>NC_058133.1:29968146-30097712 GCF_016433145.1 Gracilinanus agilis | reverse complement strand
GCTGGGAGAGGCCTAGAACAGGGGGTGTCAGAGCTGGGAGAGGCCTAGAACAGGGGGTGTCAGGGCTGGGAGAGGCCTAGAACAGGGGGTGTCAGAGCTGGGAGAGGCCTAGAACAGGGGGTGTCAGGGCTGGGAGAGGCCTCAGAACATATAGATATATAGAGATAGAGATAGAGATTTATCCAACGTCCCACACCAAGTTAGTGGCAGAGCGGAACCTAGAAGCCATTTCTTCACTCCCAGGCTGAGGCTCTTCCTGCTGGACTATACGAGCTGGGGTTGAGGAAGCCGTTGTATCGGGGCCCTCCTCCGCCCCTTGGCTGTCCCCAGACCTCAGTCCTGGCCCCGGCCTGAGCCTTCTCTGCCCCTTTCTCTCTAGGGTCTTCATCGTGTTCTTGGTCGTCATCAGCATAGTCTGGATTCCCATCATCCAGAGTGCCAACAGTGGGCAGCTCTTCGACTACATCCAGGCTGTCACCAGCTACCTGGCGCCCCCCATCACGGCCCTCTTCCTCCTGGCCATCTTCTGCCATCGGGTCACGGAGCCGGTGAGTGGCCGGTGCCAGGGAAGGGGAGGGAAGCTTCCCAGAGCCCCGCGAGGAGGAGGCCCTGGGTGGTGGGTGGGGTGGCGTGGCAGGGAGTTTATCGCCATCATCAGGATGATGCCATTGGAAAAGGGCTGGCCTGGGAGACGGGACCTTGGATCAGATCCTGGCTTGGCTACTGGTCATGGGAGACTTCGGGTCATTCTCTTTCCTCTTCTGGTCTCTGTAAAGTGAGGAGGCCCCACATCTGATCCCATGATCCTCTAGTTCCTCATGAAAACACAGGCCCCTTCCCTCCTGCGGACATCGGCTTTTCCTGCAAAATGAGAACAAATTTTGTGACAGTCAGATCTATCCAACAGGCCTGAAAGGGACTGAGCTCCCCGTCCCTAGAGGCTGCCTGGCCCCCTGTCAGAGCAGCTGTACAGGCCTGAGAGGGACACTGGAGGAGATTTCCTCTGGGGCTCCTGCTGCCTCCCAGGCTTGGGCTCTGGAATAGGACACTGGCTTAGCCCCCTCGAATGGTCAGTGCCTAGTGAGGGTGGAGGTTCCAGGCAGCAGCTTTGGGAGGTTTGGACCTCGGACAGAGACCTGGGTCCC
Organism: Gracilinanus agilis; assembly: GCF_016433145.1. Lineage (NCBI taxonomy): Eukaryota > Metazoa > Chordata > Mammalia > Didelphimorphia > Didelphidae > Gracilinanus > Gracilinanus agilis. The sequence goes on along the minus strand of NC_058133.1, from coordinate 30,096,567 downwards.
TGCCAGTGGCTCCTGCCCTCTTTTTGCAGGGAGCCTTCTGGGGCCTCATGTTTGGCCTGGTGGTGGGTGCCCTGCGGATGATCCTGGAGTTCTCCTATGGGGCTCCCTCGTGTGGGGAGAAGGACCCCCGGCCGGCCATCCTGAAGGACATGCACTATCTCTACTTCGCTCTGCTCCTCTTTGGCCTCACGACTGCCGTCATCCTCGCCGTCAGCCTCTTCACAGCCCCCATCCCGGAGGACAAGGCAGGTTCTGGCCCAGGAGGGCAGGCCTGGAAGTCAGAGGCCAGGGTTCAGCTCCCAGCTCTGCCACACGTGGGGTGACCATGCCCCGGTGACTCGGCTTCTTGAGGCCTCTGTTTCTCCCTCTGTAAAATGAGAGGATCAGGTTGGATGATCTCAAAGATCCCTTTTAGCTCTAGGTCTGTGAGCTTTGAACATGGAACGACAGAGGGCAGAGGGCTGAAGACAGAATGTCAGCTGGGGACGTGGGCCTTAGAACAGGGAATGGCGGGGCTTAGAGGGGCCTTTGAATGAAGGACTGACTGAAGGAAGAAAAGACATTCATTAAGGATTTGTCTGTGTCTGAGGCAGTGTGGCTGTTCAGGTTCTCTGTCCTCACCCTTCCTCCCCATGAGGCTTTCCCCCATTGACCCCCTGATTGGAATCCCTGGATTGTCTCCCTCCAGCTCATTCCCCTGACCTGGTGGACCCGAAACTCCAGAGCACCCGCCCTGGAAGGGCACTATCACACCCACCCACCAAGGGACAGAGACCCGGAACTGTCAGCCCAGGAGAGTCAGACAGAAGAGAGATTGAGGGATGAGACTGACCTGAAAAAGGAAGAATCTCCAGGTAATCTGGGGCAGAGGGAAGAGGCAGGCCGGCATCCCATGGAAAGAGGCCCCAGAAGAAGCCAGCAAGGTCTGAGAGTTGCCTTCAGTTCTAGGAGGTTCACATTTGTTTCTGTGTCCCTAGAATGCAACTGTTTCTTGTATGCAGTCGGTGCCTACTAAGTGTTTATTGCATTGAAATGGAGTCAGGAAGCCTTGGTTCTATCTTGGCTTTGCCATTTAGCTGTCCTGGGATGTAGGCAACTCAAGTCACTGCCATCTTTGATCTTTAGCAATCTCCTTCAAAATGGGGAGAATAACCCTTGGATGGCTACATGAAAGCATAGATACCATAGAGAAATTGGAACTCCAGATAGCAAATTCACAGGAAACAAAAGCCAAGAAAACAACTAATAAAGCAAAACCTAAATTGTCTATACAAATGTAGTACCCCCTTCTGGGCTCTCTCCTCTAGTTATAAGTTTTCAGGTTGGTTTGAGGAACGGGTTGCAACTACTCTGGTTCAAGAATATTCTTTGGATCTACACTCCTGAACCCCTATCAGTGAGCTTATCTTTAATAGTCAGACAGTAGACACAATGAACTCAAAGCAAAAGTATTTGCTAAGAAAAAATATTAGACAGGATCTATGAAACACCCCCTGCCCCATAAACCTCAGGGCATAATCTCCCACAAATACACATGTTATCAGTGGAAACAGACTTAAATATATTAGCAGCAAAGCATATACATAAGGAACACAGGTGGCCAACATAACTATTACTGCAGGATGCAATATAATTTTTTTTCTTGAGGTATCTCTTGCTGGGCACAGTAACTGTGTTGAGCAAATCACTTAGCTGGATGCCTTAAGTCTGTTCCTCTCTGCAGCTCTACTCTCTACCGCCAAAGATAATTTCCTCTTGAATCCACAATCAGTTCTCTTCTCTTCTGCCATATGCCATGCTCTCTAAAACTACTTCCTGCTCCCAACTTTTTGTAGCTGTCACTCTCTCTGTTCACTCTGAGATATAACAATCCCTTACTAGGCAAATAGTCTATGATGGCAGGGAGTAAATAAAATCTTTCTTCCTCCATCTTCTCTTAGAGTCTCAGGGGCTATATGCCCCTTGATCTGCTCCCTGCTTTTTGTATCTTGAATGCCCATGGTGTTGGCAAATTCAGCTTTTTTAAAGGCCACCAGAGATGTAGCCAATCTTTGGTCAGTCAATGGCCAACTGCCTTCTTAATGCCATGAGAGAAAACCCCTTGACCCTTCATAAAAGGATAACAGGGGCAGCTGGGTAGCTCAGTGGATTGAGAGTCAGGCCTAGAGACGGGAGGTCCTAGGTTCAAATCCGGCCTCAAACACTTCCCAGCTGTGTGACCCTGGGCAAGTCACTTGACCCCCATTGCCCACCCTTACCAGTCTTCCACCTAGGAGCCAATACACAGAAGTTAAGGGTTTAAAAAAATAAAAAATAAATAAAAGGATAACAACTCATAAACACATTTTTGCACTTCATTTTAACATTTTTGTACCTCATTATTCCATTTTCTGTCTCCTTCATTTCTGTGATTACATCAGCTACACACAGAAGCACAAAGTGTGAACAACAAATAAAAAGAGCTAAGAAAGTGAAGAGATCTCATTTAGATCACCAGACTTGGTGGGCGATATCCATGACTAGAATCCATATGTCAATCAATCACTAAGCACACTAATTGTATGCTTCCTATGTCACCAGAACCAGCTGAATGCCAGGGATACAAAAATCAAATTAAAACAGCCCTTGCCTTCAGGGGACTTTCATTCTAATGTGGAAGACAAACATGTAGACAGATAGACAGACAAACAGATAAATGGATGGATGGATAGATGGATAGATGGATGGATAGATAGATAGATAGATAGATAGATAGATAGTAAATGGATGGATGGATAGATAGATGTATGCATAAAATATGCAGAACAAAGATAGGGTAGCTTTGGAGGATGGGGTATTGATAATTGAATGGGGGTCAGATATCAAATCAAAGACTCACAGATTATGAGAGTTGGAAAGAACCATCCAGGCCAAACCTTATACAAAACAAAGGCTTCATGTGGAAGGTGGTGCTTGAGTTGGGTCTTAAAGAAACCAGGGATTCTAAGAGGGGATCCAGTCCAGACCTGGGGAACTGAGGCACAGAGAAGAAAGATGGAGCACCACGTATTTGGGATATTAGGACCAGTATGCTTGTGTCTCAGATGTGTGGAGGAGAGTAATGGATAAGAACTCTGGAATATGTTCTGGGTGGGTATCCATGATTCCAATGGTCAGGGCTCAGCTGACTCTTCCCCATCTCTTCTAACTCTGTTCTTCACCTTGGTCTCTCTCCTTCCCAGTTTCCACCCAGTCCTGTTGGCAGAAATTTTATTTCTGGTTCTGTGGGCTTTCCTCAACCCCCACACCTATCCTGAGTCCTGAAGAAAAGGCTGCAATGGAAAGAAAACTGACGAGTATAGAGGAGACACCACTGTGGAGGCGCGTTTGTGACATCAATGCAATCCTTCTACTCACCATCAACATCTTCCTCTGGGGCTATTTTGCCTGAGTGACTCATGTGGCCCCACATCAGTCTAGAAGGAATAGACCCACTCCTATCAACCTGCCAGAAAGGCTACCATTGGATTTAATGGAGGGAGGAAGATCTTGGATATGAACCATGATGATCGCAGGATACAAAAGGTCAGTTGGAACTGGACAGGACTTGAGACCACCTCCACCAGTCATTTGCCTACCCATCCTCATCTCTGCTGATTGGTAACCTACTGGACTAGCCCAAAGGACAGAGCACTAGACTTGGCACTTGAAGCCTCATCCATGTACTCCTTGCTCAGATAGCCAAGGACTAAAGGCAAAGTCATTTCCCCTCTTAGGCTGTTTCCCCATTTGTATGGCCCTTGAAGGTTTACAAAAAGCTTTCCTCCTAAGAGCCTTATGAGGTAGGGAGTACAGCATCACTATTCTCTTTTTACAGATGAGGACATTAAATTTCAGAGAGGAAAAGTGGCTCCCCCAGGAGGATAGAGTGGACCAATGAGAAGGTTCAACTAGAAGCTTAATGCCTTGTGGTATTTCTACATTTCCAAACTGCCCCTCTGCCACTCTGACATGAGACAACAGTCATGGGCCTCTACTAGGGAAGATACCTGCTTTTCTTCTTCTTTCAACAACGACTTCTTCATCATCTCCTGAGTACCCTCTCAGGAAGTCCCTATGGGTTGCCAGGGAGCCAGGAGAAGATGGAATGAGTTGGGAAGAGGATTGTCAGACTAGTGAGGTTTGGCACTGTCTCACTCCCTTCTCACTTTCCCTTTTAACATTCCTACTTCCATCCCTTCCTGGGGCCCTGATAGCTTCACTTTCTAAGGTCCTACTATGACCATGCTGTTCTTCTATTCTAGAACCATCAGTGGTTCCCTACTTCTGAAGACTATTGGTCCCTCTTGGCCCTATTCATTCTCTGGGCTTTCAATCCTAGTGCCTCCCATTCTTAGAAAGAATTCCTCCTTTCTCCCATGCCCATTTATACCTGTTGAAGTTCCTTCCATCCTTCAAGTCCTAATCAAGGACTGCTACCTCCAGGTAGCCCCATCTGCTGCCTCTGATGAAAGTAAATCCCTTCCAAGTCTATATCATTTGGGGAATAGCTGAACAAGCTGTGGTATATGATTGTAATGGATTACTATTGCGCCATAAGCAATGATGAATGATGAGTTCAGAAAAACCTGGAAAGACTTATATGAACTGATACAAAGTAAAGTGAGCAGAACCAGGAAAATACTATATACAGTAACAGAAATAGTATACAAAGATCCACTACAAAGAACTAAACTATTATCAGCAAAACAGGATCCAAAGATAGCCCCAAGGCCCTCCTGATAAATGGAATCTGATTGCAGATGAAAGCATGCCATCTTTCACTTTATTTCCCTCATGATTTTTTTTATCATATGTGTGATATGCATCTTCTCTCATGTCATGGAGAATATGAAAATATATATTTTATGAAAACACTAGTATAATCTATATTGGATTGTTTACCACCTCAGGGAAGAGAGGAGGGAGAGAGGGAGAGAATTGGAATTGCAAAATGTCAGAAAACAATTGTCAAAAATGATTTTTACATTATAAAGGTGGGGCACCAGGGATGTTATTATTATTATTAAAATGTGACCTAAATGATTTGTGGGTTCACACTGGGTTGAAGGAGAGACAGGACCAACCAGAATAGGGAGACCAGGGTTTACAGCCAAGCTGTTAACTGCCAATAGGAATGGCAGTTAGGCCAGGGCCTATGGAACCAGCAGGCAACAGGTAAAAGTATATAACAGTTTAATTGTGGGAAACAATAAAAGGATGGGAATAAGGGATTCTATACTTATAACCTAAGGGCAAACCACAGGGGCAAGAGAAGGACTTGTCTACACTATACTATTGACCTAAGCCAGGCAGGGCCCAAAGGAAGCAGTACTGAAGTCACAGGGAAAGCTCCTCCAAACCTGGTTCCAGCCAGGTTTGGTCATCTCAGCTAAAAGGCCTGAGGATGGCTTTCAATTGGGGTCTCACAGTAAATCCAAGGATGGTCACAGGATGCCAAGAGCCAACTCCACCAGGTGATCCCAGGTACCCAGGTAGGGAGAGTGAGTTTGCAACGCTGTCCACCAGATCACAAACCACTTCCCCACTTGGTGCTGCTCTGCAGGTCTGTTGTTCACTTGCTGAAAGCCTCCACCTCTCAGGATTCCAGGGAATCTGGATGCAGTTTTTCCCTAACTCTGAGATCTCCCAGGGTTAGCAACAGTTATGTTCCCAACCACTAATGGAGTCTTTCTCAGAGCACAAGCCCCACTTCCTCCTCCTTCATTCCATCTTGGAATCCTCCAGCCCTTCCTGTTAGGTCCAACACTAATACTAAATTAATTGCTAAATAACCATCACAACAACATGTAATTGAAAAAAAGGAAAGAAGAAAAAGTAAAGCCCTTTCTTCAAATGTTTCAATGCTCTTTAAAGGCCTGGAACTTTCTCTCTGCCCCCCCCCCCCACTCACCCTCTGCTTTGCATCATACTTGCTCATGTCCCTATGAGAATATAAGCCACATGGTAGCAGGTACCTATTTTGGGGAAGCCCAAATTGTGGATGGGGGGGGCGGGGAGGAAGAGGGTAGAGGCACATGAGGGAAAATATATGACTAAATTGAGAGCTGTGAAGATTAAAATTAGTATCCAATAACTAAGTATTACATTTTAAAAGTTTTATTAATAATAACTAAAGTAAAAAGCTACCTAAACCACCCAGCCTGCTTGAGAAGGAAGAGAGGACGAGAGAGGCAGAGTCTCAGAACTTATACAAATGTGACCACGGAACATGGTGGAGAGATTAAAAGAAATTTTGGGAAATACTAAGGGACTTCTGGGGGATGAAGTCCAAGGGTTCAAAATCTCCATTTATACAGAACTCAAGTAAGAATTCAGTGGATGAGTTAAGGCTGAATTCAAAATGGTGGGTGGGTAGAGGGTACAGAGACCTCAGGCTGCCAAGAACAAGGCTGTTGCTGGTGATTGATGGGCCCTAAAGTCCACTTATTGCCCCATTTTTCTTCAATCATTCATTTCACCTGAACTCTGGCAGGCAGGAGGCAGGACCACTAAAGAAAAGGCGGGAAGTAGATAAAACTTAGTCACGAATGTCAGAACTGGGAGGAATACAAGAGAACATCTAATTCAACCCTCTCATTTTACAAAAGGGGAAACTGAGGATAAGAGAGGAGATACGGCTTGCACAGGCAAGCTCACAGCAGAGCAGGGATTTGAACTCATATCTCTGCTCCAAAAATCATCATTCATTCTACCTCATGGAATATTGGCATGTATCAATAACAGTGTCTACTTATTTAAAACATTAGCATATATAAATTATTTAGTAGCTGCTTGAAAACCTCCAATGGCAGGAGCTCGCTACCTTTTGAGACAGTCCATTTTATGGTTGGCCAATCAGGAGGGGCCATTCTCATCCCTGTCCTCCCATAATCTGGCCACAAGGAGTTCTCCTAGAGAGCTAGAGGCCATTCTTGTTTTCCTGGCCAAAGGAGGGTACCAATACAGCATCTAGCTCATCCATCTCTCTTTCCCCATGATCAGATCACCTTTTGGGGCCATTTTCCCATTATGCCCTTTATTATAATTCTTTGTAGTTTCTTCTTCATCTGTTGTATTTTTTTTTAAACCCTTGTACTTCGGTGTATTGTCTCATAGGTGGAAGATTGGTAAGGGTGGGCAATGGGGGTCAAGTGACTTGCCCAGGGTCACACAGCTGGGAAGTGGCTGAGTGTTGTATTTTTTAACCCTTACCTTCCATCTTAGAATTAACACTAAGTATTGGTTCCAAGGCAGAGGAGCACTCACTAGCTTATGATTTACCTTTGGAAAGTCATGGGACTGTAGCATCATGAGATTGCAGGTCTAGACATGGAAGAGGCTTAGAAGCCATGCGGTCAAACTCTCTCATTTTACAGGTGAGGAAACTGGGGCAAAAGAAAGATTAAGTGATTTGCTCAGGGTTACCCAGCTAGTAAGTGTCAAAGGTAGGATTTGAGCCCATGTCCTCTGATGCCAAATCCAGCCCAATTTCTACTTTCTCTGTCTGAGCTGCAGTTTCTTCATCTGTTAATCTCTCCTGTCTCCATATTCATTGTCTTTCTCATTATACCATACCGCCGTCCAGTACATCTCTGTTGCTTCCCCAAACTGGGGTAGGGTGCAGTCTCTTCTCCACACCTCCTTCTTCTAAGCATTTGTTCAGGCTGTATTCTATACCCTAATGCCCTTCCCATCCATCACTTTTATCTGCTGAAATCCTAATTAACTTTTAGAGATAGCTCCAATGCCTCCTTTTCCTATGATACCTTCCCTGACCCCAGATGCAAACCTCTGGTTCCATAGAGCTTAATGGTTCTCTCATGCCCCAATCATATTCATCTGTCTTCCCCCAGCATCTTCCTCTAATGTCTCTTGAAGTGAAGATGGCCCTGTTTTTCTTTTTTGTTTGTTTGGTTTTTTTTTTTTTACATTTTTAAACCCTTAACTTCTGTGTATTGGCTCCTAGGTGGAAGAGTGGTAAGGGTGGGCAATGGGGGTCAAGTGACTTGCCCAGGGTCACACAGCTGGAGGCCCTGTTTTTCTGAAGGCTTTGCCAAAAAAAGCCCAAGCCCTTGCAAGTCATAACAAGTGAGAAAGGCTTCAAAATATGGTCATCGTGGGTCATGTGGGCCCAAGGATAGACTCAGAGTCTCTTCTTGTGAGATCCAGCCTACCTCCATGCTGAGATGGATGACAGGGTTGGACGAATGGGAATGAATTGTTTGGCTCTAACCAAGAGTCACCATCTGTGTTGGTAAAAAGGGAATCCACAACAATGAAACCAAAGATTACACGGTATTAGCCTGATTCACTGTGTCCTTGTGTGATCTCTTCCCATGAGGCCGAGCCTGCCCTTGAGAACACTGCTTATGTATTATTTATCTGTAGAACTCCCTTATTATGAATGCAGACCCTGGCCCACAGTAGGGGCTCTCTAAATGTTTGTGAATAAACAAATGAATCAAACTGGATACTTTCTTTTAAAATGGTAGCCTACTGAAGGCATAGAAAGACCATATCTTAATGACAAAACTGCATATATTTAATAAAAGTTTATCCATCTATTCAACAGGGGGACACTAGAAGTTTTCCCAGTGAATATAGGAGTAAAATAAGGTTGTCACCTTTCCTTGCCCTTTATAAGATGGCAATTAGACTGGTGACTGGGGGGTAGCAATGAATCTTCTCAGGGTTTGGGAGCAAGATGGCTACTCTCTGTCTAAGGCCAGTAGACACGCACTCTGACTCTAGCTTAAAACAGTAATGGGTTTATTATAAAGTACTGATTTGGATACGGTGAGGTATATGGGTAAGGGATTCCCTATCACTCAGAATTACTACCTTTTCCCAGCCACTGACACTGCAAAGGGTCTCTTCAATCCTCGACAGAGTTGGAGCTGTTCTCGCTCCCTCTCTGTCTCAATTTCCAGTTCTAGCCAGCTAGCCTAAGCTAAGCCCACATAAATTATAGTCTTTAGTGAAAGCTGCAGATTGTTGCTGAGTCAGGAAGTGGTGCTAGGCGCGACCTCGTCACCCAGGTTTTGGCAAAGCCCACCAAGGTAACTACACAGTTCAGATCACTGTCACTGGTGGCTTCCTCTTAAGACGTCAATAGATGTTATTTCAGAGTCTGGGATTAAAGATGTATATCTGGAACCGGTAGGTCTCTCACAGGATCAGGATAAAGATCAATAGTAGGAGAGAGCTTGGTTTAGGAGCTGTTTACTTCTCCAGAGTTCAAACCCTCTCCCTGATGACTGTTACCCACTTCAGAATCCTAACTCAGGATTCCAAGGTCTTCCCCTGTACTTCCTGGTTTCTTCCATTCCATCAAACTTCTGTGTCTCCACTCTGGTCCATTATTTTCTTCCTAAATTCCTATCTATCACCTTCTTTACATGGTTCTAGATAGACAAGAGAAAATACTAAGAAAAGAAATTAAAGTCAAACATAGGCAAACCAGAGGAAAAACTACCCTTAATTGATTATGACACAATGGTTAACACGGAAAATCTCTGAGCATCAGCAAAGAAATGAGTCAAGGCAATTAATCACTTCAATAAAGTAGTAGAATGCAAAATAAATCCCAGAAAAATCAGTAGCATATCTCTAGTAATAACAAAATCCAAAAGGACACAACAGAAAGGAAAGTCTCATTTAAGATTACTACAAAATACAAAAATACTTTGGAGTCAATCAACCAAGTCACATTAAAGATTCATACAGATAAAACTGTAAAACACTCTTTAAAGAAACAAGGAAGGGGCAGCTGGGTAGCTCAGTGGATTGAGAGCCAGGCCTAGAGGCGGGAGGTCCTGGGTTCAAATCCGGCCTCAGACACTTCCCAGCTGTGTGACCCTGGGCAAGTCACTTGACCCCCATTGCCTACCCTTACCACTCTTCTGCCTTGGAGCCAATACACAGTATTGACTCCAAGACGGAAGGTGAGGGTTTAATTTTTTAAAAAATAATTAAAAAAAAAAAGAAACAAGGAATAAATCAAATAACTGGAAGGGTATTCAGTGCTTGTGGCTGGGCTGTGCCAATGTAATAAAAATGAAAAGACTGCCCAAATTAATCTATAGATTTAGTGGTATACCAATCAAATGACCAATGAATGTTTTATTAAGCTAGATAAAATAATAACAAAATTGTGGCATCCAGAGGTCTAGAATGTAAAATGAAGTAATGAAATAAAGTAGGAATGAAAAGGGAATTACATTTTACGTCTTCAAACTATGCAAGAAGAGAGTGTCATTATAACTATTTGGTTTTGGTTAAAGAATAGAAAAGTCTATCAGTTGAAAATAAAAGGATGAATTTGAAATAACTCAATTCAATGACTCAGTTTTCAATAAACTTGAGAACACAAATTACTTGAGGGATGTGTGTTGGAGCCAGCTCACACTGGTTCACAAGAGCCAATTGTTAAACTTTCAGTATGAGGGCGTACATCTTGGAAATCAGTAAACACTACAAATCAGGTTTTGATTTATTGGTTTTTTCATTTTCTAAACTTAAGAAAGTGATGAAGAAAATGTTAATAATAAAGATTAAACTTAAAAGCATGTTATATGTTTCTGGAGAGCTGGTTGTTAAACATTTCTGGCATGCTCCTGTGCCAGAAGCGCCATTTCTCCACACTCTTTATCTATGAAAACTAGAAAGATGTTTGGCAGAAATTAGACTCAGATCAGCCTCTCACACCATATACTACAATGGGGTCAAGATGGATATGCCTCCTGAATAATAAAGATGATATTCAACCTACAAAAAGTTAGAAAGGAAAAAAAATTTCACAGATAGTTACAGAGACTTCTTAAACAAACAAGTTACAGAGAAAACCACAAAATTAAACGAAATAGCAAGTGTTTGCACAATAAAAAAAACACAGCTTAGGATAAGAAGGGAAGCAAGTATTCAGATGGAAAAAAATTGTATAAATATCTCTGATAAGTGTCTGATATTTCAGGTAAATAAGCATACATGAATGTAAAACATTCTCCAAGCTATTCTCCAATGGGCAATTGGCCATCAAAGGATATAAACAAATATTTCTCAATGGAAGACCAGCAAACTGTTAACAGTTATATAAAAATTTATGGATCACCAATTATAAGAGAAATGCAAATTGAAACAATCTTTCCATCCTGCTCCATCGCATTCCTCCTCCAAGCAGGCCATGAGTTCTACCTCCTCCCCAAGGGTAACCTGGATTTTGTTCTGGGGTTTCCTGACTCTCATAGCTGAGTTTTGTTTCACCTTTCTGGGGCTCAGGTCTCTGCGCCATCTCCCAGCCCAGTCTCTGCCATATCACCACATAAATACCTCCTGACATCGGCTTTGTTTTCTATGGCCCCTTTATCTGTTGCCATTAGAACATAAGCTTTTGGCGAGCTCAAACTGTCTTGCTTGCCTCTACTGATTTCCCCAGCACTTAATACAGTTCCTGGCATATAGGAAGTGCTTCATAGAAGCTCTATGTCTCTATCTCTGAAATTTTATCTTATCCTCGTCAGATTAGCAAGGAACTAAAATGCTTCTTCTTTGACTCACTACTAGGCATGCAAGCAAAGGAATTAAAAGGCAGAAAGGGTCCATGTAGACCAAAATGTGTAGAGCAGTAATTTTATTGTAGCATAGGACCAAATGCAAAGTCCACAGTTATTTGGGAAAGGCTAAACAAATTGTAGTACACAGATATAATAGAATATTCCTGCTCTCAATAGAAAAGAAAGATTAAACCATGTAAAACTGAACCATCAATCCTAGGTAATGTATGAGTCACTAGTAGGCAGATTTAGGTGGTGGAAGAAGCCTTGGTAAGCATCTTCTTCCAAAGCAATTAGTCTTGGCTAATTATACTGTCTCCCCAGTCAGTTCTAATAACTTCAGCAACTTCTCAGTGAGGAACAGAGAACAGAGCTAAGAGAAAACCAGCGTCCTCTCCTCCCTCCTAGAATTAGCTGAGAAAGGGAGAAGGGGGGGGGGGGGAGAGATAGAATGACAGAGACTCAGAGTGACAGAGAGATGAAGAGAGAGAGACAGAGACACTGAGACAGAGAGAGAGGAAGAGAGGGATAGACAGAGGGAGGGTGTGAGGGAGAGAAAGGAGGGAGAAGAAGGAGGGAGAGGAGGAAGAAAGAAAGAGAGAAAAAGAGGGGAGGAAAGGAGAGAGAGAGAGAGAGAGAGAGAGAGAGAGAGAGAGAGAGAGAGAGAGAGAGAGAGAGAGAGAGAGAGAAAGGAAAGGAAGGAGAACTGGATTTGAAGTCATCAAACTTGGATTTGAGAGCTGGCTGGGCCATGGATTTGTGGTTATGGCTTTCTATAAGTCCCTTTTCCCTCTCTGGGTTTCAGTCTCTGCATCCTTGTAGCAGTGGGGTTATAGCAGATCCTTCCTAGCTAGGTGGAGCCATGCTGGATAAGATGCTGGGCCCAGAATCAGGAAGACTTGCATTTCAAAATGGCCTTAGATACTTTATAGCTCTGCAACCCTGGACAAGTCTTAGCCTCTGTCTGCTTCAGTTTCCTTATCAGTAAAATGGGCATGATTGCTTCTGCTTCCCAGGTTGCTGTGAGGATTAAATGAGCTAAATGTGCCCTTATGAGCGCCCCCTCCCCAGATGCGAGGAGAGCAGGTGCCCAGTCTGGGCTCCGTGTCCGCACAGCAAGGCAGGAACATCTTGAAAAGCACGAGCCACATATGTGTTTCTTGAGGAAGAGGGAGGTGTTTCACAATAAAAACAGGAATGCGTGGCTGGGGAGCGTGAGCTCCATTTGTCATGAAAAGATGGTTTCCATCCTTCAATGGGAAGGAACAATATGGGCCCCAGATGGGTGCTGAGTGGCAGCGTTAGCCGAAGGATGGAGTGGGAGATGAATGAAGCCTGAGACGAGTAGAAAACAGTGGAAATGTGGGCAAACGGCTGAGGAGGCAGAGCTCGGGGAACGATGGGAAAGGAGGGGGCTTTGCTGCCACCCCACCATGATCCGTCCTCACTGGGCCCTCCTCAGGGCTCGCTCACACACACCCCATGACGAGGGCTTTCCCTATAGAAATCTGTGCCCTCAGAGATTGACGGACAGCCCCGACGCCTCTGGGGGCAAAGAAAAAGACTACAGGTTGGGCAGCCCCTTGTCAGAGGTCTTAAAGCAGTGGCTGAGGGACCACTTGTTGGCAGTCCTGGGAGAGGGGATTATTATAGGCTGGGTGAGATGCCTCGTAGATCCCTTCTAGCTTCCGTGCTTAAGAGCCCCTTCCCAGCCCTGATGTCCCCCCAGTCTAAGCCCTTCCATCTGTGATGTAACGAGCAGAGGAGACACTTGACTGCCAAGTTTCCTTCCAGTTCTGGGATCTGTGGCTTTCTCTCCAGGCCCCTCATTTCACTAGAAGGATGCATGTTGTGGGCAAGGCTATGGGGTGGGAGGGAGCCACTGTGACAGCTGAGGACCTTTAAGATGCCCCAGAATGTCAGGGGCCCTCAAAGAAAGCTGGAGCTAGAAGCCCCGAGTCAGGTTTTCTCAGCTATGTCCCTTCTGAACTGTGGGGCTTCCAGCCACTTACTGGGTGACCTTCTCGGCCTCAGTCTCCTCCTCTGCATTACAAAGGGATCATACAGTCCCCTTTGGAGCAGCTAAGTGGCACCAAAATGCACAGAGCACTGGGCCTGGAATTAGGAAGACAGCTTTATAAGTTCAAATCCAGCCTCAGACACTTAATAGCTATGTGACCCTGGGCAAGTCACCTTACCCTTTTTGCCTCAGTTTCCTCATCTGTCAAATGAGCTGGAGAAGGAAATGGCAAACCACTCCAGTGTGTCTGCCAAGAAAATCCCAAATGGGGTCATGTAGAGTCGGACATGACTAAAAATGAACTCTGCAACAACAGAGTCCCCTCCTGCTCCAATATTCTAATATTCAGGGCAGCCTTCTAGCTCCTCCATCACCTAGGAAAAGCACTATGTAAACCACGAGAAGTCTGACTAAGGGTAATAGGGTCACAGATCCCAATCCATCCCCTTCCACCATTGACATCTTTCAGGAAAGTGGCAGCCTAAATGGTTGATGCTCATCATTAAGGAGCCACACTGAGGTCTCCTGGCCACCTGGAAGGATGCTACACACACAGACACAGACACAGACACACACAGAGACACAGACACACACAGAGACACAGACACACACACAAGAAACAGGGGAAAATAGAATCTGGATTCAACCTTCCTGGTGCCAGTCTTTATTAAAATAAAAACAGAAAGCTGAAAGGAGGTTCCATGAAGACCCTCTCTCCCTCTAACCAAAGCCTCAGCATTTTCTCGGGGGGGGGGTGTTCCTCAAATCAGTGGCACCCACACAAACACACATGAATACAGACACACACATGTTCACATTTATGTTTAAAGGATTTACGGGGTATTAGAATCAAAGCAGACAAAGTCATGGTTTTCCTAACTTGGGCAACCAGGCAGCACTGCCCTCTCGCTCTCTCCTGGCTCTCCTACCTGTTCAGCAGCTCTTCTGTGGTCTTGTTTGCTGGATCATCTCCCATAATGCACCCCATCCTCATGGATGTCCTCCAAAGCTCTAGCCTGTGTCTTCTCTCTTCTGCCTTAAAGGATTATCCCCAGCCCCATTCTCTTTCCTGAGGTTCAGGACCGCTGGTTAAGTATGTCAAGAAGACTTTCCATATAGAGACTGGTTGGGCCAGATGCTCTCTGAAATCCTTTTGATGGCTGAGACTTTGTGGCCAGCTGACTCCTGGGCCCTCAGGCCCCTTCTAGTTCTGGGTCTTTTGGTCCTAAGTTCTACCATTCAGACGTTTAACACTGAGACATTCTACCTGGGATATGTGCAGGAAAACATCCTTTCTGTTAGGGGATTCTGGATCCTCAGATCCCAACGGTTCTCCATCCAGAAACAGACCTCCTCACTGAAACAGAGGCATGTTTGGGAGCAAACTCATGCTTTTTCTTTCAACCCTTTGTCTTAGAATCAATAGTATGTTTTGGTTTAAGGCAGAAGAGAGGGAAGGGCTAGGGTAATAGGGGTTAAGTGACTTGCCCAGGGTCACACAGCGAGGAAGTATCTGAGGCCAGATTCAAATGAATGATTTTTAAAGTCTGAACTTAACCACCTGAAGAGGTCAAAGTGAGGGTCCAGAGGGCAGGCATGATTTCACTGGGTTAGAGAACGTTTCATGAGGTAGCTCCTGAGTCCTATGGAGTTGCCTCCAGGCCTGACTTTCTATGATTTGTGTAGGGTTGCCCAGCTAGCATGTTTCAGAGGCACAATCTAAATCAAAGTCCTCTTCTGGACTCCTGTATGTTCTCCCCATTTTTGGCAGTGGCATAGGGCTGATGTCCAAGGAGGTCCCATTCCCAAAATGAGATAGAGGTCCGCAATAAAAAATGATTACATGAAATTACCATATTAAAAGAGATTTATTGTGGAAGTTTTCAGGCTTTGAATGTTTGTTATTGTTCAGTTGTTTCATCCCAGTCCGTCTCTCTATGACTCCATTTGGGTTTTTTTTTGGGGGGGGGCAGAGATACAAGAAAAATTTGCCGTTTCCTTCTCCAGTTCATTTTACAGATGAGGAAACTGAGGCAAACAGGGTCAAGTAACTTGCCCAGGGTCACAAAGCTCATATTCTGATCCATATTTGAATTCGGATCTTCCTGGTTCCAGGCCCAGAGTACCTGTATCCACTGTGCCATCTACCTCTTTACATGCTTACATATTCAAATTAGGATGTTTTCCTTACTTTCCTCATCACACCTCTCTTTGTCCCAGTCACCATATTCTCAGATCCCTACTAGACAGACTGCAGAGAGGGGCTGATGGATCTCCACGCAGACATGGACTCCAGAAGCTGGAGAAGAATGGAAGAAGCAGGGCCACACACACTGCTCAGAGCGGATGGGAGGGTAAGCGATGACAGTGACAGGACATTCCGTCTCTTCAATCTCAGCCAAGCTCCCCTTTTCTCTGCCAACAACAGTGACCGTCTCCCAGTGAAAGGGGGAACAGTGGTCTGCCATGGTGACCAGGAGAGCAAGGACCTGGGCTGCCCTTGAAAGGGCCCAGGCTCCTGAGAGAATGGATGATCACCTGTGAAAAACTTGCTACTCCCAACACTGCAATGATCTGGACAATCCTGAAAGACTCATGATAGGGGAAGGGCACCGACTTCCACATGGGTGTATTTATGGTTTTATTTGGAGGGCTGGTTTTGTACAAGGCTGCTCTTACAACAATGACCAATAGGAACCGAGCTTTGCATGACGTTGCGCGTACAGTTCAGATCAAATTGCTTACCACCTCCGAGTAGGGAGAGGGAAGGAGAAGGCTTGGATCTTACAACTTCGGAAAATGTATATTTGCTGAAAGCCCCTCAGAGAAACCCAATCACCGCTGGAAGCCAGCCTATATTGAAAATTATTAAATGTAATTGGGTAAATAAAATATTTTTAAAAGCAAAAAAAATTAAAATGAGAGAAAATTAGAATTGGTGGATGTGAAAGTGGATGGGGCAGCGGCCTCCAAAAAGACTGCGGCGAATTGGGGCAGGGCCACGGGTCTGGAGGGCTTTAAATGCTCCAATTCTGGAGACAAGGAGAAAAAGGTAGAATCTACAAACCCCAGCAAGGGTCTTTGGCTTGGATTTCTGGCAACATTCTCAAATGGATTAAAAGAGTTTTTACTGAACATCTGGAAAAGGGAAATAACCCCACAGCCAGAATGTCTCCATCAGGTACAGGCCATATTGGGCAGCGGCCTAGGGCTAATCCTAGTTGGTTGGGGAGGCTCTCCATTTGGAAAGAAGTTCTAAGAAACCTAGAGAACCATTTGGAGAATGGAGAAGAGTTGAGATGAGCATCTTCGTTTTGTTTTGGGTCCCAACCTGTCATTTCATCAATTTGGCAAATTCCCAATATGTGAACTCCATCCACTGGTGCAGGTCAGTCCTGAACTAGAGTCTTGGGCCATTGTTCAGGGGCACCAAGAGTTTAAATGTTATAACAATGGCCACAAAACCAGCAGGTGCCTGATACAGGACTTGACCTTAGTTCTCTAGCCATTACACACATTGTCTCTCCTTCTTCCTTACCCATCACAATACATTTCGAATGAATGAACAATCTAAATATAACGGTCGCATCCTTTCAAAAAAGAAATAAGAATGTAATGCCATTATAAAGATATTAGATGTATGTGTGTGTGTATATATACATACACACATACACACACACACACACACACACACACATATATGAAAACTATGGAGAGGGAAGAAATCATGACAAGATATAGAGGAAAATATAAAGAAAAAACAAAATCGGGGGCAGCTGGGTGGCTCAATGGATGGAGAGCCAGGCCTAAAGAGGGGAGGTCCGAGGTTCGAATCTGGCCTCAGACACTTCCTAGCTGTATGACCCTGGGCAAGTCACTTAACCCCCATTGCCTACCCTTACCACTCTTCTGCCTTGGAGCCAATACACAGTATTGACTCCAAGACGGAAGATGAGGGTTTAAAAAAAAAAGAAAAGAAAAAACAAAATAGATCATTCTGATCATGTAAGATTAAAAAGCTATGGGAAAGGGGGTAAATGTTTGCATCAAACAATTCTCCAGTCTGATATCTAACATCAACACTGAATTAACACAAATATCTAAGTCTAATATTTCACCCCCCAATACAGAAGTGGTCAAAGACTGTCAAGTTTTCAAAAGAAGGAAAACAAACTTTATTATGAAAAAAATGCTCCAAGTCATTAAGAGAAAAGATGAAAATAGTCAGTGTTGCAGACAATGTAAATCATGCATCGATTAGCTATAAGAACAAACCATGGCAGAGGAACCTCCTCTTTCTGGGGACAATGTTCTCAGGTTACTATGCCAATGCAGTTCCATAGATACAGGAAGTGGCAGGAGTGCTGCAAAGTTTGCTTGTATGAAGTATCCTTGTGGACAAGATGGGGAGAAATGTGACTGATGATGGTAAGTAGTTTTGGAAACAGTTGAATGAAAGGGAAATAAAATATTTTTAAAAGCAAAAAAAATTAAAATGAGAGACCCAGGAGTCAGCAAAAATGGGTCAGTGTTGACTTAGAAGTATGTCTCCAGTGGAGTGTCCCGCTGTTCTGTAATTGTCTCTGTGCTAGTCAATATTTTTATCACAGTGACAGAAATGGCATTCTCAACAAACTGGTACAATACAGGAAGCAAGTATGGATAACAAACATGATAACTGAGCCAAATCCCAAAAGATCTTGACAGGCTGGAATTTAATAAAGCAAAATTTAAAGGGAATAAATGTAGACACCTAAACTGGGGACCAAGAAATCAATTGTTTGAGGGAAGAAGCATGGTTAGACTACAATTACTATGAAAAAGATTGGAGAACCAAGTGGATTGAAAACTCAAAAGGAGTCAGCAGGGAGATAAGGCAACCCCAAAAGCTAAGATGATTCTAGGCTTCAGCACGGTTTCCATACTGATGGAGATGAGGGCCCCTCTGTATTCTGCCTCAATCAGACAACATCTAGAGGACTGTTTTGTTCTGGGTATCTATATATATCTTAGGAAGGAATCTTATAAAAAGAATAGTGTCTATAGGAGGACAATCAGGTTGGTGGGACATATAGAGATGCATTCTATAGGATAAATGCATCCCAGCTATCAACTGGACTCCATTAAAAGAAAAAAGGGGGACTTTCCTGTTTTGCATTCTACTCGTAGATCTAAGCTCTTTTGTGTCATCTTCATTTTTTTTATAATGGTCATTCTTTGATAACTTCACATCCATGAAAGTTGTCTCAAAGTTTACACTAAAAATTCATACTTTAGGAACATCCCTTGGCAGAAAGATGTAGGCCTACATCATTTCTTCATCATAGAATTTGAGTAATTTAAATTTGGCCTAATATTAAGCTGGGTATTGGGACTCCCAAAATGTGTGTGTGTGTGTGTGTGTGTGTGTGTGTGTGTGTGTGTGTGTGTGTATGTGTACAGTTACTGACTAGGAGTCCATCAGTATTCTCATTTAATAAATATACCACCAAAATGTAAAAAATTATCTTTGGCTAAAAAAATAGTCATTTCATTCATTATCATTTTAAAATTTTATAACATATGTTAAGACAAATGAAGTTATATGTAACAAGTAAAACCTCTATTATTTTTATCTTTAAAAAATGGTGGGATGGCCTGCTGAGAATTTGTTGAAGAAAATGGTGATGATTAGCCTGGACAAAAGAAGATTCAAGAGGACATGATTGCTTCTTCGGGTATCTCAGTGGACTCATAGGAACAATGGAAAGAAGTAGATGCTGAGAAGCAGAAAGATATAATTTTGTTGTGGATTAGTCATGTCTCACTCTTTATGACTCCATTTGGGATTTTCTTGGCAGAGATTTTAGACTGGTCTGCCATTTCCTTCTCCAGTTTATTTTATAGATGAGGAAAGGGAGGCAAACAGGGTTAAGTGACTTGCCCAGGGTCACATAGCCAGTAAGTGTCAAATCCTCCTGACTTCAGGCCTGGCACTCTATTCGCTGAGCCACCTCTCTGCCCATATAAATAAAAACGTAATAATAATAATTAGAACTTTCCACAAGTAAGATGGGCTGCGTTGGCAGATAAGATTCCATACCACTGCAGGTCTTTGAGAGGAAGCTGATGATCTATTTTCAGGACTAAAAGGCTTCTGGGATCTTTTCAGCTTTGAAGGTTATGTGGAGAGCATTTGTTAGGCATATGCTCCCTCATTAACTTTATTGAGTTACCATGAGGAAGGAGCCCCTGGAGGAGGAGAACACGTCCACTGTCATTCCATTCAGGACTTACTGGAGAGGAGCTGTTGAGGGGTGAGGAAGGGGGGCAGTTTCCCCTTTGTGCTAAGCCACTTAGGGACCCCTCCCCTCTCCAGGGACCCCAGCTTGTTCTCAGGTTTCTTATCTGTCCTCAGTTTTGGGGGCAGAAAAAGGGGATGTTCCCTCCTATAGGCTGTTTGACAGAATGGCTCTGATCTCCAACAGCCTGAATGGGCCAAGGCACCCCAAGAAGTTATGAGTGGGCTGACCAAAGGATGTGACCACAGCTTCCACAGGGAATGCACTTCTATAGAACCTCATCGAGATGACCGAAGCTCCACCTACAAAGTGCCCCAAGGCATGATCATGGCACCCTTAGAGATCATCCAGCTCGATTTGTTCATTTGGCACATGAGCAAACTTTAGCCCAAGGGGGAGGTGACTTGCCCAGGTCAAACAGAGAGCAGGCAGAGTGGAGACTGATGGAGTCACTGGCTCACGTGGATCCCGTCAGGCTTTCTGAACCCTCCCTAACCCCAGGCCCCAAACTCCAGGCTTTTTCCACCATCCTTATTGCTTCTTACTAGGAAATGGAAAAGCAGAGAGGGAGATGGACGCAAGGTTGGGACAAGAGGTGGACGCCATGCTTCCTAGGGATGCCCAGGGAATCGCGCAGGGCCAAAAACACAAGGAGGGAGTCTGCAGGCCTGTGAGTGTGTCCTCGATGGACGGCGGATGCTAAGAGCCAGGAAGGGCAGGATCGGCCCGTGGAGGTGAGCGCGGATGCCAGGCGCTCCCCAGCCCTTCCTTCTTACCTGGAGGTCTTTTCCTGACAGCGCTTCTACAGGGGCCGTGTGGCCCGGGCAGCCACGCAGAGGACGGCGCAGCGGCCTCCCCCCGGTGAAGCACGACATCCTGGAGCTGGCCCTGGCTTCCCTGTCAGACCTCTCCCTGTCCCTCCACAGGGGCTGCTGGGGGTGCCACGGGGGGCTGGGGAGAGCAGAAAATAGACACGGAAAGTGATTCTATTAACAGATTTCATTGAGAAGCATGCCTGGGCAAGTACAGTCTGTTGTAGGTGTGGTTATAAGCTTTCCTGTGTGCTGGAACCACAGGCTTTCCTGTACAAGTTCCTATAGATCTTGTCCATGCTGTTCTCAAAGTTGCCTCGATGGGACTTTCCTTTATAAGCTGCTGCTCGGTTGGACCAGTATTCACCGTTATCCAAGTGGACCAAGGGACGTGGCCTATATAAGGAACTGCTAAGAGAAAGGGGGAGGGGGAGGGAGACATTAAAAATGATAACCCAAAAGTTTAAATCAATTATTAGTATGATCGATAATCAACAATCAATGGTTATCAGCATTCATTCATTCATTCATTCATTCAGCCACCTGACCAAGGAGTGTTTCTTTATTCAGCAGCTATGTGGTTCAATGAACTGTGATGGATCTGGAGCAAGGCTGGAGAGCACGGTACTGGTTGTGTGACTGTTGGGCAAGCCACTTAACCACTCCCAGCCTCCGTTTCCCCATCTGTAAAATGGGGGTGATTATAATAGCCCTTCCCTACCAGGGTTATCATGGGGATTAAATGAGACAATATCTGTAACAGGCCTTTTAAGCCTTAAAGTGTTATATAAATGCCATCACCATCATCATCATCATCATCATTATGATTAATTACTGGGCACCAAGCACTGGGCTGAATATATTGGGAGAGACACATCAATTTTTACTTAATGTTTCTATGTTCTAATGGCAATCATTTGTTGTCAACTAAAATGTCTTTGCAGTCGAACAACTGACATTGTATCTCCAAAATGAAGCACTGTTTATTTTAGAATGAGGAATTTTCTGATCTAGCCTTTACTTATACCTTCACTGAACTCAGGACCCTGGACCGTGATCCTGGCCTGATTCTGGGTCAAACAGGGAGAAGGTAGAAATAGTATAAGATTCACACACAAAAACTCTTTTCAAAGAGAGTGGATTTTGCAACTGACCCATCTGAGTAAAATTATCCTTTGGTTCAGGTGGTTGAATGGGTTGGGGCCTTCGGAGGCAGGATGGAGGCCTCCCCCGAAACGGCCATGAATTTCTCTAAATAGTAAAGTGAGCCCAGATACAGGAGCAGCTCAGAGAGAGGGGGGTAGTGTGGGCTGGGCTTGGAGAAGAAGGAGGGGAGACTTTAGCGAGGCCCTGAGGGACGAGGAGGGTCCCAGGACTGAAAGCCAGGAGGCCTTTCTTCAACCCCCAAGTTCCACCCTCTTCTCTGACTGATCAGAAGGAATGCAAGTGGCTGCAGGTTACACAGGCAGGAAGCGGAGGAGCCTTTGGGAAAGTTCCTGGACTCTGGCCCCATGAGTTAGCTCCTCAGTGCATCACTCGACTGAAATGATGCTATTAACCACTCAACCCAATGGCCTTTGCTCAGTCCTAACCTCAGCCTTGGAAACTGTCTGTCCCCTCTCACCCTGGCCGCTCTTTTTTCCATGTTTCTCCGGCCCTCTTTCTGATGGCTCCTCATACTCCATTGATGGACCATCCTCTGGTCCATTCCCCGCAGGTCTCAAATACCGCTTCCTGCCTCGTCCCCCAGCTGCGAAAGCCCCCAGCCCTTTGCTTGACGTCTCTTTTGTATTTACTTTTCTGCCATCTCTGTCATATCCTCCTGCAGAGTGTAATCTCCTTGAAGTCAGGCCTTTCAACTTCTGTCTAGTACGTAGCAGGGCCCTAATAAATGGTTGTTGAATGAATAACAAGAGAGAGCAGAGAGGAGTAGAAAAAACACAGTGACTGAGGTTGGACGAGGCCTTAAAAGCTGAGCAGTCTGGGCTGGGCAGTGACAAACGCTGGACACCGATGAAGCCAGCTATACTTAGAGGACACGCGCCAGCTCACAGATTTATAGCCAGTGGACACAAAAGCTCATGAGTAAAAGTCTTAATTAGGCCCAGTTTATAGAAGAGAAAACTGAGGGGAAGTGACTAGCTAGGAGGCTGTCATAGGAGCTGCTGAGCTCCCAGATGAGGGAGTAGCTGGGCCAAGGGAGGGGCAGCAGAGATCTAAAGGTTCAATAACACATTTTTGAGGCTGCAGGATTCAATCATGTAAAAAATCCTTGAGCCGGAGGCCCAGATGGGCAGTCCCTTGGCCAGTGTGTGAAATGTGCCAGCATGGGCTGAGTGGAATGAAAAATCACTGACTTACGAGAATAAAAGGAGGGGTAGAGGGCCCGGGGCCTTCCCCAACATTGCCTGGTCATCAGGCACCCCAAGGCTCTGGCTTCACACCCTTTAATCTTTACTCACAAAGGCAGACATAATTCTTTCTGGCCTGACACCCACAGCCACTGCAAGCTCTCGCCATTAGCAGCGAGCACAGAAAAGAGGAGAACTCTAAAGAGGGTCAATCTGCTATTTGGCACGAGGACCGTCTACCCAGGAGTTTAAAAGCCTTAGATCTTCCCCGGCTGTCATTAACGTCTTCTAAAACCTCTTTGCAATTTAATGGTCTAATTAAAAATTGACAGGGGCTGCAGTAGGTTCTCTATCTCAGGAGGCCATAATCAATGAGACTTCAAAGTTGGCTCCACTTTTCCTTTGTGAAACTTTCACTAAGTAGGCTCAGAGGATCTGAGCACTTGGAGCTGCGGGGACCTCGGGATAATCAAGCCCAGGACCGCCATCTTATTAAAGAGGCACCTGACGCCCACGGTGGCTAAGTGACTTCCCGAAGGTCACTCGGGCAGCAAGGAGCAGATTGGGCAGTTCCATGGAGGATTGGGAGTGATTTAGAGAGGAAGGGCATCGGAGCTCAGCTAGTCCAGGCCTTCAGAACCTCTTTGGGGCCCTGCATCCCTTTGCAGGCAGTCTGGGGAAGCCTATGAACCCCTACTCAGACCTATTTTAAAACGCATCCAAGTCAAAGGAGCCCAAAGGAAACCAGGGATCAACATACAGAGATCAAACGACTCCTTCTACATCACAAGTTCCTGAGCCCTTGATAAATGGTCCGATCCAGCCCAATGACCTTATTTGGGAAAGACGAGAATCGGGGAGAAGTCACACAGGAGGGGTAGTCACAGAGGCAGAATTTCACCCCAAATTCAGGGCTGCTTCTTCTGCAACAGCTGGAGGGGCTCTCGAGACCATCTAATTCAATCTCTTCTCTTTACAGCTGAGCAAATATAAGCAAGGTGACAAGACGAGCGCCTCTCTGGCTCAGATGAGTTCTGGCCACCTGGACCACCACTGGGTGGATAAAAGTAACTCAAGTGATTGCTGAGCCAATCTTGGGGATCTCTGAAAAACTGCAGAAATGGAGCGAAGTCCTATGTGCGGAGAAGAGTCGGAAGAGGAGGCAGTCTGTGCAGAGGCTGGGAGCAGAGGTGGCTTTGCCTGGGGTCCTCCAGCTCAGGAGTACCCTCTGAGTGCGGTGCAGCCAGTTAGTGTGCATCCGGGTGCTGTGCTAAGCTGGGACAGACCCTGGCCTCAAAGAGCGAGGACGGTGTTGGGCGCCACCCTACAGTGACGGAGGAGGGCTCAGGGAGGAAGATGCCCAGCACTGGGTTAGACGTGGTCCATGTAAGATGACGGCAGCTCAAGATCAGAGGTCAGCAGAGAGGTGGGGGCAGGACAGGAGATCTGAGGCTCCTCCAGGGGAGCCCAAGGGCCAAGGGAAGGAGTCTAGAGGCAGAAGAGAGGGCCTGGGGAGGACCTCGAGGGGCAGCCACAGTGAGAGGGTCTAATCTGGAGGATGATCCAGCCTCCGAGACTAAGAAGGAACACCCAGAGACTTAGGAGGAGAACAGGAGAGACCGAGAGAAGAGACATCTTGACTCTTTGGTGGGTCAGTTCAGCTCTCGCTGTCCTCCTCTCTTGAGTCCCCAGACCCTTTTCATATCACCAGTTGTGTCCATCTAAGCCTCAGCCTTGGCTCACTCCCAGCATTCATCTCCTCTCTCCTACACCCATGGAAACTGGAGGAAATCACACACCCATTCTGCCTAGGTCCACTACCAGTTTGTGCTTCACAGCCTCACCTGGATAGTGTCCAAGGCTGCAGAGGAGGAGGAGGGAGGAAAGGCCACTGGATTCAGGGACTGAGATCACTGTGAGGTGACTCAGTGGAGACAGAGCCAGGCTTAGAGTTGGGAGGTCCTGGGTTCAAATCTGACCTCAGACTATGTGAGCCTGGGCAGCTGCCTCTCTATTGCCATTCGTCTGCCTTGGAACCAACACTTACCATTGATTCCAAGACAGAAGGGAAGGGTTTCTTTAAAAAAAATCATTGTTACCTTTAGAGAGCAATCTGGCTGAATGACAGGCTCAGAAGGCAGACTGTAAAGGGCCAAGACGGCAGGGAACGGAGGGAAAGCGGAGGTACCTGTTGTAGATGGACGGCCTGGTGAGGAGACGGCCTGGTGAGGTGGGGACGGAAGGATCGAGCGATGTTTTTTCAGGAGGGGGGAGGTGGGCATATTTGGAGGCGGCAGGGAAGGAGCCAGCTGGAAGGGAGTGACGGCCGATCGGTGAGAGTGGGGATGGCAGAGGCGATGATCTGCTGGAGGAGAGGGGAGAGAACGGGGAGAGGGGTCAGCCCTGGTAAGGAGGGAGGCCATGGGGGATGGAGGCGAAGGAGGACAGGAGGCCCCTGGGTAATGGGAGAGGAGAAAGGGGGAGGAGAGGGAGCTCACAGCAAAGGGGAAAGGGGAGGCTATGGGAGGTTGGAGAAGGAACATAAAGGTCTGGAAGAGCCACTAGAGAATGGGACAGAGTCGATAAGAGTCTAGTGGGATGGCCAAACAGCAGCGAGGACCCAGGTGAGGCTGTGAAACACAAACTGGTAGTGGACCTAGGCAGAATGGGTGTATGATTTCCTCCAGTTTCCACGGGTATAGGAGAGAGATGAATGCTGGGAGTGAGCCAAGGCTGAGGCTTAGATGGACACAACTGGTGATATGAAAAGGGTCTGGGGACTCAAGAGAGGAGGACAGCGAGAGCTGAACTGACCCACCAAAGAGTCAAGATGGGGGGGAAGAAGAGACAGTGGCTAGTGGCTACGTTTTCCCAGGGCCGCACAGCTACTAAGTGTCTGGGAGGGAGGCCATGGGGGATGGAGGCGATCAGCTTTTCTTGCCTTTTAGCTCTAACCATCAAATCTCCTAAAAACATGGTGGTCAAAGGCTGACGAGACTGGTCAAATGACTGGACAGAGAGGGGGGAAGCGAGAGAGACCTGTCTCTGCCCTCCTGGGCTCACAGTTTAGTTGGGAGAAGAACTCTGTCTACAGAAGACTAAAGAAGATCCCACTAGACAGAACTGAAAGGCACCAGTGAAATGTGGAATGAGCTCGGAGGGAGAGCCATTCCCAACAATGACTTGACTCTCTGTCCATAAGTGTCCCAGGCTGAGGTATCCTCGGGTTTTCTGCTCAGCAGCCCAGAAGATGGCAAACTGAAAGCCTCAGCTCAGAGACTCAGCCCTGCTACTGCCCAAGGCTTCGGGGCTTGGCAGGGAAGACCCTTGGACTCTCTCTCCCTCGGATGTTCCTTCTACTTACTGTTCCACACTTGTTCCCCTACTTGATTTAGAGCCAGAGAGATGTGATCCTGAAGGTATTAGAAGGGTAGAGCTGGGATTTGAACCCAGAGCCTTTCTTAATGCAGCCTGGCTGCACATTCTTCTCCCTATCTCAGAGGGTTGCTGGGGGGAGAATGCCTTGAAAGCCTGACAAAACAGGGGTTTGGATCCCTCTTTAACATCAGCCTCATGGTTCGGGGAGGGCGGTTGTGTGGGTGCGAGGGCCGAGCTCTGGCTCCAATCTCAGGGTGAGTTTGGCCTCAGTATTCTCTCCCCTCAATGAAGGCAGTCGGGCCTCCTGGCCCCCAAAGTCCCCCTCCAGCTCCGACATTGGAGGAAGGAGAGGTTGTACGGCAGTCTGGCTAACGTCATTATGACAGATGATTTGAGAGCGGCTCAGGAGGCGGCTTCCCTGTTCCAGCAGATGGCCGGCAGGAACAGGGCTCTGCTGATCCGGTTATGGCCACCGTGATTCAATAAAGCCTTCTGCAGCCCAGATGTCCCTGGAAGCTCTATCCAGGTAGGAGAGAGCGTCTGGATGAAGACATCACTCTTTGGGGGTTTATCGTCTGTCACAGAACCCCAAAGGAAAACGCAATCAAAGGTGTGTTTTTTTAAAACAGTTGTTTGTAAAAGGTCATGTCAGTCTCTTCTAGCCAGGGCTGGCCCTGGGCAGCCCCCGGGAGGGCCTGATCAGACCTTGTGAGGGACCATCAAGTAGCTGAATGGTGGGTCTGAGCACACAAGAACATGAAGGTGCCGCATCCTTGGGAGCCTCTGTCCAGCCTGCTGGGGCTTCACTCCTCTCTGGCCCATTCTGGGCTCTCCTCTGGTCTTTCTTCACTACAGCACAGGAGCCTCTGCACCTGCAGATCCCTCAGAACCTCCAATTTAAAGCGAGGCCCCTCCTTAATCCTCTCCAGGCTTCTGCCTTGACCCTGGGAACTTTTTCTGCCCTGCCCTGTGGAGGGGGACCTTCTACTTCCCCCCAGATTTTTAGTTTCCTTTTACATAGGCTCCTTGAGGCTGGGACTATCTTTTTTTTTTTTTTTTATCAGCATGGAGATGGTCACACAGTAAGCACCTGGCAATGTTTGTTGGCTGATTACTAAAACGACCCTAGGATTAGGGACTGGGGGCCTGGATTCGGGTCCTGGGCCAACTCTGTGCCTCAGTTTCTTTGTCTGTACGAGATGTTGGCTCCTCGGTAGCACTGGCCATCTTGGAGCCTTCAAGGTCGGTCCTCTCTTTCACATCTTCCCTTCACCACCACAGACCTTCCACAATGATTGTGGCATCGTCATCCCTTCTGAGAGAGCAGGAAGCAGTCAAATCCGATTCCCGTGAGCTCCTTTGGGAGAACCTGAGTTCGAGCAAGGGTGCCCTTGCTGTCACGATTCACAAACACCATCTATGTCACCAGGAGAAGGGCAGACATAACCCAAATGGGATCGCAGAGACCACTGTCACCAGAGCATGTGAGCGAGCGGGAAGCAAGCTGGGCAGAGTCTGAAGATCTGAGCGGGAGGCCTGGCTCACAGCCTTGAGAGGAGCGTGATCTGGAGAAGGTTCTTCACCTGCTCTGGGCCTCCGTTTCCTCATCTGTAAAATGGGCAGGATGCTGTGGCCGACACCCTCCTCACAGTAATACTAACAGCCGAGGGAAAAGGGGCTAAATGGGCCGCACAAACGTCCTTTGGGGTGCTCATGCCCACCCTGAGAAGTGGGCAGCCAGAAGACTGTCGCACCCATTTTATGGGGAAGGAAGCTGAGGTATAGGCAGGTCGAGTGATTTCCTCAGGGGCACACGACGGGCAACTGGCACAAAAGTCTCTGGCTTAGGTATGTGGGAGCCTGGCAGCACTGCTCAGAACAGGTCCACCCGGACATCACAACGGGCACAGCAAACCACGTGCGCCATGTCGCCGAGGCCTGGATTTTCCGCATGGCCCGGCCATTCCTGCTCCTGCTCGCCTGGTCTTTGCTCCCGCTGAAGACCAGCCTGCTGCCAACAGAACTCTGGGCTCCACTCCACGCCTCCTGCCATTCCCCAGCCCTGGCGAAGTGACCACGCAGAGGCCTCCACAGCAGAGTGCGCAGAGGTGAGCCCCGGCCCCAGGGCTCCCCGGGGCTCTGTGTGCAGAGTATCAGGCACTAATGGAGGCTGCTCCTGCTGGCTCTCCTCCAGCCTTCGGAGCTGCTGCCAGAACCCCCGGGGCCATCTTGGAATTCACCATTCCTTTCAGCCCAGGCCCTTCAGGACAGTCGTGGGGCTCCTCCCCACCCACAGGCTCTGCCTGCTCCAAGGCCACTGGAGACTGACTTGGGCTCCTGGGCTCATCCCTGGTGCCGGAGGCCATTATTCAAAGATGTTTTGTTGGCACAGCTGCAGCTCTGCAATGGAAGGGAGCTGCAGAGGGCTCAGCTTGGGCCTGGAGTGACCTACCACAGCCAGCATTTCTTTGGGTGCTTGGGCTGACAGCACTCCTTCCTCACAGCCACCTGAATGTGGATTCAGGAAACTGTGGCTGAGTCTCAGGTGCAGACACAGCAGAAGGAGTGCTGGGCCTGGAGTCAGGAGACCCCGAGTTCAAATTCTACCTTAGACACTAGTTGTGTGACCCTGGGCAAGTCACTTACCACTGTTTGCCTTGGTTTCCTCATGTGTAAAATGGGAATAATAGCCCTGACCTCTCAGGGCTGTTGGGAGGATCAAATGAGATGATTGTAAGATGAGTGGACTGTAAGAGGCTCTAATGAAGAAGCAAGAGGAGAGCTGAACTGGCTCATCAAGGAATCAGGATGGAGAAGAGGAGAGAGTGGCTGAGCTGGGGCTAATGGCCTGGGAGAGAGAGCACGGTGAGGGGGTCAGTAAGAGGAGGCGCTGGGAGAGGAGGAAAGCCCATAGATGGTGGTCAGACGAGGACATTTCAGACTTCTTGAATGTGGAGGCCAAACACATACCAAAGTGCTGGTAGTGGCCCTTTGTGTGGAGGTGTGAAAAGGGAATTTATCCTTTTTCCTTTTTTGACTATGGCTGAACTTGGGCTGGAAGTGAAGACTGTGTGAGGAAAATCATTGGATAAATTTAGTCACAAGGGCAGAACAACAGCCAGAAAAATGGAGAGGCAGAATAACAAGACAGCCAAGCAGTTTCCCAGGCAAATTAGAATACGAGGGTTTGCTCCCGAGATGTGGCGAGGCAGAAGCAGGGTCTTGGCGTGCCTGTGGGTGATCTGACTGGACCGGTGGTGAGTGTAGCGAGGAGGCCCAAGATGGCAGCCACAGATTAGCCAGTTAAGTACCTTTATTTCTCTCTCATATTTTTTCCTTCTTTTCCTCCTCCTCCGTTTGATTTAATAAAATCATTATTCTAAGAACCAGTCTCTCAAGTTTAATTCTTGCACTGGCAAACTGGGGAGCGGATGGACAAATCCCGGCAGAGGAACGATGGTGCGCTGCTGTGCTGTAGGAAGTGATGCAGAGGGAAGGAGCTGCAGGGCCAGGAATATCCTAAAGCACATCCTGGAGAACCTGGGATAAAGGCATTGCTGTCCCCTCCGGATGAAGAGGGAATGGGCTGGCCACGGCCAGCCGAGGGCCTGAGTTTGCTTGACTCTACTTATTTGTTATGAGAATTTTGTATATTTTCCCCCCCTGGGGAGATACAAGGGAGAAAAAAATAAATGCTTCAAAACTGAAGAAAAATTAATTTAAAAAAGATTTAGAAATCAAATCTGATGGATTCCAATCTGGTGGAATGGCTGGACCAGAGGCCAAGAGGCCTGGCAGGAGGTCTCCAGGCCGGTACAGGCATCAAGTCTTGCCCCCGGACCATTGAGCATGTTTATCAATAACTTTGATAAAGGCAAGGTGTGCAGGCTTGTCAAATTCGCAGATGACCTCCAAATAGAGGGAGAACACACATGGGATGGCGGAGATCTCAGCAGGTTCGCTTCTGGGCCAAATCCAATAAGACAGAAGCATAAAAATCTCCAGGAGGGTTCAAGACCCTCACAAGGATGAGGTCAGGGCGATTTGACTGAAAACTATACAGAAAGGAACTCAACAGGAGCCAGGCTGTGATCAGAGTCAGGCTGCTCTGAAACAAGGAAAATGTATAGGAATAAGAAGGGGACCCAGAACTAGAGTTGGCTGGGGAGGGCCGTGGGTACAGCTCTGGACCTGGGGCCAGGTAGACCTGAGTTCAAATCCAGCCTCAGACACTCACTAGCGGGGTGATCTTGAGCAAGTTGCTTAACTTCTGCCTGCCTCAGTTTCCTCAACTGTAAAATGGAGATAATAACAGCACCCCCTCCCAAGGGTCAAATGAAGTGATACTGCACTGAGCACATAGTCAGTACCTAATAAATGTTTGTATCCTTCCTTGCTTCTCTTTATTCTACCTTTGCTCTCCAGAGCCATCGGGCACATGTTGGCACAGTGACTGACTGGCTCACTAATCCTCCCTCTCACAACCCCTCTGAATCTCCAGTTGGGAAAAGCACCACCATCCCAAAGGAGGTCGGGTTCCCTGCCCTCAGGTATATATTATATTATAGGATCTATACTGGATAGCCATGAGTTATACCTTATAAGAGTCACTGTTCCTGGACCAGGGAGGGATGCTGCAGGAAAAGCAGACCTTTTGGGAAGGGGCTTCCCTCCTTCTGGGGAGAAGTAAAGCCTTGGCAGCCTGGGCCCCAGTCTTTGGCTCCTAGAGACAGCGGGGACTGAGGCCAGTGGCCAGGCTCCATCCCTCCCTTCTCTACCTTTCCTCTTTTCTTTTTGTTTGCTGTCCTGGGAGGGCTGAGAGACCCTGCCCCACATTTCTGTGGCTACCTGGGAGCTCCTGACTCTATGGACCACTTTATTTTTTTTTTTAATTTAAGAAAAGAAAAAAATTAAATCTTTACCTTCCATCTTAGAATCAATAGTGTGCATTGATTCCAAGGCAGAAGAGCAGTAAGGGCCAGGCAGTTGGGGTCAAGTGACTCACCCAGGGTCATACAGCTAAAAAGTATCTGAGGTCAAATTTGAACCTAGGACTTCCCTTCTCCAGGCCTGGCTCTCAATCCCACTGAGCTACCCTGCTGCCCCTGTATCACTTTATGAATTCCTGGCAGACCCATCTCTGCCATCTCTCCACTCAAACACCTCCATCATTCTAAATCAAGATTGGACCTAAAGGCCGAATACTTGTCCCTCAGAGCCACAAACCCCAGAATGCCAGGCAGTTCTCAAGCCTTGATTACATCTCCAAGGTGTAACAATTTACAAAATCTTTAACTCACAACAGCCCTGTAAAGCAGACAAGATTAACACTACTGTCCCCATTTTACAGAGGAGCCAATGGAGGCTGTCCACAGTGAAGGAACTTGTACACAAGTCACAGAGAGTACCAGAGAGCCAGCACTCTTCACTACTCACACAACACTAATGTGATTCTTCATCATATGAAAACGTACTGCCTTGCCAACTTCTCTTAAGCAGCAGCCACATTTCCGAGGTTTAAAGGCAGAGAAAGAGAAATGGTTTTTCTTCTTAGGAAACACATTTTTCTCCTGAGCTAAAATTCTGCCAGTGGGGCTTCAGCCCATGAACATGTTCATGTCCCCAAAAGAAAGCTGTGCAGGGCGGCCACCCACACTATGGACTACGGTGGCATGAAGGGAAGCGTCACAATCTATCGTTTCGCCGTGTTTCCCTGCCTTACGTCCCAGGGAGGAGCTCAGACAGGACAACCCCAGGGCTCCCCCCCCCCCAAGCAGAGCCCAGCCTCAGCCAAGGGCTGCTTCTGGGCCCTCAGAACCTAGGTCTCCATACCTGTACTCTGGATCACTGTCACAGAGGGAGTCTTTATATGCAAAACTTCTCTTCAGGTCCAGCTCCTCATCTTTTTCCTGGTCTCTCTCATCCTAAAAGAAGTAAAGAAATTAATACATTGTTGGGGGTTTTTCCACTCCTTCTGGAAACAGCTTTTGTTTCATAAAATATGATTTAAATGTTCAAATGTTTTGACAAAGGAGAAGAAAAGGGTCTAAGACCATTCACTATTAGATTTTTTTTTTTAATCCTTACCTTCTGTCTTACTATCAATTCTAAGACAGAAGAACAGCAAGGACTAATCCATTGGGGTTAGTGACTTGCCCAGGATCACACAGCTAGGAAGTGGCTGAGGCCAGGACCTCCTGACTCCAGGCCTGGTGCTCTCACCACTGTGCTACTGTGGATACAGCGACCCCTACTTACCAGGAGTTTTAATGAACCTCAGTGGAATCTTGCTAACCATTTTTAGCCCATCAATTGGCAACCGTTTACTCAAGCTCTTGGATGCTGCCCACCTGGGTGGAAGGGAGGTACACTAGGAAGAGCAATAGATTTTGGGCCTTGAGACCTGAGTGCAAGTGCTAATTCTGTTACTTATTCCATCAGGGCTCTCCACTTTAGGACCTATTTTCCCATCTATAAAATGACACGAGGTGACCACAAAGCTGCTGTCAGCTTCCCCAGGCAGGCAGGCTCGAGTTCACCTCAGGATACCTAAACGCAGGTAAACCTCAAGGATCCCACACATGTGCCACTGCTGCTGCCGCTATCACGTTCCTGACTTTTGAACCAAAGGGGAAGCACCTCCCTTGGCCTGAGCCTGTGATCCTTGCTTCCTAGGAGGAGGAGAGCCCTTTATGCTGTCAGTTAGAGGGAAGTAACAGGGCCCAAGGCAGGGAGCCGAGAGGTGAAATGGAGTTGCTCCATGAGGTCAGTTAAAATGTCGAGGAAAACAAGACATTGGCAAGGTGACAAAAGGGCGGCCACCTCCTGCTCTGTCTCCTTAGGCCTGAGCTGCTCTGATGTGGGCTCCAATGCTTAGGGCCCAGGCTGCTCTCCTAAGACCTTCTGGAACCTCACAGAACAGACACTTCAGGGGAGGAATACCGGGAAGAGATTTGCCTGGGACTTCCTCTCACCTCCCCGAGGCTGGGGGCATCTTCCCTCTGGGCTCAGGGCACTCATGGCACCCATCTGCATCTCCTGCAGAAGATGTAGAAGCCTCCTCCCTCAGGATCTTCTAGGCCAGAAGGCCATTCCTGGGTCAAGGCACAACTCCCCAGAGCCATGGAATATCAGATCCTTGAATTTAAGTCATGGATAAGTTAAGAGTTGGGGTTTGCTTCAGCCAAATCGAATTCCCTGTTGGCCTGGGGTCAGTCTTCACAAATACAACCATCTGATCACAAATGAATAACAGGGAAAGAATACTGAATGGGGCGTCCCAAGCTTGAATCCTGGCTCTGCCGTTCCCTGGCTGTGTGGGCTGGGAGACTTCAGGTTTGTAACTGGTAAAAATACTCCAAAGTCCAAGCCAATGGCAACATTCTGTGTGTCTGAACCAAAGAGAACAAAACAACACTCCAGTGCTGTTAGAAGGGTCTCGATTTTTCTTTCCTACTTTTTTGATTAGTATGAAATACATGTGTAAAGATAGGGAGAGCAAGGGATAATTGGTAACTTGGGCACTGCTCTGGTACCTGAGAAAACCTGAGGAAGGTCCATGTGCTAGATGGATCTCTTTTGGAAGACTCATGGAAGCACATAAAGAATTGCACAGAATGAGGTCACAAGGAGCACCTGTGGAGGGGGTGCCTGAGGAGATCCTGGAGCTAATGCAGCATCATGATGAGATACCCACCAGAGATATCTTTCCTCCAATAGGAGACCTTTTCCAAGAGGATTTTACAGAGATGAAAACGTATACATGTGGGGAGATAGTGCTGACATTTCCATCATGTATTTTTTTTAACCCTTACCTTCTTTCTTGGAATTGATACTAAGTACTAGTTCCAGAGCAGAAGAATGGTAAGGACTAGGCAATTGGGGTTTGGTGACTTACCCAGGGTCACATAGTTAAGAAAAGTCAGATTTAAAACCCAGGACCTCCCATCTCCAGATCTGGTTCTGTATCTACCAAGCCAGCTAGTTGTCCCATGTATTCTTTTTAAAAGTAAATTCTCATTGATGTCTTCTGTTTCTTACATCATCATAGTCAACCCCAGTATCCCTCTCCCTCCCTATCTCAAAGTCATCCCATAAAACAAAAAAAATAATTTTTTCAAAAGGAAGAGAAGCCCACACAATTCATTACTGGTTGATACTTTGTAGAAAGTTAAAAAATGGGGTGTCTTCTCATCTCTTTCCATTCAAGTCTGACTTGATTTTTATAATCTTGTAACATTAACTTTGGAATTTGGGGAGTGTTCTTTTTCTTTCCATTTACATTGTGGTGGTTACTGTGTATATATTGTTTCCTTGGCTCTGTTTACTTCATTCTATATCAGTTCATCAAGATCTCTCCATATTCTCTGTACTCAACACATTCACCATTTCTTACAGCACAATAATATTCCATAACATTCTTATCCCACAATTTGCTTAGCCATTCCCTGGTAGGTAAGCATCTACTTTGTTTCCAATTCTTTGCTATCATAAAAAGGGCAGCTATAACTATTTTGGTGTATATAGGGCCTTTTTCCCCTTGGCACTCATATTTATAAGAAAAGATTCTAGCATATCCCCATTGCATATGATGCCTGCTTTTTATTTTTAATTGATGCTTTTCATGATATTAAATAAGATTCTTCTATGACTGTACTTAACAGGGTTTTTAGTATGAAAGTTATGTACTTTGTCAAAGGCTTTTTATGTAACTATTAAGAGGATCATGTGATTTTGGTTTTTAATATGATAAATTTTGTTCATTGTTTTCCTAATATTGAACTATCTTCACATTCCAGGTATTAATTCCATTGGTCATACATAATGAATGATTTCTTGAATAATGTTGTTTCCTTATTTGTTTCTATTTTTTAAAAAAAAAACACCTTGTCTTCTATATTGGAATCAATGTTCCAAGGCAGAAAAGTGGTAAGGGCTAGGCAATGGGGATTACATGACTTGTCCAGGGTTAGATAGCTAGGAAGTATCTGAATCCAGATTTGAACCTAGGACCTTCTATCTTTAGGCTTGGGTCTCAACCCACTGAGCCACCTAGTTGCCCCCCCCCACACTTTCATTTTTTGCTTTGTTTTTGCTTTGTCAGATAAAATGATTGCTACTCCTGCTTTTTTTGGTCACGTGATACATAATAAAAGTTTTTTTTTTCCATTTTCTCAGTTTAATTTCATGTTTCTGGGTTTTTTAATGTGTTTTTTTTGTAAGCATTGAAATGTAGGGCTTTTGTTTTTCTTTACAAACTCACTTTTCCCCCATTTAATTGGACTGCTTAACCCATTCACATTTAAATATATAAGAATCAAGTTTATAGTGTCCTCCATTTTACTCTAATATTGTTTTTTTTTTTTCACATTATGATTCCCCCCCTCTTTTGGTGTAAACACAATGCCATGTACCTTCGGTTACTTTAGCCTATTCTATTTGAAAGTGCTATTCCTGCTGGCTCTCTAATCCTTACTACCCCTTCCATTTGTTACTCTTTCCTTTCAAGGCTTTATTGGTTTCTTTTTCTTTCCTGCCTTTATCTGGTTATTTACTGTTTCTTCTCTTTTTTTCCCAGTCAAATAGGTTGTGCCTTCCTCTCCCTCCCTTCAATTAATCTTATTCTTGTTTTTTTATTAATCTTTATTAGTTGTGGTTTTTTTTAAAACTTCATTTTTGTGTCCTTTTTGAGAGAGGATTTCTCTCATTCTCTTCATTATCTAAGCTCTCCATCTACTCTAGATGCTCATTCTTTGATTCATCACATCTATAATTTACTAGACTCTAATCCTGGCTGAAAAAGGAGGAGGGTTGGGCGCGAGGCTAGCAACCTCACCCCGTAAAAAATCTCACTTGCTACAGAAACGGCAACCTCATTAAACCAACAAAACCAACGATCGCCTAGTCTGGAAGATTGCTCTCCAACAGAGTCCATGACGCATGCTGGCGAAAGCCTTTGGGAAGCCAGTTCGTTGATAAATCTTCTGACGACCAAGGCAGATGTTAACAGATGCCTACGTCACATCTTGAACATCAGATGGCCTGAAAAGATTTCCAATACCAGACTTTGGAAAAGAACAATTCAGTATCCCATCAGTCACTGAGCTGGAACCCACCAGGGAGGAGGAAAGTCGGAAGGCCAAAACAGACCTGGCGAAGATCTGCCGAAAACGAAATAAAGGCCGTCGAAATGACATGGGCCTAGATGGGGGAAGTTGCCCAGAACAGAGTCCGTTGGCATGAGATGGTTGCGGCCCTATGCTCCTCTAGGAGCCAACAGGAACAAACTAATTCTCAATACTCCTCATGCCATTTCCAAAGTATACATTCTGGACACTCCTCCAGGCAGTTTCTGCCCCAGCTTTGTAGGGTTTGTTCCACAGATTACTTTTTCAATTGTGCCTCATTCACAGGGCAAAGCCAATTTCTGCAGGTGGTGGAGAGGACACTGTCCCATGGTAGGACTTGATAACGTAGGCCACCTCTGACCTAGTCCCTCAATCTGGTTACCTTCTTTCCCTATATTCCTCAAAAGCTCCTTCCTGGGTTCATGCTGTCCATTCTACCAGGTGCCAGCGGCCCCCAAGAGTTCTAATTTCCCCCTTTCTTGAGGCAAAATGAGCGACCTTTTCAAGCACCAAATCCCTTTGCCCATACTCAGCACAAGGTCCTCATCTCCCTACACAGGATATCTCTCTTCATCACAGGAATATTCATGATTGGAACCTACTACTACTCCCTCCACTTTTCAATCCTTTCTTCCTCATTCACTCCCCTGTAGGTTCTCCACTTTCTGAGACCACAGGGATCATCTCTTCATTTTTGGTCCTCAATTTGACCTAGGCATGTCGCATAATCAACTCTCTTCCCTCTGCTCTTCTCCCTCACTTTCATGTACCTCCTACTCTTTAATGTAATCCTAGAAAAAGTACTGATTCACCTGTAGGAAGGGTATCATCAGATTCTGTCCATAATGCCCCAGGCCCATCTCTTAGTGTTATCTCCACCTGACTTCAGTCTTCATTCCTGTCTCTTTGTGTACATTTAGGAAGAAGTTCCTTACTGGTCTTTCTCTTGTCACTCTGTTGTGATTATTGTCCCTGGCTGCTGCATTCTTTCACTGCCCATCTATAGATTGTAGTGTTCAAGAAGTAAATAATCTCTTCAGATCTGGTTCTTTCTAAGAATGCTTCCAATGCCTCTTTATTATTGAACACTCATCTTTTTTTTTCATTTAGGTTAAGCTTGGATTTGTTGGAAGGTCACCTTGTACCACATGTTGGGTTCTACTGCTCTTCAGAACACAATTCCATTCCCTTCTGCATTTTCTGGTGGGTGCAGATAAGTCTT
Organism: Gracilinanus agilis; assembly: GCF_016433145.1. NCBI lineage: Eukaryota > Metazoa > Chordata > Mammalia > Didelphimorphia > Didelphidae > Gracilinanus > Gracilinanus agilis. The sequence goes on along the minus strand of NC_058133.1, from coordinate 30,058,803 downwards.
GTGTTATTTAAATTTCCTTTCCTTGTATTCAATGTTTTTTTCTCCAGATTCCTTGAAGAATTCATTTCCGAATTGCATCATTAAATTTAACCACTCTAAGTCTTAAGAGTTTATAGTCTGAGATTTTTGTTGTTTTATTTTTTGTTTGTTTGTTTGTTTTCTGGAGATAATCTATGAATTCTTTTCATTGGTAATTTCTTTTTCTGTGTTCAAAAATTCTGCGTAGTTCTCTTGTATTATTTCCTCCATTGTGATGTTAAGGCATTTTATTTTGTCATGTTCTTCTGGAAAACTTATGATCCTTAGATTGTCTCTGTACATCTTGTCATTGAAATCAATATGTTCTGCTTAGATAGTGAGCATATTTTTAAAACATCATTCATTGTTTCTCTTCTTCAAGGTTGTCCTTCACTTCCACATAATTGCATTTCTAATCTATCATTTTCTCTTTTGGTTCTTTAATGAGGCTTGCTACTGCAGATTCCAATTTTTCCATTCAGCCCATTGTTTTTGCTGCAAAGGCAGGCCATAAATTCTCATTTTGCTTTTAAATTACTCAGGAACAGCATGTTGTGGTTCTGTGTTCTTTTATATTCCACAGGGTCCTCTATTGGATCATTTTCTCATTTTGTGGTATTTGTTCATTGATGCCTCAACTCATTTATGAGATCTAGAGGCCATATTTCTTTCTGCTCTTAACTGTTTTCCCTGTTGATTTACCTGTTTATGTTCAAGGTCTTGTCCCAGTGTCTTGTTCAGCTCACTCTGTTCCTCAGTTTTTTTGGTGGCCATTCTCTTGGCTGTCACACAGGTGTCTCTATAGCTGAGGGTGATGGTCTTTGAGTAGGGGCAGAGTGGACTGTAAGACTAGGCTCTATTTTAAGGCCAGACCCCTGTCTGACTCCTTTCTGTAGAGATTTCTTCTAGCATAGAGCAATGCTGCTTGGTAGACCAGCGAGCTTTCATAGATAGTGTTGCAAGGTCCAGGATGTAGAGTTGATTTTGCTACCAGCCCATGTGTTAGGTGCAACATGGCTGCTGGGATGTGACCCAAATGGGGAGAACTCAGGGTAGGTATCAATTCATGGGTCATTGTTTTTTAACCTTTTGGATTTTGAACATGCTAGACCAGTGGTATCGGACTCAAACAGAAACAGATTCCTGTGGGCTACATACTGACGCAGAAAACCACAAACTGACAATATGTTGTATTTTACTTCATTAGCCATTTCCTAGTTACATTTTAATATGGTTTGGGCCACTTAGGAGTTTTTCAGGCCATCTATTTGATTCCTTTCTCTTAGACTATGGAAACAGCTAAAGTTGCTTTCTTTTTGGCATATGATTTCTAATTTGGAGAGGTCTGACAGGTTGAGAGGATCAGGGAAAATGTCCCATCCACCATCATGTTGTCCCAGAAATCTGCTCTCTCACCTATTCTTACCAATGACATTTTGGCCTGACAGATTTGGGGGGAATCTTTTCCCTCCAGAGAGATCTTGAAAATTGATCCTTATATGATGCCTTTAAAATTGTGTTATCTCTAGCATATGTTTCTGCTACAATCATCACCACAAGATTCGGTTTCTGTCCAAGTTCAATCTTGAGGCTCTGGGAAGATATGTACTTGGCAAAGTTAGTTCTGCTTTTGTGTCCCATGAGGGAATCAACTGATTGGCAATTTGATCTGGAACATAGGTAACCCAGGAGGCATCTGATTTTCTCCCAAGCTATGGCAGTGATACTTAATCCTGGGATAAGAGGGTTCTTAAGACAGAAAAGAAGAAAAATATTGAAGATCCAGAAACAGCCACAGGAATTTGAAATATGACACCTACTTGTTTGCTATCACTGAACACTGAGAATTTTTTTCATGTGTCGATGGAGGCCCCTAGTGCCCTGAGCCCAGCATTCCTGCACAGAGAAAAGGGAAAAAGAAACATGGAGGCCCAGCACCAAAGAGAAATAAAGAGGAAAAGATTCCTAATGGGTGGCGGCTAGGGAAAAGGGAGGATTGGAAGTGATCAAGAAAAGCTTTTCAGAGGAGGGGGCTGCAGCCAAGCTGGGAAAAGAAGAAAGGAACTTTGTAGTCCTCTGGGGAGCTCAAAGCCTGACCACCCTGGGATGCTGGGGCCATGATAAAGGTGTGGGGAAGAGGAATGAAAAAAGACAGATGGAAAAGAAACTCATAAAAGATGGCAGCCTGCAGTATGGCAATGTCAAGAATACTTGCCAAGCAGCAAGTGGCCACTGCCTGAGAATGATGGAACAGATTGAATGTCATTAAGTACAATCAATAATTATTACCTAAATGATCAGTCCTCAGAATCTTAGTTTTAGAGGCCTTGGAGAGGCAGGGCCATTCCATGTGGGGAGATTAGAGGAAAGGGCAGCCCCTAAGTCTGGAGGAAGGGTGGCAAGTTGAAAGGAGGGCCTCTATCTCCAGAGGGCACAGCAAGATTCTGGGGAAGAAAAGCCTGAATTAGTCAAGAAACCCAAATAGAGCAAGTGCTTGGGACCTAATGTTTGGCCCGTCCTTATTCTCCAAAGCTGTGTTCTTTTAATCGTGGCTAATAAAGAACAGGAGAGAGAAGGAAAAGCTCAGAGGTGACTTAAAATGTCAGTCTGGTTTTTTGAGCAAACAGAAAAGAAAGGAGTTTGGAGGAAAAGAAGGCTTTAGGGAAAACTAATGAATTCTATGCAGGGTTGTTGAGTTTGCCCAGCCAGTAGCACACTAAGTAGCACAGAGGGGCTGAATTATCTCACTCTTATTCTGATTCATTCTCATCCAGAAGGAGAACATTTTTTAAGCTGAAAAGGGGAAACTACCTTGAAAAGGGAGAACTACCTGAGAGGGTAAGACTTGAGCACTGGGTCTCCTGACCTGGATATATAACATTCCACAAGGCTGGTTTATCATACATACACTACAGCAAGACTGGGGAAATCATAAACAAGAGAAAGGATGACAGTTAAGAGAAGCTGAGCAAACGAGATTCCACACTTCAAAAACTCAAAGCAAGCAGATGGCCACAGCCAGAAGAGTGTGGGCAGGGCTAATGGCCAGCTTCTGCCTCCAGAGCAGATCCTATCACTTCGAAAGAAAGGTCTGCCCAGCCAGAGAGAGGTCAAGCCAAAGCCATCTTTGAGACATCGTACATGGGTGTATATATATGATAGTAACTGCAGGATCACCCCCATGAAGCCTCCACTGATTTCTCAGATGACTGGGTTCTGAGGAACAGCCTCCTCACCCCAAGTCCTGTCGCAAGCCAAAGCTCTGAGGCCAGGAGCCTTGGAGCAAATCAAATACTCAGTGAGACTCAGAGCTAAGACTCAAAGCTGGAATATCAAAAGCAGCTGGGCTATCTTGCCCAATAACTCAAGGTCTCTCTTCCACAACGTCCCCTATCAAGAGTCATTCTGATCTTTCAGCCGTTGCTCAATGACCTCCCAAGGACAGCCTGTTCCATTCCTCAATGGATAGCTCTAATTACTGCAAGTTTTACTTTAAACATAGCCCCAATCTACCTTTATGCATGTTCTTTCTATGGATCCTCCTTTTACCCTTTGGGTCAAGCCCCACACAGCCAATGCCTCATTCCCATGTGCTGGTCCTCCAAGACTGGGACCCCTCTCTCATCCATCCTAACTCACCTGTCCTTTGGGCTAAACCCATTCAACCTACCAATCAACCAATCAAATCAAAAAGCAAGTATTAAGAGCCTACCCCAAGGACCAGACTCTGTGCCCAGCATTGGGAATGTCGACATAAAGAATGAAAACTTTTTTTAATCCTTGTATCCCTGGTGCTTGGCACAACGCCTGGCATTGAGAGAGAGCTTAATAAATACTTTTCATTCATCCATTTGAGACCCATGGTTTCATAAATATGGGTCACTCCCCACAAAACAAAGATCCAATTCCCACCAAACCTTAGTAAACAGTCTTTATAAGTTCCTATAACAACCAGAGGTGGTCACTCCCCACAAAACAAAGATCCAATTCCCACCAAACCTTAGTAAACAGTCTTTATAAGTTCCTATAACAACCAGAGGTGGTCACCCTGGGACCATGCTGCCTCGGTACTCAGCCAGGCTGGTCTGTGGGTAACAGGCATACAATTCAATATTCCGCCTTTATTACACACATGCAGTTCACCATTACTATCACCCTAAATCTGTTTTGCTACAAGAATAAATACTACAAGACAGGAAAAAAATCAGGATTTGATCTCTGATTCCAAAAGAGACGTGCTTTAAAACCCTGGTATATCATCTGTAAACCAGAGCTTCTCTCATTCTTAAATCAATTAGGTTGTTGTGAAGATGAGAGGGGGCTTAACTTAAGAAACTTGCTGCTCCCCAGGGAAATGTCAAAGTTGAACCACCACAATGAAGACTGTTTCCTTGGTGGCACAGCGAGACCTTGGGCTTCTGCGAGACTAGGACCTTCCCCCACCCCAAACCTCAGCTCCCTTGTTCAGCCACAAAGGAATGGAAGTAACACTTGCTCTGCCTTCCCTGGTGTGCAGATCTGAAGAGCTGTCATTCTGGGTTTGTGTCCACATTCCAGCATCTAGTGGACTCCAGGAGCTCACACACAGCAGGGGCTTAACAAACACTGGCTGAATTAGAGAGAATGGCTATGAGGTACTGGCTAAACGTCCACTAAGCTCATTATTTTGTAAAACCTTTACCTTCTTTCTTAGGATAGGTTCTAAGGCAGAAGAGTGGCAAAGGCTAGGCAACTGAGGTTAATTGCCCAGGGTCACATAGCTAGGAAAGGTCTATGGCCAGATTTGAACCCAGGACCTCCTGACTCCAGGCCTGGTGCTCCATCTTCTGGTATCCATAGCTGCCCCAAAACATGTATCTTCTAATGTCACTGATCTTTGCCACATATTTTACAAGTTAATAAAGTAGATTCTGATAGAGAACTTTCTGGGAAAGTAAAATCCCATAGCCAAGCAGTCAGTCTTCTCTGGGTGATGAGTGGGATGAGCTCTTCAGAAAAATGGCCAATCCATTCCTCTTGTATTAGAGGCTGAGTGTTCCTACCTAAGTGATGGGGAAGCACATGGGCATTAGTTCAAGCTGGGCAAATCTTCATTAAGTAGAGACTCGAAGTTCTCACAACAGTCTGTCATCTCAAGTGCATGGAGGAAGATGGTGGCTTAGACGCAGCAAAAGTCCAGACCTCTGAAAACCCTCCCACATCAATCAAGGACAAAGTGCTTTGAGGGAACAGAAAACCAAATCTAACAACAGGACAGAGCTAACAACAGGACCCTCCTGCTGGATTCAACTTAAATGGTACGCACACACACACAAAAAAAGCTTGAATTCTTGAACTCTCAGGTTTGAGGTGGGGAGAAGAAGGAAGATCCCAGGACCCCTCCCCACCTACTGTGCTCAGTGTCCAGTAAATCCTGGAATCTCTGGGTGGGCAAGGGTGCTAGTCCAGAGATAGTGTCTTGCTGGCACAGCTGTGCCAGGCTCAGGGAGTTGAACACAGATGGCAGGGAGGCAGCTGGAGGAGAAACGCAGAGAGGGCAGCCTAGTCCCATCCAAAAAAAAAATGCTCCATCTCGCCCCTCCCCTCAAAGTGTTGGCCTCAGGGCACATCCAGCTCTAAAGATCAACTCTGCCCTGGCTTAATCTTATCAATAGGGCAGATAAGAAGCCTCCAGAGGCCAGGGAAGCTCAATCTCCAACACCCCTCCCCCACTGACTCCCCTGAGAGCCTTGCTGACTAAGCTCCAAGGGGAAGGCTTCGACCACCATAGAATACCCTGATAACAGGGTGGGAAGCCCAGCTCCCACTAGCCTCCACACCTTCACATACACCTTCAGCCTCTCTGCCAGCTGGAGAAAATCTGACCTCAGGCCTCATTAATACCATCAGCCTAACTTAGTCAATCAGCAGAGCAGAGAAGAAGCTCCTTCAGGACAGAATAGCCCAAACCCACAGATCCAGTAAATAATCTGAGAAGCAAGGTTACAACCAATTACAGGGGAGGAAAGAAGGAGAAAAAAATATGAGTAAACAACAGAAAAAGAAAAAAGAAATTATAATCGGCAGCTTTTATCCAGGTAATGAACAAAGAGCAAATGGAACAAAGGAGGACCAAGGAACACCAAGAAAAAACACAGAAACTCCAGCAAATTGGTCACAGGCTTTGGAAGAACTCAAAATACAATTCAAAAAACAATTAAGAGAGGCTGAAGACAATTGGGAAAAGAAGTCATCTGGAAACAGAAAATAGTGTTTCAAGTGCATTGGAAAGTCAAAGAAAACTCTGATCTAAAATCCATCCATCCAGAAAACCAAAGGTTTAGGCAGAGCACTGAGAGGAACACCCTTGTCTACGAGCCCTTCCCAAGGCATGAATGGAAGTTCTACATTCTTTCAGAATGAACAAAAGGTGCAGGATTGTCCTATGTGAGAGCTGGTAGAGAGAGAAAGTGAGAACCACAGGTGGAGACACTCCAGCATTGAGATGGAACATGGTTTCCTCTATCTCACAGGACAAGGATGCAGCCAATGTGGGCCTTAATGCATACCTTAAGAGCTCTCCTCATTGCTATGGGGAGGGGACCGACCCATAAGTCGAACAACACAATGAGCTGGGCTCAGCACTGAACAGAGGAGCAGAAGGCCTCTTTGAGAATGAGCAGCACCTTCCATGAAGCCCAACTGCTCAGGAGCCCCCAAACCCACCTTTATAACACCAAGACCATCCCAGCGATGCTCTGGGGCTGGAATCACTGTCCAGGACAGAAGGACCAAAATAACAGGAGCCCCAGGCAATGAAGAGATTCAGGACAGGTCCAAGTAAGGGGTCCCATGTAACCAAAGTCTCGGATAAAATAACTGATGTGGAGACATGGCCCAGATCTGGATGTTAACTCCCAGGGCACACACAAGCTTTAGAGAGTCAGTGAGAGATCAGCCACTCATGGCTAGATGAGAGGCCCAGAATGAGGCTCACATGTTCAAGAGTGGCCAATGTGTGGACTTGTGTGGGGTAACTACACTTACTTGTTACGAAGGCAGGATTTTATTTTTTGATAGGGTCAGGGGAGAGTTGTGCCAGGAAATACAGAACAGTAATTGTGATACTTTTAAAAAGCAGAAAAATAAGCTTATTAGTGAGTTGCTAAAGAAAAATAAACCAAAGGAAGCAGAAAGGAGTTCAGAAAAGGACATGGAAAAGTTGGGCAATGTTGGTGCTGCCCCACTATCACTAAAATATCAAAAAACACGTCATGTGTGAGTAATAGCAAGAAGGTCAATAAGGCTGGACTGTAGAGTACATGGAGGAGAGGAAAGTGTAAAAAGAATGGGAAGGTAGAATGGGACAGGCTGTGAAGGGCTTTATAGGCTTAATGATTTTATATTTGATCCTGAAGAGGGAGCCAATAAAAATGCTCCTCCCTTCCTTTCTTCACCCACTCTCCTATCATTCTTTCTTTCTTTCCTTCCTTTCTTTTTTTTTAAATTTAGAATAATTTTTCATAGTTACATGATTCATGATTCCCCCTCCCAGAGTTGATAAGCAATTCTACTGGGTTATTTATTTCCATGTTATTCATATTTGCAGCAGAGTCATCTTTTAACATCAAAACCCCAGTCATATCCCCACTGAACTATGTGATCAATCCTATGTTTTTCTTCTGCATTTCTGCTCCCACAGTTCTTTCTCATAAGTCCCTCAGGATTGTCCTGGGTCATTGCATTGTTGCTAGTAGAAAAGTCAGTTACACATTGATCGTGCTACAGTGTATCAGTCTCTGTGTACAATGTTCTCCTGGTTCTGCTCCTTTCACTCTGCATCAATTCCTGGAGGTTGTTCTAGTTTACATAGAATTCCTCCAGTTCATCAGCCTTTCAGCACAATAGTATTCCTTCATCATCAGACACCACAATTTGTTCAGCCATTCCTCAATCAATGGACATCCCCTCCTTTTCCAACATTTTTGCCACCACAAAGAGTGCGGCTATAAATATTTTTATACACAATTTTTTCTTTATCATCTCTTTGGAGTACAAACCCAGCAGTGGTATGGCTGGATCAAAGAGCAGGCAGTCATTTAAAAAACACTTTGGGCATGATCCCAAATTGCCCCAGAATGGTTGGATCAATTCACAACTCCACCAGCAGTGTATTAGTGTCCCAATTTTGCCACATCCCCTCCAACATTTATTACTTTCCTTTGCTGTCATATTGGCCAATCTGCTAGGTGTGAGGTGGTAACTCAGAGTTGTTTTAATTTGCATTTCTCTAATCAGGAGGGATTTAGAACACTTTATGTGCTTATTGACAGTTTTGACTTCATCATGTGAAAACTGCCTATTCATGTCTTGCCCATTTATCAATTAGGGAATGGCTTGATTTTTTGTAAATTTGACTTAGTTCCTTATATATTTTGGAAATTAAACCTTTGTCTGAGAGTTTTGTTAGAAAAATGTTCTCTCAGTTTGTTGCTTTCCTTTTAATTTTGGTTGCATTGGTTTTGTTTGTACAAAAATCTTTATATAATCGAAGTCATTCATTTTACATTTTGCAATGTTCTCTATCTCTTGCTTGGTCTTAAATCCTTCTTTTCCCACAGATCTGACAGGTATACTATGTTCACCTAATTTATTTATTATTTCACTCTTTATATTTAAGTCATTCACCCATTCTGAATTTATCTTGGTGTAGGGTGTGAGATATTGATCTATACCTAATTTCTCCCATATTGTACTGTTTTCCAATTTCCCCAGCAGTTTTTGTCAAATAGTGAATTATTGTCCCAAAAGCTAGGATCTTTTCCCCTTCCTTTCTTTTCTCCTTTCCTCTTCTTTTACTCTTCCTTCCTCTTTTCCTTTCTCCCTTCCATTCTTCCTCCTTCCTTCTTTCCCTCTTTCCTTCCTTCTTCCTGAGCACAGGGATGACATGGTGAGGCTTCAGAACAATCCGTTTGGCAGCTGAGTATAGTAGGTTGGACTATAGATAACACCTGAGGTGGGGAAGCCAACCAGAAAACTATTGCCATAGTCCAGGCAGGAAGGATTGATGGTGGAGGCTATGTGAGTGGAGACCTATAGAAGAGAGAGAAAGAGGCAGAGAGATAGGTAGATGGATGGATGGATGGAGAGAGAGATGGATGGATAGAAGGATAAACAGATGGAAGATGGATAGAAGGATAAACAGATGACATGTGACAGGTAGACAGACAGGTAGATAAATAGGAAGAAAGACAGATGGATAGATAGATGGATAGTTGATAGAAAGACAGATAGCTAGAAAGACAGAAAGGTATATATAGACAGACAGATGATAGATAGATAGACAGATATATAGGGTGAACAACAGCATTTATTAAACCTTTACTTTGTGCCAGTCCAGAGATGTTGTGAAGGTAGAAATGACATGGGAACAAAATTTCAGAGAAAGAATTGCAGATTTTAGGCCTCTGTACCAGCTGCTTTAAGTCTGCTGACGTGCCCCAGGAAGCTGCATGCACTTACATATAGACATCTTTGATGAGTCCCGTGTGATTTCAATACATTCTTTACCCGCTCATGTATTTCATCTGAGTTTGAAGGTGAGCACCAATCTGAATGATACCTGCAGGCATAAGTGACAGAGAGAGGACTTGTAGACAGGGTGGTGGTAGGCAGACAGGTGAGAAACCCTTTCCCATCCCCAAATGTCTGTTACAGACTTATTCCTTCCCAACCCCTCTCCACAACTGAATATAGTCAAGATCCACAAAGATTGCAGAATCCTAGTATCTGTGCAAAAGATAAACTATAATTTAGATCAATTTTCTACATTTGGATTTTAAAAAATCAAATGCACTAAATATTGAAGGGGGGAGCCACAGGCAGCTAAGTATTTTGAGGGGGGACTAGCCTTGCTCTGACTCCCAAGGCAGCACGTGCTCACAATTAAGACTGGCTGCTATCAGCGCAGCAGCCTCAGGGAGTAGGGGGCTCCCCAGTAGAGGAGGCTCAGGTACAATTTAGAGCAGAATGCCAAGGGGCTTCTGGGAGACAATGGTCAATATGGAGAATAGGAGCATAAGGAAGAAGGAAGGGGCTGTGCATTAAGTCAAGAGTATGGCATGGCAACTGAGGAACAGCCCTACACAGTGCTCAGAAGGGAAGCCCAGAGTCTCGCTGTCCTCAGGAGGACTGTGTTCAGCTCTGGGAGCCACATTTTAGGAAAGAGAAGGATGGAGAAATGGGAGGGCAGCCAGGACAGGAAGGGGCTCGACCTCGTGCAGTACAAGCATTAGGTGAAGGACCCAGGAGAGTTTCCTCTAGAGAAGAAAAGGCCCAGGCAGCTGGCTTAGAGCTAGGCCCTGAGCTGGGCCTGCTCTGGGCTCCCACATCCTGCCTCCTCTCCCTTGAGGTTTCCAACCAGACTACAAAGCAAAAGCCACAACAAGGCCAGCCTTGTACCAATGACAGTACATGGGAGGGCCCAGCAGGCAGCAGAAAGATATTTGGATGCAAGTGGATGAATATGATCTAATCATCTGCTTTTATCTGCAGACCTTCCTGCTCTGCGGGTGCCTGGACCCATTCCCCAGTGGTCAGCACACTCCCACTCCCTCCTATTTGGAACTCCAACTTCCACAGAATAACAATAGTATCTAGCATTTGTAAAACACTATTTATGTGTTTATCTCCTTTGATCCACACAACAACCTGGAAAGGTGGATGCTGTTATTGACCTCCATTTGCCCAGGAGCATACAGCTAGGAAGAGTCTGCAGTGGGTTTTGAACTCGGGTCCTCCTGACTCCCAGCTCCAACACTTACCTCCACATCGGCCCATGCCCTCTGGAATGTTGGCTCCACAATGAGCACACTGCCTTTCACACTTCTGCCAGCTCCCTGCCCTTCTAAAACCCGGCTCCCTCCCTCCAGAGGGCACTGCTTCCCCTGTCTCCACTTGGGTCCTGGTTCCATTTTCATTCATGCTACTCATGGTCATGCTTTGCAAAGGAGGTTAAACGATTTGCCCAGGGTCACCCAATTAGGAAGTGTCTGCGTCCAAATTTGAACCCAGGTTCTCCTTCTGCCAGGCCTGGGGCTCTATCCACTGAGCAACCTGTCTGTCCCTCGTACTGGGGGCTTTTTACTGGAGAATACTTGGCAAATTTCATTTAGGCCATGTTTCAACCACACACATTTGCATAGAAGAAGGAAAGAGAAGAACAATCACAAATCATTAATCTTCTTGCCAGGGCAGTTGCCAGTAATTCATTTGTAAATCAGCCAAATTAATAATTGATTTCTAAAAGAGAATTTGGAGAAATCTATTTACCTAACACATGCTAAGCATCCACTGTGTGCTAGGCCTCTGATGGACTCTAAAGACAGTTAGGCTACAGGCCAGGGTTTCCAACAGCCCCTCAGAGTCACCCATCTGCACAGGGGAAGCAGGTGCTGGTGCATCTGTGGCCGTGGCACTCACATGTTTGGGGAGGTTCTCCTGCAAGGTCCAGCCCAGGCCCTCCAAGAAGCCACTAGTCTGCGCTGTGGGATAAGGGACGCTGGAGAAGGGTGTGAACCTTTTTACCATCCTTATTCATAAAATTCCAAGCCCCAAGTATAGCTGCGAAAAGTCTCAGCTCCTTTTGAGTTCGTTTTCCCAGTATCTTAGCTGTTTGATTTTAGTAATAACTATAAAGCCCAATCCAAATTGTAAGTCATGATGTTAGTATTTAACAATATAACAGAAGATCTTAGGGAGGAAAATAGCTTCTGAAATCTGATCTCATGATGCTGAGAGCATCTAAGGTTGTATCTGCCCACACCTCGTGGAGAGATTTCATAAAGCAGGATTGAAGAGGGGCATCTTGTTTAGAAGGGCATGCATTTCCTTGGCCCAGACCCACTAAGTTGTCTTTTCAAAGCAAGCTCAGCCCGGAGCTTTGAGCCTGATGGCGGGGTCTGCTCTTTCCTGCAGCATTCCATAAAGCTCATTCAATTTCAGGCCCCGTGTGCCCAGATAAACAAAATAAACGTCTATCCCTGCATTCTTGGCCATACTTCCAATTTTCCTGGGGCCACAGACACATTCGACAGTTACATCAGTTTAAATTGTTTATCGATTCCAATAGATTATATAAACACTTTGGAAGTATTGCTTAGTGACCCAGAAAAAGTCAGATTAATCAGAGAATAGCTTATAATTCATTTTAGAGATGCCAGCCATGTTGAGGCCCGATCAATGGAACAAAACAATTTTTCCTTCGCTGGTAATACAACTAAAGACATTCTCTTTTTTTTTTTTTTTTTTTGTTTACTGAGGATAGGGGGCGAAAATTAAATTTTAGTCTAAAACACAGGCAGTCTACCGTGGCTACACTCTCTCTCTCTCTCTCTCTCTCTCTCTCTCTCTCTCTCTCTCTCTCTCTCTCTCTCTCTCTCTCTCTCTCTCTCTCTCTCTCTCGTGAAGAATCTACCATATGGTAGATGAATAAAACTCTGATATCTCTCTCTGGTTATCAAAGACTTTTAGAAATCCAGGCAGAAGGCAAGGCCTCCATCTTTACGTTACTCCCCAATGCAGGAAGCCTGGAACTTTGCAAGGTGTTAGGGATTCGGAAACAAGAAGGTGAGCCAGGCTGTGCCCCCCAGGATGACTGAGGCAGCCTCACCACAGCTCCCAGGAGTCGGCAGTAAGCCAGAGATTCCCAATATCAGACTCCAGAGCCAGACACACAGGCGTAGGTCACCGCACTCCTGCACCTACTCTTCCCCAAGAGGCCCCTTGTGGGCACTCAGCAGATCAATCGACCCACCAAGAAGCATTAGCTGCTTACTCTGGGCCAGATTCTGTGACTACAAATCCCACCTCCGACTGTCTCCATCCTCGGGGAGCTTGCCTTGTAGTGGGGAGAGGAACATGGACAGACATACACACGTCTGACATGTGCTTTTGAGGGAGAAAGTGCCAGCACCTGGGGGGAGAGGGAGATGGAGAAGGAGACGAGGGGCCTGAGAGCAGAGGCGTAAGGGAGGGCACGCCAGGCAGGAGGGTAGCCAGTGAGAAAGCCTGGAGGTGGGGGAGTGGTGAAAGGGCCAGTGTGGCTAGACTGTGCCATGAGGAAATAGGGTGAAGCCCTTGGAATGTTCAGCAGATAAGCTTCCCACGTGGAGGCTCCAGGCCAGGCCCAAACTACACCTAAGGATATGTTATCCCAGGCCCTGGATCTTTGGAATCTTGAGAAACATTCCCCCCATTTGCGGCTCTGCACTCAGCTCGACAGCACCTACTGGGTTTACAAAATGGTACCTGTGAGCAAGTCTCCCAAGGTCACCTAGCCAGCCAGCATAGGCCAAAGGGGCTGTAGGGTTCAACTCATACACCTCCAGCCCTTTATTTTACAGACAAGGACATTGAGGACCAGGGAGTACAAAGACATGCTCAAGGACCACCAAATGAGCAAAAGACAGAGGGGTCACTTGAGGATGGGTCTTCAGACTAACTTGAGACTCAAGTTATAGTTCAGGAAAAAAAAACCAACCCACCTTTCCTCAAGAGATTTTCTTCTAGGATCAGAGACTCCTATTTGGGGTCTGCAAAGTTAGTTTTCAAGAATGTTTTGACACCAATTATTTCCCTATCCCTGGTTTCCTCTGAGCCGGGGTCTGCCCCGAGGCTTCTTCCTCAGCATGCCAGCTGCCCAATGTGGGCAGGGGCAGGGAAGGGCAGCACCAGAGTCCTTTCTCTAGGGTTGCACCAGGTAAGCTCTGCCTCAGAACAGAGATGCTTCATGTCCAAGGGGCAGGAAGCATAGAGTCCATTTGGGATTTCGTCCTCAGCGGTGGTTTCCTCTTTTCTCCTGGAAACCCAGAGGTATGGCCTCTGGAGGGGCTTGGGTACAATACCATAGTCCTGCATATCCTCTCTTGATGTGGCTGTAGCTCTTTTTTCTTTTTAAATCCTTATTTTCTGTCTTAGTATGAATTCAAAGACAGAAGAGTGGCAAGGGCTGGGCAATGGGAGTTAAATGACTTGCCCAATGACACACCTCTAGGAAATGTCTGAGGCCAGATTTGAACAAAATGACCATTTCAAAAAATTCTCCACTGAAGGCAAATCAGAGCAAAACCAAAGGCCAAAGTGCCCTCTTCCCACCCCACTCCCCAAGCACTCACATTGCTTTTCCCTTAAAGAGGTGAAAGCTGTGCAGGGCTACTGGACTGTGGGACAGACACGTGAGGCCCATTCAAAGGAGACCTCTGTCCGTACATCAGTTAGCTGAGATCCTACACCCCACATGGGGACATTCTGACTTGCAGAGGTTCAATGAGTCACACAACATCAGAGCTGAATGCAGAGATTAGCAGAAGAGGCTGGCCCAGCCTTCAGCTCTGATGATGCTGTACCCCCTCTCCAGAGGCTGCCTGTGCAGGGAGGAGGGGGTGCTCTGAGACTAAAAGGCCGGAGGTCCTACATGGCGGCTGGATGGGACCTTAAGGCATGGGCAACACCAGTGCTTTACTGTTTGCCCTTGAGGGGGCACTCAAGACTCCCAGTGCAATGGGCCTCTCGTCTCCCTGGCTCTGGCCCACCCTGGCATCTGCCATGAACTGGCCGCCCCCTTCACACTCAGGATGCCATTCACCAAATTCTTTTTCCCATGAACTGTTGCTAAGCCAGGTTTACTAGTGGAGGCCTGTAGTAGAAATAATTACTGACCATTGACGAGGACCCCCCTCAGCCCCTCAGCCCAAGTGCCTCATTTTACCAAAAACAACAATAGGATTTTCTGAGCACCCTTAAATTCACAGAACTCTTCCCTCCTAGTAATAATCCAGTGAGGCAGCCAGAGCCCCAGGAAATGGGGAACTTATCTGGTTTCATGGCTATTAAGTGGAAGGACTAGAACCCAAACTCAGGTATGCTAAACGGAAATCCATTATCTCTACCATGGACTACCATGGCTTCCCCAGAAACTACAAATGAGGAAAACTGAGGTTCCAAGAGTTGGGTGATTTTCCCAAGCTCCCCTTATGAAACCTGGTCAGAGAGGGAGAACACAGGTAGCCTCACCTTTCCCTGAGAGATGAGTGATTGAGCACCGGGCTAGGTGAACGTTTCTGCATTGTGGAGGGTGCTGAATGGACCAAGAGATTCCTATCTGTGTTATGTGGCCTAGACTGCCTTGAGGCGAGATATTCTTCACACCGGTCAAGAGAATCTTCACGGTCTCTCCCATGAGAAGTCTTAGTAATCTGTTAAAAGACACATTAACAAAGCATTTAAGAACCCAAGGGTCAGAAGGCCCATGCCCCTGCGAGGACAGGAAGTCATGAGTTCCATTGGAGTGTCCCAGATGGCTAGTCCTTCAGCACTACAGTCATTTGCACAGCATGTCTAGGAGTTTTCCAAGATCATATATGAAGAACAAAAGCCAAAACTCTTTCCTTAAGGACCCAATAGCTAGTGAGATGAAATGCCCCCAGAGAAACAGTCCCAGACTCAACAAACCCAGGAGGTCACACAGAGGGGAGAGGGACTCCTTCTGCGCCAATGCTTCTAAGCAAGCAGACCTTTTCTGAAGGAGAGAGTGGCCCCCAGAGAGAGGGAGTGTGTCAGGGATGACCCAGTGGTAAAGCCTGGCCAAAAGAAGAGGATTTCTGAGATTCATTCTGGCTTCAAGATTCTACAATTCTGCAGTTCAGGGATTGACCTTGACCCCATGGAACAGTGTATCATAGATTCTTAAAGATCCTGTGGTATATGGGGTTAGACCAAGGCTGCTTCTAACTTTAAACCTGTGATCCTAATTTTACAGAGCAGGAAACTGAGGCTGAGACTTCTACCAATGGGGAACATCTGCCTCCCTCAAAAGCCCTCCATTTCAATCTGGGAAAGGCCCAATGTGGGTATTTCCTGGCTCCAAGGCCTGCTATTTGCCAGGGGTGACTGAAGACAGGCTGGCTGAAAGAGGGTCCTACTTGGTGTCCAGTTTGAAGTTGGAGGGAACCAGTTAACACCAAGTGGTTGACAACCAGTGAAGCCAAAATCAATTAGAGTCAACAAGCAGAATCAAATATATAAGAAACTGAGCTAAAAACTTTTATAGCATCACAGAAATGCAGCCACACAAGGTACTACTCGGAGGGATGGTATAGCAAAAACTCTGGATTTAAAAGTTCTTCAGTCCTGGCTTTAACATTGGCCAACCACCAAGGCAAGCCATTTTTAGCCTCTCCATTTTCTTGTCTGTGAAATGAGAATAATAATAATGACCTTTTATGCAGAGCTAGGGAAAGGGGAACTACGACTCATAATGGTGGGAGCAAAGATCAGGTGGCCTTTGCCAAGGCCCAAAGACACACTCCAATGATTGGCATAACATGAGTTTGGAAGAGAGCAAGATATCTACATACTCAGGTCAGCTTCTGTCTGCAAAAAAAGGGGGCTAAACTCAACGACTGCTAAGCTTTCAATTCTGTCACCTCAAAAAGCAGCAGCCAAGGCAGAGTATGTATGCCCTTGCCCCTGAGAGAAGCCCTCTGCCATGGTTGTATCCAACACTTTCCTCTTGGGTCTTTTACCTACCTGATACTTTGCTTTTGTATTTGGCAACATTATTCCAGTGAAAAAATACAGTGTTCCCTGAGAAGCCCCCTAAGGGGTTTGGAAAGGTGTCCTGGAAGGAGCCTAGAATTGGGATGGATGGCTGTGACTTAGAGGACTGGTACATGGTCTTTAGGTACCCAGCACTGAGCAGGGGCTCTTGGCAAACATTGATGGAAGCATTAATGGCTATTTACTGAACTCAAAGAGAGGACAGAAAGGCAAGAAGAAGACTATTTTAATTCTATCTATAGAAAACACTACAGCAGGGGAGTGAGGGGAGGAACCATACATATTTGCAGGAAGTGTCATTCTGCCTCAGCTTAGGAGCAATAGGAGAATGGGAGCAACAGAGGGAAGCTTGATGAGATAGACTGCAGACCAACATGGGAAGAGTGTCTTCATAATGAAGGCTGGCCCTGGAGCAGGGAAGAGCTTCCCATCACTGAGCTCCCAACGGAGGCTGCTGGATGAGCACTGGACACTCAGGAAGAGGCTGTCGTAGCTGACCTCAGCTCTAAAGAGTCTGCATTCACCCAGCTGTACTCTGATTCCCATCCCCACCCATGAGAACTTACGTTGAGTCAAGAAAAGAAAATCTTACTATGTGATTAATATTTGATTCTCCCTACTGGGCACAGAGATATTACATTTGTCCCTAAATTGCTTTTTAACAAGGGAAAGAAAAAAAGAAAACAATTGGGACAATTAGGAATCAATAAAGGACCTGTACCAATTTGGGGGAAAAATGGAAACAACTGACTTATACTCGATGGGAGTACAGAAAGGAGATGTCATCATCCTCCCTGCATCCCCCTCCACAACCCACCCTCCCACCAGGCTCTTTGTAATCCTGACTCCCCACATCCCATCAGTTCCCCAGTACTTAAGATTTTCTCCATCTCCTTTTACCCACTCCAGCTCTTCTAGCTCCAGGCTCTCATTACCTTTCACTCCAAGGAATTAACTCAAGAACCTCCTCCTAGACAAGGCCTTTATGGATCTCCCCAGTTGAGAGGACCTTCTCCAACCCAGAAATGACTTTGAATTCACTCTGGATAAATTTTGTGTTGATTTGTTTGCATACATATTGTTTCCTCCCAAGCAGAATGTGAGGACCTTGTGGGCAGGCCTATTTCATTCCTTTCTTTGTAATCCCAGGACCTTGCCTCCTCAGCAACTTCTCTGACTTGAGTTTCTCCCCTCTCCTAGACCTACATGGACTCAGTGAAGCAAACAGGTCTAAGGATAGCATTTCCCTGCATGATCTCTGCAGATACCTGCTACTGTCTAAAGGAAAAATTCGAAGTACTGATCCCAGCACTTGATACCCTCTGTAACCATCAAAATAAAAGTGTTTGGCATTGAAGGCTCTTTCACAAACTGGCCTCAATCTAATTATATGTTCCTTCCATTCATGCATACTAAACTCCAGCATATTGACCTTCCTATTCCAGATACCCCAGAATCTCTCTCCATGCTTTTGCACTGGCTGGTGCCCCCTGCCTAGCATGTTCTCTCTTCTCATGCCTGCCCCTTAGAATCTCTAGTTGCTTTTCAAAAATGAGCTCAAGATCATCATTTCTCATAGCACAAAAGTATCCCATCCCAATCATATATCACGACTTGTAAAAGCCATTTCCCAATTGATTGGCATCCCCTCAATGTCTGATTCTTTGCCACCACAAAAAGATGCTAGAATATTTCTGTATAGATAAATCCTTCCCCTTTTTTAAAAATATCTTTGGGATACATTCCTAGTAATGGTATTGCTAGGTCAAAGGGGGTATGCACAGTTTTAAAGGCCTCTGAGCATACTTCCAATTGCTCTCCAGAATGGTTGAATCAATTCACAACTTCTCCAACAGTACATTAGTATTCAGTTTTTCCCATACTCTCTATATCTGTTACATGAACTGATGCAAAATGAAAAGAGCAGAACCAGGAGAATAGTGTACACAGCAGCAGCAATATATGATGATTGTGAATGACTTAGTTATTCATAGCAATACAACTCAAGTCTGTTGCATGCTGTGGAGAGAGAGAGAGAGAGAGAGAGAGACAGACAGACAGATAGATAGACAGACAGACAGACAGACAGACAGACAGACAGACAGAGACAGAGAGACAGAGAGACAGAGAGACAGAGATTATTTTTTATTGGAATTCAAGAACTAAAAATAGAAGAGGGAATAAAGGAAAACCTTTTGAAATGTTTCTTAAAAGAGCTAAAACTACAGAGTAATTTATCTATGTTGTACATCAGAATTTTATTTGGGGGACTTAAGGCAGGATTTGTCAAAAAACGAAACTGATGGATTACCCACTAATGAATTGTTTAAATGTATAAAGAAAAAGAACTTGATAAAAAGCTGAAACTCAAGAGACTAAAATTCCCCCTCAGTCACTCCCTCCCCTTTCACAGCCTTAGCAAAGAAGATAAGGGGAAGGTCAAGCTCTGGCAGGTTTGTGAAGTAATAAAGAAAAGAATTTACTAACCACAAATCAATCTAATTATTTACTGGAAAAGGGTTCCACTATTACCTTTAATGTATGAGAATTCACATAAATTTAGAAATGGTATCCCAGTGCTTTTACACAAGTAAATCTAAGCTATTAAATTTTTTTGATGGGGAAAATAAAATTGTTTCATCACTCTCCCTCTTTATAACATTGTAATAGGTAGGAATAAACCAATTTTAAAAAGAATTTAAGACAGGAAGAAAAAGTTTTTTGACGACCATAGGCAAGGCAAATAAATAAATAAATGTGGTATAAGAGAATATACAGAATTGGCATTTATTGTATAGAGAATTTTAGGAGAAATATATTCAATTTTTAGATAAACTTGAAGATTTTTAAAGCCATTAGAATAAGTAAATAAATAAGTAGCTTATTTGAAATTTTGGGTTTTAAAGAATGAAACTGCAAAATTATCAATAATATGCAGCAATATATTAAAAAGAAAAAAGGGGGGATATGGTTAGATACCCCCCAAAGACAATGTGATACTCACACTCAATTTTTTAATCTTTGATGAGAACAATCTAAATGCCACTATGAGGCATTTTCATGACTCCAAAAGGAGTGAGGATTATGTTTTATGGAAGGACTTCTTAACTAATCAATGGCAAGTCCCGACCTACTATTAACCTGAAGCAGAGGGGTCGATTGTATTTTTCCAGAATCAGCTGAGAAGCCAGTGTGGGCGCCCCAGAGGAATGTCTGAGCCTGTACTTCATCTTACAGAAAGACTGAGGAGACTCAAGCTGAGAGACAGCAGCCAGCAAGAAAACGTCAGAGATCAGCAAGCAAGAGGATGAGAGAAGCAGAGATTCTTACCTGGGACCAAGTCAAAGCCCGAGCACACAGAGCTGTACATATGGTACAAACTCAAGCACACAATGTGATACCTGAAATGGTGTTTTTGGCAATGGTTGCACTGTTAAGCATGCCAGGGACACAAGCAACAATGCATTGGGCTTACCTACCTTTCGACCTTGGGTGAGACCCCTGACAGAGTTTAACAAGTTTGGAGAAATTAAGACGAATAATTCTTTACTACTATGCAGTGTACAAGTTAATACTTATTGTATAATAACTCAACTACTATGATATGTTATCTATCAGCTTTAGCCATTAAGACTCCTATTTGTTTAGCTACACAAGAATATGTGCCAAAACCTTGTTTGAAGCTGTAGCCCAAGGCAAAATGGGTGAGTGATAGAAGAACTGGATGATTGATACATTTTCTGTTAGAGGGTATTGGGTAGCTTTTGCTGCCATGCTCCATTCTATAACTATTGGAAAGATATTAAAGGATTTGGGGAGCATGGCACTACAATAACATTTCTATGGACATACAGGATTTATTTGCAGTAACACATTTTATTTCATTTATTTATTTATTTATTTATTTATTTAAACATTCACCTTCTGTCTTGGAGTCAATACTGTGTATTGGCTCCAAGGCAGAAGAGTGGTTAAGGGTTAGGCAATAGGAGTCAAGTGACTTGCCCAGGGTCACATGGCTGGGAAGTGTCTGAGGCCACATTTGAACCCAAGACATCCTTGTCTCTAGGCCTGACTCTCAATCCACTGAGCCACCCAGCTGCCCCCAGTAACACATTTTTTTGAAGATAGTAAGGTTCTTAATGCAAACCAGAAAGCAATAGCAGATTCTATACTCAATACTTTTAAGTCTCTTAACCCTTTTGGAAACCTCTCTGGCTCTCCTCTGTCTCTGCCTCTCTGTCTCTCTCTGTCTCTGTCTCTCTTTCTTTTTCTCTCAGGATCAGAAACCTGGCACTCAACACATAACACGCAACACAAGCCAACTCCAAAGGACTCAAAATGAAAAATGTTATCCGCTTCCAGAGAAAGAACTGATGGAGTCTGAATGCAAATCAAAGCATACTATTTTGTTTTTATTGTTTCAGTCATGTCCAGCTCTTCATGACCCCATTTGGAGTTTTCTTGACAGAGATACTAGAGTGGTTTGCCATCTTCTTCAGCTCATTTTACAGATGAAGAAACTGAGGCAGAGTAAAATGACTTGCCCAGGGTCACACTACTAGAAAATGTTTAAAGCCAGCTTTGAATTCATAAAAATGAGTCTTCCCGATTCGAAGGCCAGTGTTCTATCCTTTGGTGGTTTTTTGTCTGTTTTCTTTTACAACAATAATTAAAATGGAAATGTGTTTGCAGGACTACGCACATATAACTTCTATCAAATTGTCTGCCTTCTCTAAGAGGGGTTGGAGGGGAGGAGAGAATTTGGAATTCAAAATTGTAAAAATCAAATGTTAAATTTTTTTTTCCTTATAATTGGAAAAGAATAAAAGAAGTTAGAAAAAAAGCAGCAGCAGCAGCAGCTCAAGCACCGTATTCTACATGAGCTCTCTCCTAGTTCCTTGGTTGTTTGGGCCTCCCACTCCTGATATGACTTTGTATGAGCTCAATGTATACTTTATGTTTCCTCACGTACATCTGTGGGTATGTCTCCTCCACTCAAACAGAAGCTGTGACAAGGCAGGGCTTCCCAACCGTCAGCACACAGTAGACACTTAATAAATGCTTTGCAGACCAAGTGAAGTGAAGGTGAACTCTTGCAGTTTTATTTGCCGGCTCTTCCTAAAGCACCCAAAGCGTTGAGACTCCTGTAGCCTCACAGTTGGAAAGAGCCAGGAGGCTAGTCCCACCGTAGCTCCAAGGCTGAACAAAGCTTTTCTTTTCCCATTTATAACTGCTTAAAGCCAGCTCTCCTTCCCATCTCAAGTCTTCTTTTGACCACGCCAACACCCTCATTTCCTTCAGCTGAGCCCCTTGTGGCAGACATGATCTCAGGGTCCCTCAGCCTCTAGGCTGCCTTTCTCTGCCCAATTTTCCAGCTCAGTCTGTAGGGCCCGGAATGGAATTCAATCTTCCAGAGGCAGCTGGATGCGTAGATTGTGGATGCGAAGGCAAACACCAAGACAGGGAACATAAAGAAGGTTTGGGGGTGGGGATGGGGGTTGGTTAGGGTAGGGAGTCAGATACATGCTCCAAACTGCAGAGAAACAAATAATCATAGCTGGGCACCTGCACATTCAAGGAGCCTAAATAGCCAGAAGATGCATTTTTCACCTGTGCCTGTCATTTCTTCTTCCCATGTCCTACACGGGACAGAATTAGGTTGTCCTCTTCTTTTCTAACACTAGAGACAGCAGAGTGAAGGGGAGACAGCCCTGGCTTTGGACCCAGAGGACTCAGGGGAACATAAACCAGGAGAGGCCTAAGGGACCCTAGAGGTTAAGGCCAAACACCTCCTTTTCCAGATAAGAAAACAGAGGCCCAGAAAGGGACTCTGTGTAGCTCAAGGCCACACAGATTTGAATCTCAATCTCTCTGTCTGGAAGAACAAATACTTGACTCTGGCTGTGTTACACTGGCAAGCCACTGTCCTCTCTGACCTTTTGTTGTCATTCTTCTGTAAAATGAAGGCACTGTATGGCAAGATACATTTGAAGGGACTTCCTAGCCCTAAAGTCCAGAGGAAAGGACCCTATGAATGATCACAGGGTTTAGAATGGGAGGGAAGCCTGGAAGTCATCTCTTTGATTTTACAGAAAAGGAATCTGTAAGCTGGAGAAGGGAAGTGATTTACCTAAGGTCACACCCGTGCTGGGCCAAAGACTGGAGTCAAGTTCTCAGCCTCCTGCTGCAGAGGATATGTTTGAGAAATGTTTGCTGAATACTGGCTCTTTATGCATTTGACCTAAGAGGGCAGAAGCAGACCCAGTGGAGGATGAGGGGCCAGGAAATGGGGAAGGGAAAAAGGCAAGTTTAGGCTTGGTGTCAGGAAAGACTTCCTAACAATAAGCATTATCCCAAAGTGGGCTGAGCGGACTTAAAAGGAGGTGGGCTCCCCTTCCCTGCTGATCTCCAGGCTAAGGCTGGAAGTGATAAGCAAGGCTGCAGAATCGCCTTCCAACTCTGAAAGTCTCTAATCTCTACATACATTTTGCTAGAAAATAGTAGTTCTTAAAGGTTTGGGGAATGTGACTAATTAAATTATTGTAGCTATACTACCTAGATAGCACAAACAAGAGTTTTCTCCAATAACTTTTCTTTTGTTTTTAGAAAAGAAATCAATTTTAATTAAAATGTCTAAGATAAAGAGTCTTTACACCATGAACACATTTCAAGTTGGCGGTTTGCATGCACAGGAGCTCTCCAAGGAGACTCCGATATATTACAATTGGTGGAAGTGTTGATATTTGTTAGGTTCGATGTCTAGGAACCATTGAGATGCCAACAGAAGACACCTTGTGCCCAGGTGGCTCATAGTGCTTTAGCAATCATGTTTCTGTCCCTTCCCAGCCCTGCCACCAATTCATTAATGGGAAAAGATGGTCACTCCACAGTGAGTCGTCAGCAGAGCATGTCTTCTTCTCAGAGTGAAGACCAGACACAATGGGCTCTGGGTCCTGGAGCCCTGACAGAACATCTTCTCTCTGAAGCCTGACCTTTTCATTTACAGAAGAGAGGGAAAGGACTGGCTCAAGATCACACAAGGTCTAAATGGCAGAGCCTTCTGACTTTCTGTCAAGTCTTTTCACCACAACAGAAAGCAAGATGTTAGAACTGAACCTACCCAGAAGAATTTTCGGAGAAATTTCACACAAAGGAGAGAGGGATGAGCTTAGATATCTCATCTAAGACCCTCCTTCTCCCATTCTAGAAGCCTCAAAACAATATGGATTCCTTGGAAGTTGATGGGTAAATCAAGGCTCAAATCCCTCAGATCTTTACAAATAGCATGGGCAATCATTTCTTTTGCCTGGGCCTGCATTCTCTGAAATTTAAATAAAGAAGCTGGATTCAGTGACCACTAAGAACCCTTCTAGCTATACATCTGTTAAGGGGTTAGAGTGAAGAACTATCCCATTAGACCCTAAACAGGACCTTTAGGCATAGTCCTTCCAGCCTTTCCATTAACTACCTTTATAAATTCCAGGTTGCCTTTCCTCTAGGGCTAACATGCACCTCCCATCTTTGGAAAGCATAGACTCCAGTTTCTAGGTCCATTGTTTTAAGCATAAAGCTCTCCCTCCTTTGAGGATACCCAACCTCCAATTCTTCCTTGTTAGTGAGAATCAATTCAAGTCAATTCATATTTACTGCTGAAATAGAATTTCTTTTTGGTTCCTCTATATTTTCAAGAAAGGAAATTTCATTAAGATAACTTAAAAATGATTAGCTGTTCAGCTTTTACCCCTCCCTCCCTCCTGATTACTCCAAATCCTCTCTTCTCTGCTTTTCTAGACCACATCACCCTAATCCCCCACTCAACAGCTGAGGTCTTCATCTCATATTTGACTAAGAAAAAAACACAGGCTATCCTTTACAAGCTTCCTCATTTCCCCTTCTCCAAATGATCTCCCATTCTCTCTTCACAAATGAAGAAGTGGCCTTTCTCTTCACCAAGGTCACCCTCTCATTTCCTGATCTCCTCCAGCAGACTGCATCCAAAGTCATCTCCCTAATTTTCAGTTTCCCCTTCTCCAGTGTGGCTCTTTCCCTGTGACCTAAAATCACTCTACTCTACCTCCTCCTTGGAAAAAACTCTCCAAAGTCCCTGCCTTTTCCTTAAAGGATCATCCTAGCTCTCCACCTGCTCTCCTCTTACCATATTCTTTGAGGTCTAGTTTCTGACCTCATCACTTAGCTCTTCTAAGTTACCCATGACCTTTTCAAGGCCCTATTTGACTATCCTTTCTCAAGTATCAATCTTCCTGACCTCAGCACCACTTGATACTACTAGTCATCCCTTCCTACGAGGGGACTTTCTCCTCTCTCAGCTTTTTTTCACTCTGTTCTGTCTTGGTTCTGCTCCTCGTTGGCTGACCACTCCTCCTCTGGGTCCTTTTCTGGATCCTTCTTTGTCATTTCTCTGTATTGAATGGCTCTGTCCTAGGCCAATCTCTTAATTAGTCTAAAGCCTCCACTCCATCTTCCACATAGGTGCATAGAGAATTTCCTAAAACACAAATCCAGCCATGTCACTGCTCTTTTTTATATATGTCCCAGTGACTTCCCATTACCTCTAAGAACAAATATAAACTTCTCCATTTGGCATTTAAAGCTATTTGCATCCTGGAACCTTGCTCCTTTTTCCAGCCTTATTCTACACAAATCCCTTTCTCTTTGGCTATAAACTGGTCTATTTCCTGCTTCTCATATGTTGCCACTCCATCTCCTACCACCATGCCTCTGAAATAACTGTTCACCATCACTAAGATGCACTCTCTACTCAACTCTTCTTAGAATTCCTACTCTCCTTCAAGGCTCAGCTCAAAAACTGCCATAGGGGGCATGAAGCCTTTTCTCATCTACTTCCTCCCTTGATGCTGAGGTCTTTCCCCCAAATCACCTTGAATATCTTTTGTCTCTGTCTATCTAGGTACACATCTTCTTTGGTTTGATGGGAAGTTCTTCAAGGACAGAGGCTGTTTCGCTATTGTCCTTTTACTTAAATTCAATCAAAATCAGTTCATTTGCTTGTGAAGAGGCCAAGGGCAGGAAAACCTTTGTATTCGGATTACCATTTTCCCTCCAAGCCTGACAGTCTGGATTTCTGACTCTTTTGGACTGCACCTATCCAGAACTCAGCTCTCCAACAACTCCACCTTTCAGGAATATGACTGAAAAGCAGAAAGGAAGTGAAAAATCTCCTGAGTGTTCCAAAAATTTGTCACAAAGTCTGTACCAAAACTGACACACTTAACTGATAGGGAAGCCCCCCCACACCTTACCCTAATTTAGTTCCTACTAACTCTTACTTCACACAAAATGTAAGCAATGCAACACATTTATTAAGTATCTAAATGCCTATATGGGTGTCCTCTGTATCCTTTCCATCTTCCCACTTTCCTTTTATTTAACCATAATAAAACCACTATGACCATTGCTCCGGGGAAAGATACCTACTTGCCAATAGATTGGCTAGATGTTGTTCCCACTATTTGAACTTAAACCCCATGAGGGCAAGGGTTTTTTCTTCTTTTGTGTTCACCTATCCAGAGCTTAGCATAGTTCTTGGCACAAAACAAATGTATTTTCCCTTTTTTTCATCCATACCAAACTATAATATGATGCTTAGCCACGCCTGCCACCCTCTCTTGTTCCAGCCTGCTCTTCTCTCCTAACCTCCAAAAATAATTTCCCTCTTTCTCAGTAGTCATCTAAACAACTCTTTCCCAATTCTACATAGGCGCCAAGGTAATTTCCCAAAGCACAGGTGTAACCATGTCCCTGCCCTCTTTATATACACCTCAGTGATTCCCTAAAACCTCTAAGAGCAAATATAAACTCCTCTGTTTAGCATTTAAAATCATTTGCTAGCTGGGTCTTTCTTTTCCAGCCTTATTTTATACTATATGCACACAATAGCACCCAAATCCTTAAAAGAAAAGTTAAATGAGTTACAAGAGGAAATAAATAGTAAAATAATACTAGCAGAGGACTTCAATTTTCACCTCAGGACTAGATAAATCTAACAACAACAAAAAAGGAACCAAGAATTTTATAAAAGTTAGATATGACAAGACTTCTGGAGAAAACTGAATGGGAATAGAAAGGAATATTCTTTTTACTCAGTGGGACACAGCATCTATTAAAAAACTGATCATATATCAGGATGTAAAACTCTCAAAACCAAAGTCACAAGTAACAATGAGAAAAATGGGATTCTTATAAATTGACTCACATGAATAAACAGAGAATTCACCAAACAATTTAGCTTCTTAAATGTAGAAAATGTAGAAAAGATGGAAGCAAAGGCAGGTGATGAAGGGTGAATATAACCAAAAGGCACTGGACTGGAAAGATTGTGCCTAGAGTGTTAAAACTCAGAATAAGCTAAGACTAGACAAGAGTGGTGTGTGTGTGTGTGTGTGTGTTTATGTGTGTATGCAAATTTTAAAGATCAGATTGACCAATAGTTTTTTTTCATAAAACTAGATCTTAGTTTTATTTACTAGTTGAAGTTTTCTTATTTTCATTATATTAATATCTCCTTTGACTTTCAGGATTTCCAATTTTTTGTTTAATTGAAGATTTTTAATTTGTTCTTTTTCTAGTTTTTTAAATCATATGTACAATTCATTGATCTGCTCTTTCTCTTATTTTTTTATATAAGCATTTAAAGAGATAAATTTCCCCCTAAGTACTGCTTTGGTTGCATCTTATACATTTTGGTATGTTATCTAGTTTTCATTCTCCTTAATGAGATTATTGATTGTTTCTATTATTTGTTTGTTGACCACTCATTCTTGAGGATTAGATTTAGTTTCCAATGAATTAATTTATGATCTATGGCCCTTTAATAAGTGTAATTTTTATTACATAATGATCCAAAAAGGATGCATTTAATATTTCTGCTTTTCTTCATTTGGTTGTGAGGTTTATATGCCCTGACACAGTCAATTTTTGTATAAGTGCAATGTACTTCTGAAAAAAGGTATATTCGTTTCCATTCCCATTTGATTTTTTCCAGAAATTTATCATCTCTAACTTTTCTGAAATTCTTAACTTTTTAATTTTTTTAATAGAATTATCTAGTTCTGAGAGGGAAAAGTTGAGGTCCCTCACTAGTATAATTTTACAGTCTACTTCTTCCTGTAATACATTTAACTTTTCCTTCAAGAATCTGGATGTTATTGTATACACATACATTTAACTTTTCCTGTAATACATTTAACTTTTCCTTCAAGAATCTGGATGTTATTGTATACACATTTTTTAAGCTACACTGGGAAAATAGGAGATTCCAAAAAAAAAAGAATAAGACCACTTCTTACACTGGATGAGACAGTGATAAGCAACAATACAGAAAGGAAAGTTTTTACAATTCTTTTCTTCTCTTTTCTCTAACAAGGAATGTGGGGAGCCAAAGAGTAAAATCTTCCCAAAACACTTCCCTCCTCGACCCTCCTGGGATTTTCGAAAAAGGGCACAGCCTTGAGAAAGAAGAAACCTTGGGAAAGAGATATTGAGGTATGGAATTTTCCCCTCCCTTGCTTCAGATGTCCAGCGAGTAGGAAAAACAGTTTCTAGTCAAAATTATCTTTGTTGACTGTGTGATTCCCACAATGGGCTAACTCAGTTCTCATGGTAGAAAGGATATATACACTTTACTTCTGGCTCTGCCAAAGGGAGAAGCCTGGAGGAGGAGAAACATGATGGAATAAATCAGGACTGTTAAAAGCCTGCTGGAGTTAAGTTTCTCTTTTTAATCCTTCATTATATTCCACCATCATCTCTTGAGACACCTCTCGAAATAACCACAATAAAGGAGAATGAACAGGTAATAAGGAATCAAAGAAGATTCTTGAACAAGGGAATGATATGATCAAATTGATGCTTTAGGAATATAAACTTGATGTTTGTATGGGAGTGGAAAGGCTAGATGCCAAGGGGCCAATTGGATGGTCATTGAGAAAGTACAGAAAAGGTGTCCTAA
The DNA here is from genome assembly GCF_016433145.1 of Gracilinanus agilis. Classification (NCBI taxonomy): domain Eukaryota; kingdom Metazoa; phylum Chordata; class Mammalia; order Didelphimorphia; family Didelphidae; genus Gracilinanus; species Gracilinanus agilis. The sequence continues at coordinate 30,030,197 of NC_058133.1, read as the reverse complement.
TTAATGAAAAGGGTCCAAATTAGGATGATCATATTATGACTAGATAGAAAGGGATGGAGGTGGGATAGGATGAAACCAACATGGCAACTTATTAGATATAGGGGGTGAGAGTGAAAAGCTGAGAAACACTAAGTGTCAAACCTAAATGAATGAAGAAGAATGGAGGCTAGAAATGACCTTGACAGAAAGAAAGAACTTAGAGAAGGTGGTTTAGGGAAGAAGAGCAGTTCTACTGAAAAGACATGGAATCTGAGATGTCCAAGGGAAGGTTTTTTAACAGGCTGTTAAGAGCTTTCATTCTTCTCTCACCCTTGACCCCCCCCATAGCCACCCTGTTGCCAAGTCCTGTTGGTTCTGCCTCCCTGATTTCTTCTGAATCTGTCCCATCCTTTTGGGTCTTGCTTGCCACTACTGCAGGTATAAGTCTCCACTGTCTCTCCATAGGAGCAATGCAGCAGCTTTCTTCCTGGTCCTCCTGCCACCAGGCTACCCCTATCCAATCTGTGCTCTTGCACTAGTCATCTTCCTATTGGGCCTCTCCCCAGACCAAGATCAAATACTGACTTGGCTATTTACTACCTCTAAATATGACCATGGGCACATTTGTTCCTCAAACTGAGCCTTAGCTTTCTCAACTGTTAGATGAAGGGGTTAGATCAATGACTTTAAAGCTCCCTTCCAACTCAAAATTCTACTGTCTTCTAATTCTCTCCTCTCATCTTTGCAACCCCAGCTGAAACCTCCAATGCAGGCTTACTTGATACCACACTGTCTGAATACACCCTGTGCACTGTCAACTCCTAGAAGTTCCCTTCTCTCTGGCTCCCTGAACCTTGTCAATCCCTCAGGCTTAGCTCAAGCCCTGATTCTTTAAGGCTACTCCTGGCTGTGCAGTTCATCAGCACTTCTCTGGCTCACTTATTCCAACATTTACTTCCATACTAGAGGATTGATAAAAATGAGAACAAAATGAATCAAATGATCAACAAATACTTTTGGAATGAATGAACTAAAGGCTAAAAATGTATAGCTAGGTGGTGCAATTATAAAGAGGCAGGCTAGCCTGGGGATCAGAAGACCTGAGTTCATATTTGGCCCCAAAAACTTACTAGCCATGTGACTATACAAGCCATTTAACCTCAGTTTGCCTCAGTTTCATCAACTGTAAAGTGGGGAAAACAATAACACCTACCATGCAGGGTTGTTGTGAGGATCAAATAAAAGAATATTTGTAAAGGGCTTGGCACAGTGCCTGGCACAGAGTTGGCACTCTATGAAGGCCTATTCTCTTTCCATCTTCTACTCACGAAAAAAATACAATGTCATTTGTATTTGAGAGGGCTTCATTTCAGCGCAGGTGGAACAAAGAGCTGAAATAATAAAGAAATATGCAAGGGCCATTGAACTGCCATCATCATTGCCAGTCACATACAGACACCTATGAGCAGTAATTCAAGGAACCTAGAGAGAGCCCCACAGCTGCTAGGGGACATCTCGTAACAACTGTCACCAGCCTACTCAAGGACAGGGCCAGAACCATGACACAGCATGGCTTCACAAAGAATCTCTCTGGCTCTCCATGGTTGGCCATTCTTAGAGCAGGTATGCATTTTATTTGACGGGGCCACACATCCACACCCTCAAATTAGACACCCAACTTTCATTCTATCTTCTCTGACCTTTTCTACACACCTTATAATCCTTGGTTCGGTAGCTGCCAAGATGAGTGTGATCTGAAAAAGGATGTTACAAAAGAATTAAAATAAAAATATTTGATAACATAAAAGAAAAAGATCAGCAATCTGGCTTTAGTTATCTTTATTGCCATATTGAACATTCCACTTCTAACTCAAAATTCAAAAAGAGCTCAGTACTCCTCAGGATGATGAAATGGTGCAGAGATCAAACCTATCCTGGACAGAAATGAATAATCAATTACATTGTTCTCATGAAGAGTGGGGAAGAGGGAAAGGTCTTTGTCTTGACCTGAGAAGGTCTGAGAACTGGCTTCATTGGTTCCCCCATCCTTGGAATGCTTTCCTCCTCATCTCTGCCCTCTGGCCTCCCAGGCTTTCTTCAACCCAAATCCTGCCTTTCTATGGGAACTTTCCTGATCCCTTATATTTCTAGTGCCTTTCCTCTGTTACCTATCTCCAATTTATCCTGTCTACAGCTTGTGCGTACATAGTTGTTTACATGGTGTCCTGTCCCCCTATCAGATTAGGAGCCCCTTGAGGGCAGAGACTATCTTTACCTTTGGCTTTTTTCCAAAGGGCTGGCATACAGTAGGTTCTTAATATATCTGCTCCCTTTATGAACTGGGGAACCAAGTCAAGTGACTTCTCTTGATTTTCCTCATCTTAAAATGAAGGGGTTGGAATACATACTAAATCTTCCCTCTACTGGACATATCCTGCCCACCCATCTGTCTAATGAATTTCTACTTCCCCATCAGCTTCCACCTTCTCCAATGCCATTTCTGATTCCTCCTTTAGCAGAGTTAATAACAAACCTTCCACTGCACACTTTTCTGTAATTTTCTAATATACTTACCAAGTGATATTATATATGATAATCATCTATGTCAGAGGGGCTATATCTTATTTAAACTTTGTGTGTCTCCCAGTATCCAGTATAGTGCTAGGCACACTTTATATATTTGTTAAATGTTGTTGAATCTTCATAGTTCCTTTGGGGCTAATATTTTGATTGTCTGGAGAGCTTTAAACAAGCTGGATGACATTCTAGGGAATGTTGCAGAGAAGATATACAGGTTGGCCTAGATGTCCTTGGAAGCTTTTCCAGCTCTGAGATTTGAAGGGGGAAGAGGAGCAATCAGGAGAAGTTATCTATGAAAATTATATCCAAAGCATTATTTGTGAGACTTAATCTGAGATAAGGAAATGCTTACCATTTCTAAACCTAATTTAGAGCAAGTTTGATTTCCCCCTATTCACCACCACCTGGTCTTTGGGTTGGTTATGATCACTCTGTCATAAACAGGCCAGTGCCATGACACTAACTAGAGAACCACTTTCTTTGGTGTACTGAAAACCCAGAAAATCCAGCTTGTTTCAAATGCCATCCAGCCAATTTCTACCAAAGCCAGAACTCTCTACACAGGACTTGTACATGGGCCTAAATCCCTAGGTTTTCTATAATTTATGCCCTAGGCCCAGGTAAAGCTAATCCACTCAATTTTGGAACTCTAGACTAGGGTTGTGCCAGACTTACTGAGCCCATGATTAGACCAGAATATGTACAGGCTGGCCCCAGACCCCAGACCATGCTTCAGCTTTAAAGCCTGTCTTGTCTTCTTCATTCTCACCTCCTTCCTCAGCCCTAAAGCAAAGTTCTCGAAACATTTGGTCTCAGGACCTCTTTAATCTCTTAAAATTACTGAGGACCCCACCTTTGAAGACCTTTCGTTTACATACATTATAGCTATCAATATTTATCATATTTGAAATTAAAACACCTGAGTATCTTTGTAAAAATAGTTTTGACCTCACAGACACACTAAAAGGGTTTTCGGGACCCTCACAGGACTATATGGAACACATTTGAAAGGTATTATCTGAGTCATGTAGTTTTTGTGAAAAATCCATTTTTTCTTTGAGTTGCTGTAGTTGTTAGCCATTCTTCAGGGATCTCTAGGTTTTCCATTGTCTTTTGTACTAGTTGGTGTTTTCTTTTGTTTACTCATCTATCCATATTTAGTTTCTGAATTAGGGCTTTGTACCAGGGCCAGGTTCAGCCTCCTGTTGAATTTTTGCAGAACTTCTTGGTAGGATATGCAGGCCCAAGCACACCTGAGGTTCCCTCGGTTCTTGCATGAACTTTTTCTCCAGAGGATGCCTCACTCTAGTTCTGAGTTTCAAGATGTTGGATCTTCAGGGCTCTATCTTGTACTGGCAGATAGGGTATTGGGAACCTCAGAGATCCCAGGCATGTTCTGGTCTGAACAATGAGGAGCTTACTGATCATTGCAATCTCAAGATCTTCCAAGCTTCTTACCCTAAGGTTTTCTCATAGCAGCTCTTCTCTCCTGCTACTTTCTTGCTGCCTAAGGTATAGATCCTTGCAGGCTGCATCTGTCCTTGGCCCATTTTTGGTTGTGCTAGGAGGCTAACCTGCACTGGGGCTGGCCTCGCTAAAGGATTCTCTTCCCTATTGCCCATGAGCTTCGGGATGAATTTTTCTGCAGTTTTAGAGAAGAAAAAAGTCACTCACTAAGCTTCCTCAGTGGATCTCTTGATTGTTAATTCAGCTTGCTGCATGTAGATTTCAGGTTTTTTCTAGAATGGGGATATTAGAACCATGTGATCATCTGAGGTGGTTATTTGGGTTAGAAGTCCAGAATTCCTAGGTTAACATTATTTATCTTACCCATATTCCAGGGTTGTTTTGTAATTTTTTTACTATGTACCTCCTGATTAGAGAAATGCAAATCAAAACGACTCTGAGGTACCACCTCACATCTAGCAGATTGGCCAATATGACAATAAAGAAAAATAATAAATATTGGAGGGGATGTGGCAAAATTGGAACACTAACTGCTGGTGGACTTGTGAATTGATGCAATCATTCTGGAAAGCAATTTGGAATTATGCCCAAAGGGCTTTAAAAGAATGCCTGCCCTTTGATCCAGCCATACCACTACTAAGTTTGTACCCTAAAGAAATAATAAGAAAATACTTGTACAAAATTATTCATAGCTGCACTCTTTGTGGTGGCAAAAAATTAGAAAATGAGGGGGTATCCATCAATTGGGGAATGGCTAAACAAATTGTGGTATATGGTGATGGAATACTATTGTGCAATAAGGGATGATAAACAGTCTAATTTCCATATAAGCTGGAAAGATTTCCATAAACTGATGCGGAGTGAAACAAGCAGAACCAGGAAAACATTGTACACAGAAACTGAGACATTATGGGACCATTATATGTAATCAACTTTGCTACTAATAGCAATACAATGATCCAGGAAAAAACTGTTGGGATAGAAACACAGAAGGAAAACGTGTGATTTTCCACTTGTATATATGGGTATAGGATTTGGGGTTTTGTTTTAAAAGATTACTCTATTACAAAAATGAATAATATGGAAATAGACATTGAGTGTGGAATTGCTTGTCAACCAAGGGGAAGGGGAGGGAAAGAACAAGAATCATGTAACCATGGAAAAATATTTAAATTAATAAAATAAAATAAAGTGCTATGTGAATATGAGCTATTATGATTAAGTGATGTCAATTCTTCTTGGCTATAGGACTGCTATAATACCTTTCAGTCCACTGGATGTTCCACTTGGGGTGCTCTTACTTTTCCTAATGTTAGCACTCAGCCAGTTCTACACACAGATGGTGAGATTTACTCTAAATCAGGCGCTAGACCCCCTTTTTCTTGGGCCATTACTACAACAGCCAGAGAGCATCAAGGGAGGATCTCCTTCTACCATCAGTGACCCTAAATGGCCTCCATAAAAGTATCTCTGGATGGCACACTTTATGGTGCTGAGTCCACACATCAAGAACAGTCAATTGTTGGGCCCAGAGTGGAAGACTGAGAAGGCAGGGCTGCAACTCTAGCTTGAAGGACCAGGCAGAACCAATCTTAGCCATCTTTCTTCTCCATATCGTTAACAGTCTCTCACAAATAACAATGGTTAGTGGCAGGGCCCAAAAACATATGATAAAAATGAGATGCAGCCTCCAACAGGCCAGTTCTCTCCACAACCTCTCACTCTATAGCTATATAAGGATGACGATACAGAAGGGAAGGACACAGGGGAAAAGGGACAAGAAATCTCAAGGGCTAATAATAAGGGCCATTATTTCTAATTGCTACAGGGATGGGCCTTTCTCACTATGAACATGACTGATAGGGTACTATCTTGGAGTCATCGGAGCTAACAACAATGATAACAGCCTCTTTCCCACTGGAACCATTGAAACTCTTCATAACAATACTTAATTTTGTCATCTTCCTTCTAAAGAACTCTAAATGCTTGAGGAAATCTTTGATCTCCTTAACTTAACCCTTACAACATGGCTTCCTGGTAAACAGAGAAAAGAGTTATTATCTTTAGCTTGCAGGTGGAAGTGGTAAAGGACAGAGGGAAGAAATCCCTTTATCAGAGTGAAACAAGCTAAGATTGGAGTAAGGAATAACTATTACTATTTTTACAAATAATATACCTGAATATATTATTGATAGAAATAAGTATAATGTAATTATATAAGTAAATAAAAATTATACAAATGTATATTATTATTACTACTATCATTTCTATATCACTTTAAAGTTTACATAGCACTGAACATATTTCCTTTTATTTATCTTTACAATACCCTTGGGAAGTAAATGCTATGATAATCTCCATTTTACAGCTGTGAAAACTGAGGCAGAAAGCAGTCAATGGTTTGCCCAGGATCTCATAGTTGGTAAGTGCCTGAGATGGAATTTGACTGAGTCTTTCTGAATCCACGTCCAGCCATCTCCAGCACTGCTCCACCTTGCTGCCTTCACAAGAATGGCTAGAATTTATATAGTGTTTTAAGGTTTTTTGTGTTTCCTCCTACAACCCTGAGAGGGTAAATGTGATACTTGCCCAGAGTCACAAACTACTAAGCATCTGAGGCAGGATTTGAACTCAGGTCTCCCTGACCCCAACTCATGACTCACCAAAGCATTGCTACCACCAGGTCTGATGAATAAATTAGGGCTTATCACAGATGTAGAGGAACGTGAACCCCATGTCCTCCCTCTCCCAGACTGACTGAACTCCCAGACTCCCATTTACCAAAGAATTGGTTCAAATAGTTGCTCAGTGTCAAGAAGCTCTATCCAAAATCAGTGTGAACAGACCAGATGGTGAATGTGCCTGATTATCTCTAAAGGTGCCTCTGAGAAGGAAATCCCACCTACCCTGAATAGGAGCCTCTTTCTTTTTCACTTACTTTTTTTAAAAAATACCCTTACCTTCTGTCTTAAAATGGATACTAAGTATGGGTTCCAACCCAGAAGAACCATAAGGGCTAGGCAATGGGATTTAAAGGATGTGCCTATGGTCCTACTGCTAGGAAGTAGCTGTGGCCACATTTGAACCCAAGTCCTCTCAACTCTCTCAATCCACTGAACCACCAAACTGCCACATGGAACCTCTTTGGAGAAAAGAATACCGGACCCAGGGCCTAGCACAGATATTCCTTCATGTCATGATCTCCTTCAGTGCTTCTCCATCAGTAAAACGGGATGCTGCTAGTGAAAATACATTATAGTTTTAAAAGTGGCAAAAATGATTATTGATGATAATTATATATATATATGTGTATATATATAAAATCTTCAGGTTGCAGATAGAAGTGATAAAAGATGGGGGGAAGAGATCCCTTGGCCAGAATGAAGCAGGCCAAGGAAAGAGCCAGGAATAATAGCTATTATTATTTTTATGTATATGAGTAATACACGTGACTCTGTTGTTTATGCAAATAAGTATAATGTAATAATACAAACATAAAAATATAAATTATGCTTTGTAATTATATAAGTGTAAATAAATATTACTAGCATTTCTATAGTTTTCATTATAGTTATATATTATATATGCTATATGTTATATAACATATTTCTATAATGAATATATTAAAATAATTAATATAAATTATTATTGATACTGACACAGAGGATAGAGCACTGGCTCTGGGGTCACAGGACAGCTGGTCTCGAGATCATTCTTTAATTATTACTTGGGTGGCACTGGAAGGTTGAGTGAGGCCTCTGGTACTTAGTTTCTTTCTCTATAACATAAGAAGAGGCTGGACTCAATTGCTTCTGAGGTCCCTTCCGGGTCTAGATTTATGATCCCCTGAAGTTTTAGCAGGTTCTAGGCTTTCTACCCAGCTCAGCTCCTCCAAAGTGTCTGGAGAAGTGGAAGAGCCTGTCCCTGTATGGGAAGGTCCATGGCTATAAAATTCACCAGGAGGCGAATCAATTCTTTGGTCATGGTAAGGTAATAGGGGTGCACTAGCCCACGGGAATAAGTCCTTGAAAAGCATATGCAGCTATACCTTGCCTCATCTCAGTCCAAGTGACTCAGAGGCTGGTACTTTGGGACGATGAAGTCTTCTAACTGAATGCAGAGCCAGAAAACCTCATGACCTGGGTAGCTAAGCCAGAAGTATGCATATGAGGCATTTTTGAGATCAAATATTTTTAAAGCATTTAGCACTGTGCCTGGCACACAGAAGATGCTTAATAAATGTTTATTCCCTTCCCTTCCCCTTCCCTCCTTTGAGTTGCAAATAAAACAAGATTACTTGGAGCTCATTCCAAGAGTCAGGCTGGGGTGCAACACCACGTCCATCTCTCCCCTGTCCCCTGGGAGCTTCAAGCAAGCACATGGCCACTTCTTGGTATGTTGGATCTTTCTTGCTCAGAGATTAATGAGTGTCCAAGAGATCTCACCAGCAGACGAGCTGAATGGAGGGAGCCACCAAATTAGCAGAAGTAGCAGCAACATAGACTAGACTGGGTTGGCCCCGCCTAGCCCAGCAGCAAACAGACCCATATTCAGCTGAAATGTCATGTAAGAGCCAGTTCAGGTGGACTAAAAGGTAGCCCTTTGGCATTTGTGTGATCTACATATGTATCTTGTCACCACTGTATTTTAAGCTAGCATTCACTTTCCCTATGGATTCTGTGTCTATTTGTGGGAGAATGCACCCCAGGTTTTATTATACCTTTGGAGAAAATCTTTACTAAAAGCTAAAGCATGAGGCAGCTAGGTGTCTCAGTATATTGAAAGTCAGGCCTAGAGACAGGAGGTCCTGGGTTCAAATCTGGCCTCAGACACTTCCCAGCTGTGTAAACCTGGGAAAGTAACTTAGCCCCCAATGCCTAGACCTTACAGCTCTTCTGCCTTGGAGCTATGCTAGCAGCTGTTATATCCTCTCAAGTCTTCTCAAGACTGAACATGCTTAGCATGTTCAATTCTTCCCATGGCATGGACTTGAGGCTCTTGGCCAATGTGGCTGCCTTACTCTGGACATTCAGAAACTCATCAATGTCCTTTAAACTGTGATGCAGAGAACTGAGCCAAGTATTCTGGATGTAATCTGCCCAGGTCAGCAGAAAAAGGGGATGTTGTTTTTCTTCCCAAGAAGTGCTAAAGCTTGGCTTTTCTGGGCACAAGAGCCTACAGCTGATTCATGCTTACCTTAAAGGCCGCTAAAAACAAACAAACAAACAAAAACTATCTTTTTCAGTTCAACTGTAGACCAACTGAAACTGTAGCTTTCTCCCTGAATTATATCAAATTCAAATCATATCAAATTCAGTCATGTTTTTGTCCAGAAAGATCTTAACTTTGTCATCCAGCTCTGTGTTACCAGCACATTTAAAAAGCATGACAATGATGTCATTAACATAGTTATCAATAATCAGCATTAAGTCCACATGCCACATGCCACAATGACAGAGAACCAAGAGTTATGGTGCTTGGATTCTAGTCAGCTCAGAATGCTTTTGCATTCTCCTCAGTGTGGACTGATTATATCTGAGGTTCCATCAACTCTAAAACTGTCTGATCATATAATAACAAATGGACAGCTGCTTGTTGGAAAGGGCCACAGAGGACACTGGGCCCAGCACAGGCTGGACTGAGTGGCCCAAACTCCATACCAGTTTGGGGATTCTTTGATCTAACTGTTCTGCTAACTCACATCATTGCAACTTTTTCACAAGAAGAGCCCAAGATGTTGTACTCCAGGTTTTACTGAGATCTAGGTAGCATTCTCTGATCTATAAGTTTGGGAAGACTATCAAAAAAGGAAATAAAAGTAAGTTTTAGTATGCTCCATTCTTGATGAAGACATGCTGGTTCTTCATTGCCTCTTTCTTCTGAAATGTTTACTTATTTTTCCCTTAATAATTTCTAAATTTTTGTCAGGGATTGAATTCAAACTATTAACCTATGGTTTACAGAATCCATAATGTTCCTTTTTTACAATCAGGCCTGGGGCACCTCTCCCGTTCTCCACAACCTTTCAGAGATGCTTAATGGTGGCTCAGCAGTCATCTATTTTATTTTCAGGACTGGAGGATGTCCTTCCTTTTGAGCAGGTGACTTGAATTCATCAAGGGCATCTATGTGCTCTGGTGCTGTCTCCTTCTTTATCATAGGTATCACTACCATAATAGGGGTATAGGGTGTCAGGGAGAACTAGCACCTCTGGTGGGAGGACTTGCCAAATCCTCTTCAGGGATGCTCATCCACCTTTGGTGTCCACCTGTCACTCAGCTCTCTCCAGTGGCTCCAAGAAGCTGTAGCATGCACAGTGGCCACACCTGGGTAAAACTATCTTGGCAGAAGGGCTAAGTGAGGCTTGGGTAGGCCTTAAATTTGTCAGTGAGTTAGAGAGGTGTCTATCCCAAGCATGTGAAGACTTCTTCCAGTGGAATGGGCAGATGAGAACAATTTATTCCAATGGCTATGAAGGTAGCGGAAGCAGACACTGTGGAGGATTTAGAGCTTGTTCAGACATCAAAGACTCCACTGCATCCTGGGCCATCATCATTCATCCTGACTTCTGTCTTGTCAATGGGCTTAAATGACTCTGGAAGAGAGAGGGAGGCTGACGACTTTGTGCAACTCTGCCTCACTTTGATCCAATTCATTCTCAAGTCAGGACATCACTCCATGATGCCACTGGTTCACTTCGAAGTGAAGGACAAACAACGTCGTTTCCCTAACTGCTACTGTTTGTTTTGTCCTTTCCAACTTAAGGGTCTATGAAGGAAGACAAAATGAAAGCACAAGAGACTTTATTTATTTAGTTAGTTAGTTAATTTTACATGATTCATTTTCTTTCCCTCCCTCCTCCTGGAGCCAACAAGCAATTCTACTGGGTTATACAAATGTTATCGCTTGGTATCTATTTCCATATTATTAATTTTTGCAATAGAGTGATCTTTTAAAACTAAAACCCCAAATCATGTACCCATATAAACAAGTGATAAGTCATATGTTTTTGTTTTGTGTTTCTATTCCCATAGTTCTTTCTCTCAATGTGGATAGTGTTCTTTCTCATAAGTCCTCTGGGACTGTGCTGAATCATGTTGCATTGCTACTAGTAGAGAAGTCCATTACATTCAATCATTCCACAATGTTTCACTTTCTGTATACAGTGTTCTCTTGATTCTGCTCATTTCTCTCTGTATTAGTTCATTGAGGTTCTTCCAGCTCACATAGAACTCTTCCATTTAATTATTTCTTACAGCACAATAGCATTCCATAACCATCAGATAACACAATTTGTTCAGCCATTCCCCAATCAAGGGACATGCCCTCATTTTCCAATTTTTTGCCACTTCATGAATACTGAATATTTTTGTATAACCCTTTTTTATTATCTCTTTGGGGTACAAACCTAGTAGTGGTATTGCTGGTTCAAAAAGCATTCATTCTTTTAAAGCCCTTTAGGTATAGTTCCAAATTGCCTCCCAGAATGGTTGGATCAATTCACAAGTCCACCAGCAATGTATTAGTAACCTGATTTTGCCACCTCCCCTCCAACATTTATTATTTCCATTACTGTTTTATTAACCAATCTGCTGGGTGTGAAGTTGTATCTCAGAGTTGTTTTGATTTTCATTTCTCTAATCAGGAGGGATTTAAAACACTTTTTCATGTGATTATTGATAGTTTTTATTTCTTCATCTGAAAACTGCCTATTCATATCCTTTGACCATTTGTCAATTAAGGAATGGCTTGATTTCTTGTACATTTGGCTTAGTTCCTTATATATTTGGGAAATTAGACTTCTGTCAGAGAATTTTGTTATAAAATTTTTTTCCATTTTGTTGCTTCCTTTCTAATTTCAGTTGCATTGGTTTTGTTTGTACAAAAACTATTTAATTTAATATAATCAAAATTGTTCATTTTACATTTTATAATGTTCTTTATCTATTGCTTGGTCTTAAATTCCTTCCTTTCCCACAGATCTGACAGGTATACTATTCTATATTCACCTAATTTATTTATGATTTTGTTCTTTATATTTAAGTTATTTACCCATTTTGAATTTATCTTGGTATAGGGTGTAAGATGTTGACCTAAATCTAATTTTTCTCATATTGTTTTCTAATTTTCCCAGCAGTTTTTTGTCAAATAGTGAGTACTTGTTCTAAACGCTGGATCTTTGAGTTTATCAAACACTAGGATTTCTGAGGTCATTTATCCCTACTCTGTTCCATTGATCCACCCTTCTGTCTCTTAGCCATTAACAATTTATTTCGATGTTGACTGCTCTGTAGTACAGTTTAAGATTTGGTACTGCTAGGACCACATCCTTCACATTTTTTTCATTTGTTCCCTTGATGTTCTTGGTATTTTGTCCTTCCAGATGAACTTCATTATAATTTTTTCTAATTCTATAAAAAAGTCTTTTGGCAATTTGATCATTATGGCACTGAATAAGTAAATTAGGTTAGGCAGGGTTTTTTTTTTTATTATATTAGCTCATCCTACCCATGAACAATTAATGGTTTTCCAATTGTTTAGATCTAGTTTTATTTGTGTGAAAAGTGTTTTGTAGTTGTGTTCATATAATTCCTGAGTTTGTCTTGGCAAAAAGATTCCCAAATATTTTTTATTGTCTAGAGTTATTTTAAATGTAGTTTCTCTTCAACTTTTGTTGCCGAGTTTTGTTGGTAATATATAGAAATGCTGATGAATTATGCAGGTTTATTTTGTATCCTACTACTTTGATATTTCTACTAACTTTTCAGTTGAATTTCTAGGATTCTCTAAATATATCTGCAAAGAGTGATAAGTTAGTTTCTTCATTGCCTACTTTGATCCCTTCAATTTCTTTTTTTTCACTAATTGCTACTGCTAGCATGTCTATCAAATATTGAATAAAATATCAAATAAAATAGGTGATAATGGGCATCCTTGCTTCACTCCTGATCTTATTGGGAAGGCTTTTAACTTATTCCCATTGCAAATGATACTTGCTGATGGTTTTAAATAAATACTGTTTATTATTTTGAGAAAAGGCCCTTCTGTTCCTATACTTTCTAGTGTTTTCAATAGGAAGGGGTGTTGTATTTTGCCAAAGGTTTTTTTTTTTTCTGCATCTATTGAGATCATGTGATCTCTGTTAACTTGATTATTGATATGGTTAATTATATGGATGGTTTTCCTAATGTTAAACCAGCCTTGCATTCCTGGTATAAATCCCACCTGGTCATAGTGAATAATCCTTGTGATAACTTGCTGTGTAGTCCCTTTGCTAGTATTTTATTTAAGATTTTTGCACCTATGTTCATTAAGGAGATTGGTTTGTAGTTTTCTTTCTCAGTTTTTGGTCTTCCTGGCTTAGGAATCAGTACCGTATTTGTGTCAAAAAAGAATATGGTAAGACTTCTTCTTTGCTTATTTTCTCAAATAGTTTATGTAGTATTGGTATTAGTTGTTCTTTAAATGTTTGATAGAATTCACTTGTGAATCCATCTGGCCCTGGGGCTTTTTTTCTTAGGAAGTTCCTTGATGGCTTGTTCAATTTCTTTTTCTGAGATGGGATTATTTAAATATTCTATTTCCTCTTTTGTTAATCTAGACATTTTATATTTTTGTAAGCATTCACCTATTTCACCTAGATTGTCATATTTATTGCCATATAATTGGGCAAAGTAGCTCTTAATAATTGTCTTAACTTCCTCTTCATTAGAGGTAAGATTGCCCTTTTCATTTCTGATACTGTTAATTTGATTCTCTTCTTTCTTGTTTTTATTAGATTTACCAGTACTTAATCTATTTTACTTATTTTTTCAAAGTTATCAGCTCCTAGTCTTATTTATTAGTTCAATAGTTCTTTTACTTTCAATTATATTAATTTCTCCTTTAATTTTTAACACATCCAATTTAGTTTTTATCTAGGGATCTTTCATTTGTTCTCTTTCTAATCTTTTAAGTTATAAATCCAATTCATTGATCTCCTCCCTCTCCATTTTGCTGATGTAGGCTGGTGATGGCAAACCTATGACACACATTTTCAATGACACGCAGCCGCATGGGGCCATATCCAGAGAAGTATGGGGCCACATGCCAAGGATGAAACATTTGCTGTAGTGTAGTGTAGATACGTTGTGCTCTATAGATGACAATTCTACCTATATTAATTTGCCTATTTTGGTTTATTAAATATAGTTATATATTATAATTATGCATTTTTGTTATTTAAACTAAATATCATGAAATTATGTTTTTTTTTTTTCTCAAAGTGACATGTCACCCGAGTTATGCTTGTTTTTTTGGTAAACTTTTGACACACCAAGCTCAAAAGGTTGCCCATCACTGATGTAGGCACTCAAAGATATAAATTTTCCCAAGTACTGCTATGATTGTATCCCATAGATTTTGATACATTATCCCCTCATTGTCATTCTCTTAAATGAAATCAGTAATTGTTTCTATGATTTTTTTGACCCACCGGTTTTGAAGAATTAGATTAGTTTCCAAATAATCTCATATTTGCCTCTCCATGAACACTTATGAATTGTAATTTATCTCATTATAATCTGAAAAAGTTGCATTTATTATTTCTGCTTTTCTGAATTGGTTTTTATGCCCTAGTAAATGGTCAATATTTGTATATGTACCATGGACTGTTGAAAAGAAGTTATATTCCTTTTCATCCCTGTTCAGTTTTCTCAAGATAAATATTAACTCTCATTTTTCTAAAATTTCATTAATTTCCCTTACTTTCTTATTTATTTTTTAGTTCAATTTACCTAGGTCTGATAAGGAAAGGTTGAGTTCCCCATTGGTATGCTTTTACTATCTATTTGTTTCTTTAGTTTCTCCTTTAGAAATCTGAAATTTGGTGCATAAATGTTTAATATTGATATTACACTTCATTGTTTATAGTACCTTTTAACAAGATGTAATTTCCTTCCTTATCTCTTTTAATGAGATCAGTTTTTACTTTAGCTTTATCTGGTATTATGATTCCTACTCCTGCTTTTTAAAAAAAATTTAGATGATGCATAATAAACTCTGCTTTAGCCTTTTACCTCGAATCTGTGTCACCCTACATCAAATATGTTTCTTGTAAACAGCATACAGTGGGATTCTGGTTTTTCATCCACTCTGCTATCTGCTTCCATTTTATGGGTAAGTTCATCCAATTCACATTCAGAGTTATGATTACTAACTATGTATTGCTCTCCATCTTATTTTCCCCTTTGGATCCTACTCTGTGCCTCCTCAATAGTGTTTTGCTTTTTATCAACACCCCTTACTTCCCCCTCCCTCCAATTACCTTCCCCTCCCCTTGTCTTATTCCCCTTCTACTTCTCTGTAGGGTAAGACATAATTCTATTCTCCAATGAGTATATTTGTTTTTCCCTCTCTGAGCCAGTTATGATGAGAATAAAGTTTAAGTATTTTCCATCACCACCTTTATCCTCTCCTCTACATAATGATTTTTCACGCCTCTTTATGTAATATAATTTACCCCATCTATCTCTCTCTTCCCTTTTCTCTCAGTGCAATCCTCTTTTTCATCCCTTGATTTTTTAACATACAATATTGTATATATACATATTATATACATGCATACATATCATTTCATATCATCACATATACATATTATATCATCATATATATATCATAATCAGTTTACTTCACCACCCTCTTTCTGGGTAAACTTCTATCTTCTCTACTACTAAGAGTAATTTTTGAGAATTACAAGTATCCTCTTTTCCATGTGGACATAAAAACATTTTGACCTTAATGAGTCCCTTAAATTTTCTCTTTCTTATCTTTTTGGGCTTCTCTTGTGTCTCATGTTTGGACTTCAAATTTTTTGTTTAGGTCTGGCTTATTCCTCAGCAATGCTTGGAAATCTTCTAACTTATTGAATGTCTATTTTTCCCCCAAAAGAATATACTCAGTTTTGCTGGATAGGTGACTCTGGGTTGTAAACATAGATCTTTTGCTGAATATCATATTCCATGCTTTTCAATACTTTAATATAAAACTGCTAGGTCTTTTGTGATCCTGATTGTAGCTCCATGGTATTTGAATTATTTCTTTCTGGCTGCTTACAGTGATTTTTCCTTGGCTTAGGAGTTCTTGAATTGATGGATCTCTACTTCTCCTTGTAGCCAGATACTATTGTATGATCCACTGCAAGCAACAGTCCTATCCCTTCTTCAATCTTTCTTTTCCCCAATTTACTCAAAAGCAACAAGAGGTCTTTGTGTCCTAAACAACCCCAGCTCATTCCTGAGCTTCTGAACGCTTTTACTAGAGACTCATCTTATTTGCTCATTCTCTGTGTTTGTCTTTTAAAACTCATCACTCAATCCAGATCCTGGTGCCTATTACTTACCAGGCCCTCTGTTAGCAAAGGCAAGGAAGGGCCGGCTCATGGTGCAAGACTGGAGCAAAGGAAGAATGGAGAGTGATCTTACAGTGATATGAAGTGTGTAACTGGCTTATTGTGGATGGACTCAAGTTTTTCCATGAAATAAAAGATGATCCCCTCTGATGAGAATGTTGAGGATGAGGTGACTCAGGGGCTTGAGAGAAGAAGAGGCATAGTGGCAAAGGAGACCTGAGTTCAAATTCTCTCTCAGATATCTACAAGTAAGTCATTTCACCAATATGACTATACACCATCTTTATCTGTTTCTTCCTCTGTAAAATTAAGGGTTTAAACTTAAGGTCTCTTCCAGCTCTAAATTATGATCTAATAAACAGCTACTCAGAGAGTAGAGGTATCACAGGATAACCAATCACAAGACCACAGGTCAATAAGGCTAGAAAAAAGGCTTGCTCGGCAGGGAGTGACATAGATAACATAAATGTGTAGTGAAGGATTAACTCATCAATATCTTCACATTGTTAAATCCAAACAATTTCCCCCATCTTTTACTTCTTCAGTATCATTTATACCTTCAAAAGAAACATCTTTGGGATTCTGACTTGGAGAGTAAAACTGGGAGGTTCCATCGTACTTCATTGTTTAAAAAACAAAAGGGTTTTTACTCTAAGAAATCTCATCTAACTTTCTCATCATGATTCTGTTTGCTACCCTACTGTGGTTTCCTTAAATGCCCTTAGGATGACTTTATGGAATTTCTTTCCTATAGGATTTCTTTTTTCCCTGTTTTGGGGGCATAAATGCTTCTTGTGCTCTTCTCTCATCCTCTCTGTAAGATTTTACAAATGAGCAGACACTCTAAGCTTGTGCTGCCTTCAGCAGTTGTTATCCTTCAGGTTGGCAAATAGATCAAATGTTTGTTGACTGAGGTGTTTATGAGGTTCTTGGTCTCCATTTTATAATAATTTATATTGGTGAAACTCCTGTGTGGAATTATAATATTTGGTATTAAGATCCTTTCCCATGACTATTTCCCATTTATCAAAATCAGTAACTAAGTCAGGTTGAATTATTTTAATCACCTGAAATAGTTTGTGTATTTCTTTTTTATTATTATTATGTTTGCTCTTAATGCTGACCTTTTTTCTCTAACAAATGAGTGGTCTTTCTGCACATCGATAGATGATTCAGGAATGACTCATACATCAGGGATGAATCATTTCTTGACTGTCATAACCAGTTTTCTTTTGGGAGGATATTACTTGGTGCCATATCCAGCAACTCTCAAAACTTTTTTCAAAGAAAGCAGCCATTATATTTAGAAATGGGAGCAGCTGGGTAGCTCAGTGGATTGAGAGTCAGGCCTAGAGATAGGAGGTCCTAGGTTCAAATATGGCCCCAGACACTTCCCAGCTGTGTGACCCTGGGCAAGTCACTTGACCCCCATTGCCCATCCTTACCACTCTTCCACCTAGGAGCCAATACACAGAAGTTAAGGGTTTAAAAACGTAAAAAAAAAATAAATGATACTTTCTTAACAAAAATTTAGCCTCTCTTATTCCTCTCTCCTAAGCTGTATTTTCTGACTTATTTTTTGACTTCTCATCTATTCACAACCTTTTTACTGAAGTCACCGAGTAGCAAAATACATTCATTTGATTTGGAAGACTTCATCAAGTTCTTCACAGAAGTCTATATCTCTTTATCCTGTGGAACAGAGTAATTATTTTCCATGTGACCTTTTTGCAAATAACAAATTTCTTATGAAATGGTATTTTATAACATTGCTTAGCCCCTCATGTTCCTTCATCCCACAGAGCCAGACAGTTGCCAAGATTCATCAGTTCCACCTCCACCACATCTCTCCCATCCAGCACTTGTCCAGCCTCTGTTTAAAGACTCATGAAGAAGGATCTCATCATCTTTTGAGGAAACATATTCCTCTCTGGGACAGCTCTCCTGGTCTCTTTACAACCTGAATGCCTGGTTCTGCCCTCGAGCCAAATAGAACAAATTTAATCACTCCTTCACATAATAGTTCCTCAAACTCTCATGTCCCTTTCTCCACTCTCAATTATTTTCCTTCTACAAGTAAAACATGCCCAATTCCTTCAAATTACTCCAATGTGCCATGCCTTTAAGGTCTTTCACAGGAGAAAACTGGCATTTGATTCTCTAGCAATTTCATTTTTGTCTTTCTATCCTCAGGCCTAGCATGGTACTTAATCAGAATTGGTTGATTTTTGATGTTTACAAATACATGATAAGCCCAACACCACCAACTCCTTTTTGTTGCCTTTCCAAGGAAAAACTAGGAGCCATACTTTGATTTTGCTTCAATTTCCTTTTGGTTTTGGTCTCCTTGATAGAATGTCAGAAGAAAATTATTCATTTCTGCCAACAGTATTGGATAGTTCCCCTTCATAGAAATTAGAATACTGTCTGAGTATTAACTTTGCATCTGTTCAAACACCCTCCTCCAACTATCACTGAAGAAAAAGAGTGGAGGCAAAGGAGACTTTTGTCAACTGATAAGCATTTCTTAAGCACCTTATATGTGCCAGGTACTGTGCTGAACTTAGAGGACAAAAACACAGGTAAATGTCAGTCCTTATCCTCAAGCTCACAGTCTAATAGGAGGCACAATATGAAGATGTCTATGTACAAACAAGCTAGGTAAAGGATAAACTGGAGATAATCATCAGTAGGACACTACTATTAAGGGAGATCAGGAAAGCCTTGTTGGAAGCTAGGGTAGTTGGGAGACAGAAAGCATTCCAGGCATGGGAAACTTTGAGTGAAAATGCCTATCCTGGGAGATAGAGTATGGTCCGAGGCATAGCCAGGAGGCCAGTGATCTTGAAGCAAAAAGTATGTGGGTTAAGGAATAAAGCATAAGAAAATAGGAAGGGTCAAAGGAGGCCAGGTTATGAAGGGCTTTCAATGTTGAAAGCATTGCAAACCAGTCTAAGCAAGGATCCCATGAAATTATATTTTCTGTTGCTCTAGACACAAAGCAGAACCAATTCCATCAACATATTTTTCACATTCTTCCCAAGAACAAGTGATCTCTCCTTCCATTACCCTGTAACTCCCTTCTCTCGTCTGCCTTCATTCATACTGTAAGTGTCAATACTAATTTGAGTTGGTTCCTCCAGGAGTATGGCTTTTCATTGGCCACTGGACAAGCACTCAGTTAAAATTTATCAATGGTCTAAACACTGTATCATCATTCTTTGACACGTTTCCACCACTGCAAAAGATGAGGGAAAGGTCTGTGAGACATTTGTCACTTCTATTTCTCTTTGACTCAGAATATGGTAACAGGCCTTTCTGAATCCACCTTGCTGCCACTAAGAAAAGTAGACACAATTTATGGCTGAGTCCAATTCAGAGTTTTCTGAGCTCAATAGAATCTGCCCATAGTTTTACTTAGCTGGCATAGTCAATGAGATATATAGTCCTCAACGAGATCACCAAAGACAAGAGATACAATTCCAAAGCATGGCTTTCCAGTGAAATTCAGGCATTCACTCATCATAAATAATTCAATCTCTACTAATCCTCCAGCCTTCTTCAATGATGTAGGATGATATAGATGACTCTTACTTTTTTTGAAACTCTTACTTTCTGTCATAGTATCAGTTCTCAGTCAGAAGAGCAGCAAGGGCTAGGCAATGGGGGTTAAGTGATTTGCCCAGGGTCACACAAGTAGGAAGGATCTCAGGCCAGATTTTGATGTGGGCTGAAATGTCCCACAAACCCTGCCAAGTAGCTGTAAATAATCAAAAGAACATGGAAGTGATAACTAGTTGATTAGAATCATATAAGACATATGAGTTACTTAGATTCACAATTATGAAAGAACTCTTGCAATCAATCTTTAGACATAATCTAGGTCCTCAGTTGAGGTCTCTGGACCACAAGTGGAGGTGGTTTGGCTTCCAAGGACTAGGTTCAAACAATGCTCAGTTTCCACACTCTGCACAGAATCAGGCAAAAGCAAACAGAATGAACCATGGTTAAGCCACACAGACCAAGTGGACCATGGGTAAAGTGGCATCAGTTCCCTGAAGACACAGGGCAACAGCTGCCCAAACAAATGATTCTTTCCTTAGTAACCAAGATGAAGAGCATGTCTGAGAGCCCCTACTTAGCACCTTTCGCTTTTAGCTTTCACACTCCTTACTCTCTCACTACCTCTACTTACCTCTTTTCCTTACCCTAATTACTTACTTGCTATACTAGCCACTCTTACTATATTCTCTTACAATAAAGCTTGTTTCCTGGCAATGGAGTCAGTTGAGTCATCAATCAATTCTTTGGATGAGAGCTGATAAGCATTTGCTCCATCAGTCTGAACTCAGGTCCTCCTAATTCTAGCCAGACATTCTATCCATTGTGCTACCTAGCTTCCCTAGCTTCTTGACAGATGCGGTGATGGATCTCAAGCTCTGGCAGGTCCCACCCATCAGGAAAAGCTTGGCAACACATTGTATGTCTCTTATCCTGGGCCCAAGTGAATTAAAGGGGAGGAGAGATGAAGTTTTTCAAACTCAGTACCTAAGACCAAGCATCAGTAAAGGGGTGGCACATCTGCAGTATACGAAGTTATAGTGTCTGACAGAGGCCAATTTGGACCCATGAGGCGAGATGTGTGTTCAGGGCCCACCAGCTCTTCAAAAGATGACAGTGGGCCAATCATAGCTTCTCTGCATTTTAGTTCATTCCTTTATTACAAAAACCATATTGGAGTGTAGGAGTAGCACTGAGGCTGAAGACAGAAGATCTAATTTTGGAGGTTGGCTTTCCCCACTGCCTATCTATGTGAATGGGTGAGGTCTCTGTTTGGGTTCTGCCATTTGCAAAATGAAGAGAGTGGGTGCTCTGAGAGCAGGCTCTCTATCAATAGGAGCTATGCAATAAGGATACTCGGACTTAAAGTACTGCCCCACAAGACGGTGGTGAGCAGAGGGTGTTCTAAGTACTACAGAGAGGGGAGCCCACAACTATTAGCTATCATATGCATAATGAGGGTTCTAGAGAAGACACCTGCTGGTCCTTGACCCCAGCTCTTAGCTCCTCCCTCCAGGTGGGTCCACATGATAAATGTACTGGAAACATTAGCCCCTGTGGCACAGAAACACTGGTCTCTAGGGCCAGGGAACAGGAAGGAAAGGAATCAGATAGCCACAGAAATAATCTCTCTTCCTAGTGATACAGTGTGATGTAATAGTTAGTGCTGGACTTGAGGAAGACACAGGTTTGACACCTGCCTTTCATATAAAAGGCACTTGATAAATATCTATTGGGCTGGCCTGGACTGAATTCCTAATTATATGATCCTGGCCTGGGTAAGTGTAACCACCCCCCTGCCCTCCAACATAAAGGACACACACACACACATGCATGTGCCCCAGCTCACCGTTGTGCATTTTGCACCATCCTTCTCTTGAAGATTCCCTGCCAGAATATCCAAGAAGAGCCTCAAGCTTGGGGTTTGGGGTGTCAGCCTAAGGGGAAGAGAACCAAGATGTTAGAACCAGGTGAGAAACAGTAGAACAGCAGTCATCAAAACCATCTGGTATTGGTCAAAGACAGGGAGCCACATTAAACAGAACATGCTAGGAAAGGGGGAGTCAGGAATATACGACTCAATAAAGTCAGCATGTAGTACACCAGGAAAAAACAAGTTTCTTAATGCTGGGAAGCAGCTTAATAGAAACTAGGCTGAGACCAAGATTGGAGACCTTTTCCCACAATAAACAGAAATGGTTAAGTGATCTTAATATTAAAGATAATACCATAAAAATTAAAGAGAGGCAGCTCATATGGCTTTCACAGGTATGGGTAGGAGATAGATTTCCTACAAAACAAGGTATGTAGGCAATTACAAAAGAAAATATATACCTCTGATTACATAGAACTAAACAGATTCTACACAAATAAAATTAATGCTGCCATGATAAGAAGGGAAACAGTTAAAACACAAGGGAAAAAAACATTTGTATCAAATTTATCGGATAAGGGTTTGGCATCCAAAATATATATACAAAATATATAAACAACTAATTGATACATATATACTCAGACAATAAAAAGTCATTTTCCCATAGACAAATGGTCAAAGGCTACAAATGGATGGTTCTCAAAACAATTGCAAACTATTAATGGCCATATAAAAGGATGTCCCTCATAAGTGTAAATATAAACAACTCTGAAGTTTCACCTCAAACTGAGGAATCTAGCAAAGAGGACAAAGGATAGGAAGTCAATGTTGGAGGATTTGTAAGAAGAAGGGCATCCTAGTACAACTGCTGGTGGAGAGATGAATCAGTACAACCCTTCTGGAAAGTAATTTGGAATTATGTAAATAAAGTGAATAAAATGTCGGTATCCTTTGACCCAGAGGTTATACGTCTTGGCATATATCCTAAGGAGTTCACTGATAAGAAGAATACCCCAAATATTTATGGCAGCACTTTTGGTGGTAGTATAAAAACAAAGTAAATGCCCATTAATTAGGGAATAACTACAGAAATTAAGGCCCATAATGTAATAGAATATTACTGTGATAAAAGAAATGATGAATACAGAGAAGCATGGAAAGATTTACACAATTTGATCCAAAATGAAGTAAGCAGAGCCAAGAAAAAATTACTCATAACAGCAATATCAAAGGAGATGGGAAGATTCACCATAAAATAATCCAAAGGGAATGTTGCAAAATGACAAAGAATAGCCTGGTCCCAAAGAATAAAGTAAAGAAGCATTCCCACCTGACTTCTTTGATAAGGTAAGAGGTGAGAGCATTTATTGGTTAAATTTTGCTGAATTTTTTCCTTACAAATATTATAATTATATGATATGGCTCTCTGGGAAGGGGCAAGGGAAAGATAGTGATATTAATTCTGATGGCAATATAAAAAACAAAAGCTCCCACAAAAATGTTGGTAGTTCAAAGACCATAGCCCCATTGTGCAGATAAGAGATGCCTCCACGCCAACCCAGCTCAGGGTGGAGAGGGTACTGGAGCCAGGATTCTAGCTGAGGTCCTGAACCTCGAGATCAATGCCCTCTCCACCAGAATATGCTGTCTGGAAGCTAAGGGTAAAATCCCTTCTTTCTAGTGGGCTCTGGGGCAGTATGTAGTGGCAGAAAAACAATATGGGTTCCAGGTCAGATTTTGAATCCTCCTCTGACTCTATCTATGTGACCCTGGGAAAGTCATAGAGCTTTCCTAGACCTTGGTTTCTTCCCCTATAAAATGAGGGATCTGAACTCTGAGGGCTTTTAGAACTTCAGATCCAGGGCCCCATTAAGTGGATATCTGCTGAACTGAATAGAAGTGCAACAAGAAATAGGAATCAAAACTCATGGTTGAGGAACAATGGAATTGCAATTAAAAAAAAGACGATGGTCTTAAAATCAGAAACCTTGAGTAGTACTCCCAATTCTGCCATTTATTAACTTGTATCACTGGATATTTTATCTCTCTAGACTTTTGTTTCCTTCCCCTGTGGCATAGGGATCATAATCTATACCCTATGGCAGGCACAATGGGAAGTGTTAGACTGGGAGGAAGAAAGGCCTGGATCTGGGTTCTCTCTCTGACACTCATTAGGTTTTTGGTCAGGTCTAAGTTCCTGACTTCTGAGCCTCAGATTCCTCATCTGTAAAGTGGGACTAACAATATCCATAATACCTTCCTCACAGAGTTAGTACAAAGGCTCTTGTCACTAGCATAAGCTTCTCCTTTTACACAGGCTATATTTAAAGCACTTTGCAAACCTTAAGGTGATAAAGGTTGGTTCTCATCACCATCAAAGCTGCTCCTTCATTGAGTGGCTAATAGGTAAGTACTCAGTCTGCCCTAAAGTACCAGGGAAATGTGAGTTATTATTATTATTAAAAAATGTGTAGGAAAGCCCTCCATACTCAAACATAAAAGAATCCCTTCATAGGACTAGTGAAGGTTCAGTTGAGATAACAAAAGTTAATTGTAAACTAAAGTCAATTGTAAACTGCTATAAAAAGTGAGCTTTTAAGATGATTATTTATGACATGGATTAAGAGTGGTTATATTATTGTCCAAGTGAGCTAGAAGGAAAAAAGGGTTGAGCAAAAATAACTTTTAAAACTGCCTGTGGTGAGCAAGATTAAAATCATTTCATGTCAAGCAGCAAAGTGAAATATTAGAGAATATTAAAGTAAAAGCACTTTAAAAGCCTTATTTCACTGAATAATATTTAGGTGGCTAACACTTAATCAAAAATAATTCTGATGATTATTTTCCCCTGCTCAAGCATTTTAATTAAATGTGCTCCTATTCCTTTCAATTAAAAGTTAGACTAGAGCAGGGGTCGGCAACCTTTTTGGCTGTGAGAGCCATAAACGTCACATTTTTTAAAATGTAATTTCGTGAGAGCCGTACAGTGCTCACAGTGCCACTCCTGTAACAGTGCCTGAAAAAAATGGACTTTATGGCTCCTGCAGAAAGAGCCATACATTGCTGACCCCTGGACTAGAGTGTGATCTCTATTTGCAATTTAATGTCAGACAAAAAAATGTCCAACTGTGGACTGCCATTACAGTTAAAGACATTTTTAAAGTGCCTACCAGTCAAAGAAGCAGCCAAATACCACCCAGGAAATTTGACAGAGATGGGGCCAATGCAATCAGAGAAGCCCTAAATCAATAATTAGCATTTTAAATGGTGGCAATTATGCTTTATGTGCACTTGTCCAGAGCAGGACAATGCAAATGGAGAATGCGCACCTAAGAAAAAGAGAAGGAAGAAAGAATGGTCAATGGATACTAGAGCTAACTATGTGTACCTGTCCCAGAGATATGGAGGAAGAGGGCATCAAGAAAGTAGTTCTGAATAATGGTACCAGTGACCAGTGAATAGTGACTTGCCTACATGAAGATCAGGAGAAGATGGATTGTAAATGGCTTACTACTATCCAAGGTTTCACTGATTCCCAATAAGGTGCCTTTGAACATAACTCTTTAAGGTCATCAGGAAAAACATGCTGTGAGTAGGTCCATGATGACAGAGAAGATAAATTCACTCATGAAAAGAACTCTATAAAAAGGTAGGATTGGCCAAATGGAAAAGGAGGTGAGAAAGCTCATCAAAGAAAATAATTCTTGAAAAATTAGAATTGAGCAAGTGGAAGCTAATGACTCCACAAGAAATGAAGAAACAATAAAACACAGTTAAGAAATGAAAAAAGTGAAATATCTCATTGGAAAAACAACTGACATGGAAAAGAGATCCAGGAGAAATAACCTGAGAATTATTAGACTACCTAAAAGCCACGATCAAAGAAAAGGGTCTAGACATTATCTTTCAAGAAATTATCAAGAAAAGCTGCCCTGATATTCTAGAACCAGAGGGTAAAGTAGAAATTGAAAGAATCCTCCAATCACTTCCAAAAGAGATCCCAAAAAGAAAACTCTCAGGAATATCATAGCCAAATTTCAAAACTCCCATGTCAAGGATAAAATATTACAAGCACCCAAAAATAAAGAAACAATTCAAATATTATGGAGCCAAAATTAGGATAACACAAGACTTAGTGGCTTCTACATTAAAGGAATAGAGGGTCTACAACATGATTTTCCAGAGGACAAAGAAGCTAGGACCAAAACCAAGAAACATTTACTCAGTAAAACTGAGTATAATCCCTCAAGGGGAAAAAGTGAGTATTCAAAGAATTAAAGGACCATCAAGAATTCTTGAAGAAAAGACCAGAACTGAATAGAAAAACTGGTCCTCAAATACAAGACTCAAGAGAAGCATAAAAAGGTAAATAGAAAAAATAAATCATAAGCTATCCAATAAGGTTAAATGGTTAACATTCATACATGGGAAGATGAGAGCTGTAACTCTTAAGACCTTTATCATTATTAGGGCAGTTAGGAGTAGTATATATTGACAGAGAACAAGGTTGTGAGTTAAATATGATGGAATGATACCTAAAAAAAATAAAATTAAGGAATGAGAAAGAGGAATACATTGGGAGAAGGGGGAAGGGGAAAATAGAATAGGGTGGTTTATTTCATATAAAAGAGGCATGAAAGAGCTTTTATAGGAGAGAGGAAGATGGGGGAGGTGGAAAGGAAAGCATCAGAATTGGCTCAAAGAGGAAAGAACATACACAGTCTCTAGCAGAGTTGATGAACCTTTTAGAGATAGTGTGCTCAAACTTCACCTTCAAGTCGCCTGTGAGTCTCCAGCATTACCCCACACAGTGGAGGAAGGAAGTGCTTGCATTGGACAGCTAGCCAGAGGGGTTGGGCATTCAAACATTGTCCTCAGGCATGCTGGAGAGGAGGAACAGAACAGCCACCTTTGGCATGCCAGGACACATGTGCCACACCTTTGCCAACATAGCTTTATAGCAGTGATGGCAAACCTTTTCAAGACCAAGTTCCCAAACTGCAACCTCATGTGGCATGTGAACCCCCATCACCACCTTACCCTAGTTAGGAGAGGAAGGAAGTGCTCCCTTTGGGCTTCTGGGCAGAGGGGCAGGGAGCAGCCAGGCCTTGTGTCCCTCTGGCTTTCTAGTAACAAACTCTGGCAAACTCTGTGCTTAAGAAAGGGCAACAGCAAGTGTGCCCACAGAGAGAGCTGTGGGTGCCCCATCTGACACACGTGCCATCGGTTTGCCACCTAGGCTATAGACATGTCATAGGTTTGCCACCTATCTTACCCCTCAAGAGAGTAAAAGGAGACGAGGATAAGAGGAGAGGAAGGAATGATGACTGATAAATAGAGGACAAATTGGGGGAGGTGGTGGTCAGAAGCAAGACACTTTTGATGATGGACATAATGAAAGGACAGACAGTAGGATAAAAAGGAAACAGGATGGAAGGTAATACACAGTAGTCATAATGATGAAAAAAATTACAGGTATCTCTAATAAAGGCTTTATTTCTCAAATACATGGAGAAATGAGTCAAATGTATAAGAATACAAATCATTCCCCAACTGATAAATAATCAAAAGGTATGAACAGGTAGTTCTCAGAGAAAGTTATTAAAACTTTCTATAGTCATATGAGAATATGCTCTATATCACTATTAATTAGAGAAATGCAAATTAAAACAACTCTGAGGTACTCTGATCTTAACATCACTGATAACCATGATGGAGAGGTGACTGGCCTAGAGGCAGATATCCTGGAAAATAAAGTCAAGTGGGCCTTAGGAAGGTTGGCCATAACAATAAGGCTAATAAGACTAATGGAGATGATGGAATTCTAGCTGAGCTACTTAAAATCCTAAAAGATGATGTTGTTAAAGTGTAATACTCACTAACACACCAAAGGGGAAGCTGTGAACTGATCCATTCTGGAGGGCATTTGAACCTAAACCCACAGGGCTATAAAAAGATATATACTCTTCGACACACTATTAGGTCTGTATCCCAAAGAGATAAAAGGGGATATGATCTATTTGTACAAAATATCTATAGTAGCTTTTATAGTAGTAAAGAATTGGCATCAAGAGGATGCTCATTACTTTGGGCAATTGCTGAACTGATTGTGGTGTATAACTGTAATGAAATATTATTGTGTTATAAGAAATGATGAGGAGGATTTTGGAAAAACCTGGGAAGACTTACATGACTGATGCAGAGTGAAACAAGCAGAACAAGAATAATACTGTACACAGTAACAGCAATACTATACAATGATCAGCTGTGAATGACTTGGCAATTCTCAGCAATACAATGATCCAAGACAATTCTGAAGGACTCATGATGAAAAATGATATATCCATCTCCAAAGAAAGAACTGATGAAGTCTGAATGCAGATTAAAGCATATTATTTTTCACTTAATTTTTAAAATTTTTTTGTCTTTTACAGCATGACTAATATGGAAATATCTTACGTGATTGCACATGTATAACCAATATCAAACTACTTACTGTCTCAGGAAGAAGTGGGGAGAGAGAGAATTTGGAACTCAAAAAAAGCTTTTAAATGAATGCTAAAAACTGCTTCTACATGCAACTGAGAAAAAATTTAAGTATTATTTTAAAAATCAAAATCAAGTACTGAAATAAGTATGCCAGCAAATTGGGAAAACTCAGCAGTGGCCACTGGATTGGAAAAGATCAGTTTATATCCAAATTTCTCTAAAGAAAGGAAAGGCCAAAGAATGTTCAAATTATGAAACAATTGTGCTCATTTCATAGGCCAGCAAGATTATGCTTAAGATTCTGCAAGCTGGGCTTCAGGATTATGTAAAACAAGAATCACCAGAAGAGCAGGTTGGTTTTCGAAAAGGCAGAGGAACTAAAATCCAAATTAACATTTGCTGGATTAGAGAGAAAGCAAGATAATTCCAGAAAAACATCTACTTCTGCTTCATTGCATACACTGAAACCACTGACTGTACAGATCATAACACAAGGTGATAAGTCCTCAAAGAGATGGAAGGATTGAATCAGATCATCTTTCTTGTCTCCTGAGTAACCCGTATGTGGGTCAAAAAGCAACAGTAAGAACCAAACATGGAACAAATGATTAGTTCAAGATGGGGAAAGGAGTATGGCAAGACCATATATTATCACCTTATTTATTTAATTTATATGCAAAATAAATGCAAAATGCCAGGATGGACAAATCAAAAGCTAGAATTAAGGTTGCCAGGAGAAATATCAACAATCTGATATGCAGATACCACTCTGTTGTCAAAAAGTGGAGAATTAATTAATTGCATCTTGAAAGAGGAAAAAAAAGCTGGCTTGAGGTTTAACATTAAAAAAATACATATATCATGGCAACTGATGACATCAGTTTCTGGCAAATGGAGAGAGAAGATATGGAAGCAGTGCCAGATTTTATATTCTTAAGCTCAAAGATCACCACAGATGGTGACTGTAGCCATAAAATGAAAAGATGTATGCTCTTTAGAAGGAAAGCTATGGCAAAATTGGGCAACATGCTAAAAAGCAGAGACATCACTTTGCTGACAAAGGTATATATAGCTAAAGTTATGGTGTTTCCATTAGCAATGTGTGGCTGTGAGAGTCAGACTGTAAGAAAAGCTAAGCACTGCAAAACAGATGCTTTCAAATTGCGGTGCTGGAGAAGATTTTTGAGAGTCCCTTGGACAGCAAAGAGATCAAATCAGTCAATACTTAAAGAAATTAATTCATAACACTTACTGAAAGGGCAATACTAAAGCTGAAGTTTAAATACTTGGGTCACATAATGAGAAGATAGGGCTCACTGGAAAAGACTCAGATGTAGGAAAAGGAGAAGGGGACGGCAGAGATAAGATGGACGGTGTCATGGAAGCAATGAACATGAGCTTGGACAGACTTAGGATGACAGTAGAGGATAGAAGGATCTGGTGTGGTATGGTCCAGGGGTCACAAACAGTCAGATACAACTGAATGACTAAACCACAAAATCTCCATGGTAAACTCTAAGATGAAGGTGGAATGGAAAAAGACTTCTTGCAGAAGGTAGCACTTTATCTGAAACAACTTGAAGGAAATCAGGTAAGCCAGGAGGTGGGAATAAGCTGAGAACTACATTTATGGAGGGCAGTCAGTGAAAATGCCCAGAGATGGGAAATAGTGTCTTGTTAGAGGGAAATGAGGGAGACCAGTGTCACTGGATCCCAGAATATTTAGAGGGGAATAAGGTGTAAGAAGTAGGGAGAGCAGGGAATGAAGTTATTTAAGATACAGAGGATTTTGTATTTTATTCTAGCAGAGAGACGAAGCAAATGGAATTGAATGAATGGGGAGGAGGGCCTGGTCAGACTTGCACTTAAGGAAAAGCAGTATGATAACTGAGTAAAGGATGGACTAGAATGGAAGGATTTGAGGCAGGACAGGAATCAGGGAGACCAAGTAGCAGGCAACTGCAATAATCCAGGCATGAAGTATTGAGGGCCTGCACTTGGTGGCAATAATGTCAGAGGAAAGAAGCAGACACAAATGAGAGATAATGAGATGGGCCTTGACAAGAGAGTGGATATAGGGAGGCGAGAGAGAATGAAGAGTTGAAGACACTTAGGTTTTGAATCTGAGTGACTGAAAAGATGGTGGCACCCTCAACAGTAATATGAAAATTTCAAAGAGGGGTGATTTTGAGGGAAAAAATAATGAGCTCCACTTTGGACATGTTGAGTTTAAGATGTCCATAAGACATCCAATTAAGATATCCAATAGGCAGCTGGAGATGTGAGTTTGGAGATCTGGAGAAAAGTTATGGCAGGATAAATAAATATGAGAATCATCAACATAGAGATGATAAGTGAATCTATATGAGCTAATGAGATCCCCAAGTGAAACAGTATAGAAGAAAAAGAGAAGAGGGCCTAAGACAGAGCTAGGGAGTGGGGCAACACTCACCATTAGAAGGTAAGAGCTAGATGAAGATCTAGCAAAGGAGACTAACAATCAGACAGGTAAGAGGAGAATCAGGAAAGAACGATGTCAAGGAAACCCAGAGAGAAGTATCGAGGAGAAGAGGATGATCAATAGTGTCATGGGCTTGAGAGGACAAGAAGAAAGAGGATTGAGAAAAGGCCATTATATCCTGCAATTGAGGGATCATTGGTACCTCGGGAGAGAGTATTTTGGTTGAATAATGAGCTTGGAAACTCTTAAAAATAAAGAAGAGAGAAGAAAGGCAGTGGAGACATTTACTATAAATAGTCCTTTTGAAGAGTTTAAACACAAGAAGGGATATGGGACAATAGCTAATGAGGATACATAGAACAAGTGTGGAATTTTTGAGAATGGGACTGGGTTGGGAAGCAGCCAGTAGACAAAGATAGAAGATTAAGTGAGAAAGGGAATAGAGGGGAATCTGCTGGACAATATGAGATGGAATAGGATCACTTGTCCATGTGGAGGGGTTTGTCCTCACAAGGAGAAGGACCACCTCTGCAGGTAAGATGGGGTGGAAGAGAAGAGGGACCTCTTAGCAAACAGCCTCAATTTTTTAATGAAATCTAAGGCAAGGTTCTCAGAAGAGGTTTGGGGGGGGGGGCAGAAAAACCATGGGAGGTTTAAAAAGGGATTAAAAAGGTTTGGCAAAAGCTCTGTGGGGAGTAGGAAAATGAACTTGATTAAAGGAGGATATAAAAGGATTGCTTCACAAGATGACTGAGGATCAAATGAGTGTATATGAGGGGAGGGCTCCACCAATGCTGTGTGTATCATTCCTGGAGCCAGTCATGTCTGCCTTCTATGGCCTTTCCATCTGCCATGATTCCCACAGTCTGTAACTTCAGCAAGGGTGGGGACCTCTCTTCTCCGTGCTTCACATCTTTCCCAACCCCCTGTACCACAAGATGCTGTGCACAGAAAATGTGTCATTGAGAGAAACAGAAAAGAGCTGATTCTCTTAACCTGGATCAAGGACTCCACCCACCAAAACATTCCCCAGAGACTAATAGCTAGGGAAAGGTGAAATGGAAAGAGCAAAGTATGACCCCAGCCTACAGAGCTGTTGGGAAGCATCCTTTCCTTCTCAATGTACTGGTAGTGAAGACTGTTAGCTCCACTCTAACCTCAAAGCCTTCTCCAAGGTCCTCCTATGCACCTCATGAATTCACTCTTTGTTTCAAAGATCCTCTGTTCTTTCACAGTTCACCCCAGGGACATACACTGTCAAAGACAACTTATTTTCCATTATCCTTTCCTAAGGAGTCCTTAGTTTTCTTTCCCCATCCTTCTTAGCTCCTATGAATACTAACGTCATTACTCCAGAGACAGGGTAGGCTGCCCTCTGTCAGGAGGCAAGAAGTGGACATGCAGAGGATCTAAGCATGGCATTACTAATGGAGCTTGAATTCTGCCAGTTACAAAGGCAGACTGAAGGAGATGTGCTCACTCTAATGACTTTTCACTAAGCATGGCTGGGCAGGGGCACAGTCTACATAGACAGGGCAGACTAGAGGGTGAAAGCAGCTTAAGAACAACCCTTCAGAGAAAGATGCAGGCCCAAGAGAGTGCAGGTGAGAAATGCTGTGCAGAGAACACATACGTGTCTGATGACAAACGGAGGTTTGTCAGTGTCTTTTTTGAACTCGTAGGGTCCCAGGTTGAGATGAGCTAAGCGCCTCCTGGTGTCTTCCGACAGCTCGCACATCCGCCTCTTGGTGTATGGGGATGGAGAATGGCACTTGGATGAGATGGTGGGCTGCTCATAGTTCCGTGGGTTTACGCAATACTTGTGTCTCTCAGGGGACCTGGACTTCTTCTTGGAAGGTCTTGCTGCCCCCCTCATTTGCATTCGGCCATGGCTCCTTTCAGCAGGGTTGGCATGGCATAACAGTTTATCCTGAGTCAGAAAAAGAAAACTGGGGTCACCTCATGATAGTGATGGAGAGTAGGAAAAAAATTCCAAGGTTCAGGAAGTCCTGGGGGTGAGGTGGCATCCCTTCCCTCTTTTGTTACTTCAATCACTGGGGAACTGAGGCAGAAGACAACCCTGGTTGGACTTAATGGAGCACCTGAGAATCACTCAAGCTGTCAAATTCATAAGCTTATGACCAACTTCGTGAGGAACCTTCCTGGGACATAGTGTACAGGGATCTCAAGATTCATACTCAAAGTCTTTCCTTCTGGTCAGGACTTGCTAACGAAAGTTCTGGCAAGTCTGGAGTCACTTTTATCCAGTGCTTCCTTCCTCATCACATGGGGACATTGGTGTGGCTTGTTCAGTGTTCTGTCTGTGGAAATCTCCCTTTCCATCCTTCCCCCCACTAGACAAGGAGTTCTGAACCTGGGACTGTGGACAGACTTCAGGAAGACTGTGAATTTGGATGGGGAATAAATTCCACATGTATTTTCACCAGCCTCTACCTAAAATTTAGCATTTTCTTCAATTATCTAAAATCATGTGTTCTGAGAAGAGGTCCATAGGTTCCACTAGACTACTAAGAGGGTCCATGGACCCAAAAAAAAGTGAGAAGCCCAAGCTCTAGACTAGGAGGCCCTGGAGGATGGGGACTATTGTTTTTTCTATCTTTGGATGCCAGCAAGAAGCAGAGCCCAGGTCCTTGCATATAGTAGTTGGACTGAATTCAGTCACTGAACCCTAGTTCCTTCAAATATAAAATAAGGGACTTATAACACAGGACAGATAAGGAAGGAAAGATAGAAAGGCAAGCAATTTAAAACAGATTGTGTCAAGTCTTTATTTCACCCAAATCAGCTGATCATGGATTCTATTCTGACATCATAGCCAGCATTTCTATTATCACCCTTCGAACCCTGGTTTGTGCCATAAAGTACCAGGGCCCTTCAAATCCACACCACCACAGGGAAGCCTGAGGAAGTCTAATAAACTTTCCTCTGGCTCTACCTGAAGCACTCCAAGTGCCTCTTTTTTGCTCCTCAAACTAGACATTCCACCTGACGCTCTGTGCTTCAGTCTTAGTTGGCCCTCATGTCCAACATGCTCTCTGCTTCCTCCTCTCAGCCACTGAGAATCTCCTATTTCTTTCCATTCGGCTCAGCTACCAAAGCCTATGGCAATCTCTTCCTGTTTCCCTTCATTATAAGTGTTCCTAGCCATGGATAAAGGCTGAATTTCTAGCCAGGAAAACCTGAGTTCCAACCCAGCACAGAAGATTCTTAGAACCTCTCTTTGCCTTGATAAAACAAAAGTGATGATAATAGCACCTACCTCTAGTTTTGCTATTAGGATAAAATGAAATGATACTTGTAAAGTACATGCAAACCTTAAACTGTATGTCAATGCTAGTTAGCTGTTACAGCCCATGCCAGAAAGCCCCTGCCTTTCTGTATCATGTAGCATATAATTGCATATAAAAATTAATTTAATGCATTCAGTCTAATCCCAGAGATAATAATCAGCAAAAGGTAAGATCTTTAATCCTAGAAGTCATGAGCAATATTAGCTGGCTCATTTGTACTTATTCTTGCATCTTCAGTAACTGCCTAAGGTCACTCTAACTGAGATCAACAATCAGTGAAAGGACTTGACTTGGAGTCTGGAGCCTTTGGCTCTGTGGCCCACAGGAGGCAGCAGAAGCTAGCCACTCTGGTCTCTCCAACTATGGTTCTCCCCCCCCCAAATGGAAATAATCATTATCCCGTTATTTCCTGGAGTTTTTTTTGGGGGGGGAGCAATTTGTAAACCTTAAAGCATTCCGGAACTATGGGATTCTTTAATGCTTATCAAAATTTCCATACATGTGTGGAAGCAACCAAAGGCTCTTGGAAGCTATGTCATCAAGGCACAAGCTCTAAAAGGTCCTCCATGAAGATGGGAGGTTTGGACTTTTGCCCTAGCCACAAAGTGTGTATTTGGAGAAGGAAGACTTAGGCCAGCTCAGCTAAGGGCAAAGCAGCTCTTCAACTAGCTATTCCCAGAGATGAAAGAATGTTTTCAGCTCCAGCAACAACTCCAAGTAGGAATTTCCAAATTTCCAAGTGGAAAAGACTTTGGGCCATAGTGGCCAAAGGCAGCCTCACACCACATACCCTTGATGAACTTAAGGATTGCTGTCTCAACATCATTAAGTTTTATAGATGTTTGCAGGCAAAATCCAGACATTTATAGACACGTTCTATTCCTCCATTCATGATAATTTCCTTTCTTAAACCACGCCTTAGGAAGAAGCCCCAGATAATGCTTCCACCTTCCATGCCACTACTACTCTCTCCTGGGTCTCCTTCTACTTGAATGACCACTCCTCAGGCTCCTTTGCTAGATCTTCATTCAACTTATAACCAGTGAAGGAGAGTATCCTCCAGAACTCTATGACTGGCCCTCTTCTCTTCTCCCTCTAGACCTGTGTGGGTGAAGACATGGCACGTGTGCCCCAGTGGCACAGAGGGGGCTACTCTGTTCCTTTTATCCACCATGCCCAAGGACATTTTTGCATGCCCCAATTCTCTTTCCAGTCACTTCCTCCCTCTGCTCTCTGGGGTAATGTAGAGGACTCCCAGATGCTTGAAGGTGCAGTTTGAGCACACAATCTCTAGAAGGTTTGCCAACACTGCTCTAGACTATTTCACTTCACTGGCACTTTCACCTTCACCAGCATCCATGCTTTCAATTATCATCTCTATGTTGATGACTGCCAAATATACTTATCCAGTCCTTACCTCCCCCTTCTAACCTCCAGATTCACGTTTCCCATTGCCAATTGAACAGCTCAGATGGGCTATTCCATAGACATCTTAAGCTCAACATGTTCATAACTGAATTCATTCTCTGCCCCCCCCCATAGTCCTCTCTTTGTAACTTCCCTATTTCTATTTAGAGGACCTCCATCCTCCTAGTCCCCCAAGCTCACAACCCAGGCATCATCCTGGATTCCTTCCTTTCTCACCTCCCATATCCTAACTACTATATCCTTCCTATGGCACTTCCGCTACCCTGATTCAGGACCTTCTCACCTCTCGCCTGTTGCTCTTCGTATCACAAGTCTCTCTTTTTTTCTTTTTAAATCCTTTCTTCTGACTTAAAATTGATCTTAAGTATTCATTCTAAGACAGAAGAGCAGCAACCACTAGGCAACTGGAGTTCAGTGACTTATTCAGGGTCCCACAGCTAAGAAATATCTGAGACCAGGTCTTCCTGATTCCAGGCTATGCTATCTACCTTTCCAGCCTCCTCACATTTTATTCTCTCTACCAGTGACACTAGCCCCCTGGTTCCCTCAAACAAGACTTTCTATCTTCTAATGCTGGGCATTTCCCCTGGCCTTGCTCTTGTCTGAAATGTTCTCTCTCCTCATTTCTGCATCCTGACTTCCCTTGGCTTCCTTCAAGCCTCAGCTAAAATCCTATCTTCTCTGAAATCTTTTCTGCCACCCTCCCTCCTCGTGGTGCTGGTGCCTTCCTTCTGATGATTTCCTCCAATGATCCTGTCCACATCTCGCTCATACCTACATGTCTGCATGTCACCTCTCTCATTAGATGGAACATGAGAGCAGGACCTGATTTGGGGCCTTTCTCTGCACCCTCCGTGCTTCTCACTGTGCCTAGCACACAGTAAGTGCTTAATTAATGCCTAGTGATTGACTGATCTCCAAGGATGAAGGGCTCTCTGCCTCCTGAGCTTTAAGCTTTGAAGAAGCTCAAGTTACTAGAAAGCTGAAATCTGTTTGAAATCTTTGCAGCTTCCCCCCACATTCTTTGTTCTGACCTCAGGGGCCAAGGAAACCAAGTCTGATCCCTCCTCCACATGACAGTCAGTGAGGTCAAGCTCAAATAGAAATAGATCCTACAGGTACTATGTTGACTTAGAAAGCCACAAGTTAACACCATCTATGTTGTATTGTATTTTTGTCAAACATTTCCCAAATCCCAGGTCAGATTCCTCCCCTCTGTGATACCTTAGGGAAATTATTGTACCTCCTCTGGGCCTTACTTTCCTGATCTGGTTTAAAAAAAAGAAAAGAAAAAAGGGTATCATTAGGCAGTTGGGGGTACAGTGGAGAGAACATCAGGACTAGAGTCAGGAAGACCTGAGTTCAAATTTGACCTTAGACACTTATATCTGTGTGCCCCTGAACAATCCACATAACCCATCTGCCTCAATATTCTCATTAGTAAAATAGGGATAATAATAGCACCTCGAATGAGATATTTGAAAACACTTTGTAAACCATGAAACATCCTCTAAAAGCTAGCTACTAACTATAATAATGAAGGGCTTGGACTCAACCATCCCCAGTGTCCCTTTCAGCTTTAAATCCTGGGATCCTATCCCCATGCTCCTGCCTTCCAGTTATGAAGAAAGCATTTTCCAAACCTTAAAGCTCCAGGAATGAGCTCTTAGCCTTTCATTGGACAGCCTGCTAGCTGCACATGGTAGGTTGCCAGTGGAGAAGAGGCCCCCTTCCTCCTCCTCCTCCTCCTCCTCCTCCTTTTCCCTTCCATCACAGCAGCCACCAGATGATTCCTAAGAAAGAAACTTTCCAGCTCACTCCCTACTGAGTAGAAGATTTTATTCCCATCACGTTCGATTCAATTTAATCAAGTTGTCAGCCACCCCAACAAATGCTTTACCCAACAAAATGACAGAAGTGGGACCATGCAAACGGTTGGGGCAGGAGATTTGCCAGCAAGAGAAGCAAACCTCCCCCCAGAGGCATCAAGTCCCAGATGCCTTTAGAGTAACTATGCCCCATTCATTACCTGAACTCCTCGACACTTCCTTGAACTGATCAGACATTCTGTAATCACAGATGTAGTAGAAAATTCCAGTCGTGGGGCAAGTCCCTGAGGAGGGGAGAAAAGAGAAGGTCATTTCTCAACCTCAGGATTTTTACCACATGATAAAGATATCAAAGCTATAAAATGGTGCATAGATGTAAACTACTCTCCTTTGTTGGCTTCAGCCTTTTCTGAAGATAGGTAGAAAAGGCAGAACTTTGACAAAATGTCAGCAAGACAATACTGCTTAGCTGCCTATTGGATTACAGATGATTCAAGAGCTTGTGGAAAACAGTAAAAGGTCTGTTTTGTTTGGCTTTGTTTGATTTTCAGTTCAATCCATTCAGCCATCATCCATTTTTAAGGTGTTTCCTTACAACTAAATATGAGGGGAGGGTGTTTGAGGAATTTCAGGTGTTTAGGTTCAGACAGCAGGAGGATTTATCCACAGCAGCCCAAGATGGCAGCTGTTTGGTGTTTCCATCACTTCCAGCCTAGCTGAGGTAGCTCCTAAGACAGCAGAGAGGGGACTCTGACCACCCAATGGCCTCCTCTCCAACTTGGGTCTACTGACATCTTGCCTATCTCTGAAGATTCAACTCAAAGGCCACTTCCTCCAGGCAGCCATCCCTGATCCCTGCCTCCCACCCTGGCCAACAGACTGCCCATGTACAAACTGTTTCTATACTTCTAATGTATTTTAAAAAACTTTTTTTTAAAACACTACCTTCCATCTTAGAATCAATTTTGTGCATTGGTTCCAAGGCAGAAGAATGATAAGACCTAGGCCCATGGTGGTGAACTTATGGCACATGTGCCAGAAGAGGCACTCAGAGCCCTCTCTGTGGGCATGTGCACTGTTGCCCTTGCCCCAGTACAGAGTTTGCCAGAGTTCATGACAAGAAAGCCAGAGGGACACAGGGCCAGGCTGCTCACCACCCCTCTGCCCAGCAGCCCAATGGGAGTGCTTCCTCCCTCCCCTGTCTGGTGTAAGGCAGGGAGCTCACATGCAGCTTGAGGGTGAAGTTAGGCACTTAGTCTATAAAAGGTTCACTAGGCAATAGGGGTTAAGTGACTTGCCCAGGATCATACAGCTAGGAAATGTATAAGTCCACACAAGACCTCCCATCTCTAGGTCCAGCTCTCAAATCCACTAAGCTACCTAGCTGCCCCCTCTAATGCACTTTTCATCTAATCTAAATAGTGATATATTTGTATCTTAGTTGCCTAACTAACTGTAATCTTCATAAGTGCAAGGAGTGTGCTGTATCAATACTCAGCATTTCAAAGCAAGCACTGTAATCTTAACAGAGTACACACTTAAACATTTGTTGAATGGACAAGTACAGGTTGAGAATAGCTTCCCCTAATTAGCTCCATGATGATCACTTTGGATATATCCAATGGTTTTCAGTCCCCACTGAGGGACTTTGGTCCTGTCTCTCCCCAGCACCCAATTGAGGCTCAGCCCTAACTTCTCTTTCTAGCTTCATCACATATCCATTCCTGTCCAGGATGACTCTCCAAGCCTCGTGCTCAGTGTGGGCTCTCTCATTCACTCTGCTCCTAGCAGTTTGCCTGAACCTTTTCCTGAACACAGTTGAAGCCAATTGTCAGTGGGCTTGCTGTTTGTTATTTCATTCCCATACAAAGAAGGAAGCCTAGCAGAGGCCTCAATAAACTTGGCCCCACATACCCAGTCTTCCTCTCTAAGGGTAGAAGAGTAAGTTTCCACAGTAGAATACTAAGGTGATAGACTTGGAGCTCAGCCAGAACCTTGTTCTGGATCTCACCTCCAATACTGTTAAGGATAATAGCCCTTAACTTTCTATGAGTCTCAGTTTCCCAAGTCTGAAAATTGGGGGCATGACTTCCAGCAATATCTAATTCTGAGGATTAATGCTGATAAAATGACATAATAGAGAAATGTCAGTTATAATTAAAAACAATAAAACATTTCTTTTCCCACCAGGATGTCAGATTTCACCAAGGTTCCTCCCTGTACATTTTTGTCAGTGGCTGGGCAAGGGGTTCATTACCTGCCTCCCCAATAAAAATCACCAAATTGTAGGACCTTATTATTACAGAGGCATCCTATTACTGTCAAAGGCTTCCCTGTCCTTCCACTATCCTGAGTTCACATTCCTGGTGCTATCTTCCACTCCTCACCCTACCTCAGACCACAGGGCAGAAGTGGAAAGGCTGGAAGGGAGTACAATGGCCATCTATTCCAGCATGACAGAATCTCCACTATATATTTCCAACCAAGGTTTGTCTGGACTCTTACTGGGAGACATCACTCCTTCCTAGGACAGCTTGTTGCACTTTTGGAAAGTGCCAAGTTTTTCCTGATTACAAACACAAATCTGCCACTTTGTCTTCTTGACTCCATTGCTCATGGTTCATTCTTCTGGGGCTAAGTAGAACATCAAATGCTTTCTACAAATGACAAATCTTCAAATATTTGTGAAGGCAATTGTCATATCTTCCCTTCATCTTTTTTCCAGCCTAAACATGCCTGGTTCCTTCAAACGATCCTCAGATATCATATCAGGAGCAGGAGGCTTTTTACCAATCTGGATGTCTGCCTCTAGCCAATCCTTAGTTTATTCAGGTCCTTCTAAAGCCATGGTGTTCCAAACCAGTGTACACACACTGAGGCCCATTCTCACTATGATGCTGACTATGGCTACGACTATCACTACCACCACTACTACTACAATTACTCTCCTCAGGATCTAAACATAATTCTGATGGGCAATAACACGGTCTCCTAGAACTATGGCTCACAAGCCCCCACTGAATATCAAAAGACATTGGCTTTTTGAAACTTGCATTGAAAAAGGTCCTATAGTTTGGACATCCCCCTGCCAAAGCCTCTTAACCAGGGGCTGGCAACCTTTTTTGGCCGTGAGAACCATAAACACCACATTTTTTAAAACGTAATTTTGTGAGAGCCGTACAGTGCTCAGAGTGCCGCTCCTGTAACAGTGCCTGAAAAAAAAATGGACTTTATGGCTCCTGCAGAAAGAGCCATATCTGGCCCTCAAAAGAGCCAGATATGGCTCGAGAGCCATACGTTGCCCACCCCTGCTCTTAACTAATCTTCCACTAGCACATTCAGAATCCAGGAGAAAATGGACTTAAGCTCAGAGCACAAGTGGCAAAATGGTAACAGAAAGTCCTGACTGGACCAAAGTTCTTTCCTCCTTTTGTGGCGTCCTCCCAATGTTTCCATTAGGCACGGGGTACATTTCTGCTTTGCTCAATGTGTAATTTGTACGAGGCTCCTGATGAAGACTGTCATCAGCTATTCCAGGTACACAATGAAGATGCCACAAAGGAAGTCCAAAATCTTCTGATCTTTCCCAGTTCACAAGGTGATCCTTGGGGCAAAGAGCTGGAGAGAAGGGATGGAGACAGAGATTCTTTTGTCTGCTGCCAAGTCCCCAAATGATTCCCTCTTGGGGACTGGGCTAGAACATTTCTCCACTGAGTTGGCCCAGCCTTGAGATGTCCCACTAAGGCACCCAAAGACCACAGGATAGGACTAAGTCTCTTCAGCATTTTATCCCCACACTTAATGCTTTCATTCCATTGAGAGTGATTAATGACTGACTGCACCTACTTTAATACTTTTTATTAAGTGACTGATTCAACTGACAGGCAGGCAGGCATTTATTAAATGCTCATGTGTCCCAGCCCCTACAGTTGTGCTAAGCCTGGGGATACAAATACAAGCGGGACAAGGTGCTTGATCCTGAGAGGATGCAGGGCTATGCAGGATCTTGTTAGCTACATTTACTGAGGAGGGGTCATCAACCAACCCCTGCCCTTCTAGCTGGAAATGAAGGGCTTCCCTCTATAGTTAGTTGGACTGCAGGAGCTTTTGAAAGCCCCTAGACCCTTTTGAGAAGGCCTGCTGCCCAGCTAGGTTTCCCTCATCTTCTGTTAGAGGGGCCAACATTTTTAGCCTAAGAACAAGACTTGACATTTAGTCCTATGGAATTTCATCTTCTTATATTCAGCCCAACATTCTAGTTGTCCAAGATCCTTCTGGATATGATTTTGTCCCTCAAGGTGCCAGTTTTGTGTGAGTTGATCAACCACTACCAAATCTTGCCATTTCTGCCACTCATCTCTCCCATACTCTGCTTCCCTCCACTCCCATGGCTCACCCAAGTTCAGACCTTCATCATCACCAGCTTAGATCATCTGAGCAGCTCCAGATTGGATTTCCTGCCCCACATCTTTCCCCACTACAGTACATCCTATATTGCAGCACAAATCTGACTGGGTTTCTCCCATACTCAGCCAACTCCAGTGTTTTGTCCAGGATCAGATAGAAACATCTCTATTTTGTTTTTAAAGTCCTTTACAACCTGGTTCAAATCTCTTTCCAACCTCCCAAGACATTAGTCCTCCTCTTACACTCTCCAACCCAGCTACCCTGGACTGCTTGCTATTCCACACATCTAATACTTCATCTCCCACTTCTATACCTACGTATTGGCCCTACCTGTCCATTCTCTTACCTCTGCCTCAAAGAATTCCTCTCTCCAAGACGAAGCTTAAGCACTGTAAGATTAAAATTAATATCTAATAACTCTAAGTATTATATTTTATAAGATTTATTAATAATCATTTGAAGTAGAAGAAATAAAAGGACAAAAGTAAAAGCCTGAGTAAAGAAAACTTTCCCAACCACATTTACAGGAAAAGAAAGAGAGGGGCGAGGTCAC
Organism: Gracilinanus agilis; assembly: GCF_016433145.1. Lineage (NCBI taxonomy): Eukaryota > Metazoa > Chordata > Mammalia > Didelphimorphia > Didelphidae > Gracilinanus > Gracilinanus agilis. The sequence continues at coordinate 29,987,871 of NC_058133.1, read as the reverse complement.
ACAAACTTTATCTCCAAAACGTAAGGATGTTACATGAGAAGGATCATGGGAAGCTGGGATTAGAATCCTGGGGTTCAAATTCTAATTATACAGCACCATCTTTTACCTGCAGCCTTTCCTAATGCCCCCCACCCCAACTGCTAAGCCTTCCTCCCAAATGACCATATATTTTGGCTCTTTATATTCATTCTGAGCTTTATACTTGTCTTCCTCATTAAAAACTCCTAGAGAGGAAGGATCATTTTGTTCTTTCTATTTATACTGGCACCTCTGAGCACAGTGTCTGGTAACACAGTAGGCACTTAGTAAATGTAACTTGTGGTTGTTGTTGCTGATGAGTTACCTGAGTGAAAATGAGTCCATTATATATAGCTGCCTCCAGCCTATCTCAGGTAGAGAAGTCAATCTATCACAGCAGACCTCATGCCTCTCTCTAGAAGAAGTAAAATACATTTCCTTCAAGTACCAGGTTCCCCACTGACAGGGAAAAGGCCAATCCATCATGTGTCTAACCTGGCCTTATGCCTTGGGGAAGAGGAGTAATAGCATTCCTTCAGCTCCAAGCACCTGAACCACCCAACTCTCCAAAAGGACTCTATCCTAAGATAAAACACCTATGAACAATGAAAATCTACCTGAATAATCCTTCAATAATTAGCAAACTTCCTGCTGGTCATACCTTCCCCACACCAAAGATTCTGAACCTCCAACTATCAATCAAACCTGTTCTTCATCTCCCATTGTCCATTCTACTCTGTTCCTATTCCCATTCCTTTTTATCCTCTAACCCCCTCAAGGTCCCACTCCAAAGCTATCCATCCCCTTCCACTGTGCTCTAAGGCATGCCAAGTTCCTAGTTAACAAATTTAGTTTCATCTTAAATCTTTTCATTTTTCACTCCATCTTCTGGCTTTCTGAGACCTGTCTCCCTCTCAATGTTTGCGGATTGTTGGGTTTCCCTTTCACTAATGCCAACCAGCTCACTTGTAGATGGCAGGGGAATTGGAATGCTCCTTATTGCCACCTCCAGGTTCTCTCTCTATACCATCACACAGGAACTTCCCCTTCTTGAAAGGTCAATGATATCTACCACCCAATCAAAATTCCAGTATATGTTCTCTACCAACTTCTAAGACACTCTTCTTTCCTCTGAGTTCAGTGTCTGGCTCCCAGTCTTTCTCTCTTCCCCAGATCCTACCCTCATCCTAGAGGACTTCAACCTACATACTGGCACTCCCTCAAACACCCTAACCTCCCACTTCATCAGCATCCATTTCCAAACTTCAACCCCATCTCAGTCAAATAGAGATGGTCACATATTGTACCACCCACTTTCATATTCATGAACTCTGAAATTCCTTTCTCATCCCACAGTCTATTCACCCTCCATCTCTCCCTCTTCTTTGAAACCATAAATCATGTTCTTTCACACTGTGGCCTCCAATCCCTGAGTTCTTTCTTGGCTATCACCTTTGCCCCTATTCCTCATCTATGGCCAATCAGTTGAACACTCTATACCAGTGATGGGCAAACTATTCCCCTCGGGCCATATCCAGGCCATAGTTTGCCCATCACTGCTTTAAGCAATTCCCTAATCACTATAGCCCCACATCCAGATGTAGTGATTAAGGAATTGCTTAAGGCAGTAATGGGCAAACTATGGCCTGGATCTGGCCCGAGGAGAATAGTTTGCCCATCACTGCTCTATACTGTGCTCCTCACTTAAGTCCATTCCTCCCTTATACTTCTGATTTTGCCCTGCCTACCATAAGTCTTGTATCACACTTCCACCATACACCATCTTTGTTCCAACACATATGCTGCTGAATGAAGCAGAAGAATATCACAAAGCCACATGGAACACCTGGGTCCATGACCCATTTGTTCTATTATTTCAGCTGGGCCCTCAGTTCAGCAAGGCGAATGTTTCCTATCTCACTGAGTGACTCTGTCTCACTATCATAATGGCTTTTCCACATCACCCTCTCAGCTGAGAACCCTGCCTCACATTTCACTATGAGCCACCTTCTCCCCTCCTCATCTCCCTTCTCTCAGATGCCACCTTCTACCACAATCTCTTCTTCACCTCTTGTCTCCTTGTCAAGGCAAATACTCCTCTTAATGTTCTGCACTTTTCCTTACACTAAAACTATTCTCTCCAAAGTCACTGATCATCTCATTTGCCAGATCTCATAACCTTTTCTCCATCTTCCTTCTTCTTGACCTCTGAAGCCTTTGACACTATTGATCACTCTTCTGTGATAGTCTTCACTCTAGATTTTTGCAATACTGCTCTCTCTTGTTCTCCTTCTAACTGTCCAACTGCTCCTTCTCAGCCCGATTTGCTACTCTTCATCCAGGCAACTCCTTCTAAATGTTTGTGTCCCATAGGGTTCTGTCCTAGACCCTCTTTCCTTCTCCCTTTATATTATTTCCCTTGATAAACTTTTTAGCTCCCATGGACTAAATTATTATATCTATGCTAATCACCTCTATTTGTCCAACCCTCACTTCTTTCCTGATCTCCAGTCTTATATCTCTATTAGACATTTCAAACGAGATGTTCAATAGATATCTTTTTTTTAACCCTTATCTTCGATCTTAAAATCAATACTGTGTTCTAAGGCAGAAGAGTTGTAAGGGATAGGCAAAGGGGGTTTAAGTGATTTGCCCAGGATCACCCTGCTAGGAAGTATCTTCCGCCAGATTTGAATCCAGGACCTCCCATGTCTAGGTCTGGATCTCAATCCACTAAGCTGCCTGGATACTTCCATCCCATAAATATCTTAGCCTCAACAGGTCCAAAACTGAACTCTTATCTTTCTTCCAAAAGGTTACTTCTCTCTAAGTTCCATATTACTGGCAACACCATCCACCTAGTCACCCAAGCTCATAACCCAGATATTATCCTTATGTCTTTATTCTTTTTCACCCTTATTGTTAAGGCATGTAGATTTTGCTTTTGTAAGGCCTCCCCAATACTATAACTTTCTCTGCTCTGACATTGGCACCAACTTGTTGTAGGCCCTCATACCTATGCCACAACAATGGCTTACTGGTTGATCTCTCTGCCACAGTCCTCTAATTCATCCTCCACCACAGCTGTCAAAGGGATCTTCCTTAAGTGCAGTTATGACCATGTAACTCACCTGTCTCCCAGCCTCTGTACTCAATAAATTCCAGTGGCTGCCTATCACCCCTAGGCTCAACTATAAAATCCTCAGTTTGTCCTTTAAAGTCCTTCCTATGACAGTGGCCTTCTTGCTATTCCACAAATAAGCCACTCCATCTCTTAGCTCCCAGCATCTTCTGTGGTTGTCTACCATGTTTGGAATATACTCTTCCTTCATCCTCTACTCCAACTACTGATCTCCCTGGCTTTCTGCAAGTCCTGATTAAAACTCCATATTCTATAGGGAGCCTTTCTCAATCCTTCTAAAACAATAGTGCTTTTTATGTATATTTTTCTATTTATTATACATATAATTTTCTAGTTAAATTATGTACAGCTTATTTGATTATATTTGTCTGCTTGTTGTCTCCCCGATAGATTGTAGCTCCTTTAGGGCAAGGACTGCCTTTTGTCTTTTTGTATCTCCAGCATTTAGCACAGTGTCTAGTACAGAGTAGATACTTAATAAATATTTAATGACTACTGACTACTGAATTCATGACCTGTCCCCTCATCACCTTTCCAGTCTTCCTACACTTTATATTCCCCACTTCCTCCATGTGTACTCTACAATCCATTGGTACTGGCTTCCTAGCTGTTTCTCAACCAAGATGTTCCATTTCCTGACTCCAGGCATTTTTCCTGGCTGTCCTTCACGACTGGAAGTTTTTCCCTCCTCATCTCAGCCTCTTGGTTTCCCTGGCTTTCTTCAAATCTCAGATAAAATTCCACCTCCTAGAAGAAGCCTTAATTCTAGTGTCTTCCTTCTGTTCATTATTTCCTATTTTATGTTGTATATAGCTGGATTATACATAGTTGTTTAATGTCTCTCCTATTAGCCTGAGCTAGCATTGTCTTTTTTTTTTTTAAATCCTTGTACTTCGGTGTATTTTCTCATAGGTGGAAGATTGGTAAGGGTGGGCAATGGGGGTCAAGTGACTTGCCCAGGGTCACACAGCTGGGAAGTGGCTGAGGCCAGGTTTGAATCTAGGACCTCCTGTCTCTAGGCCTGACTCTCACTCCACTGAGCTACCCAGCTGCCCCCGCTAGCATTGTCTTTTGCCTTTCTTTAGATTCCCAGCAATTAGCCCAGTCCCTGGCTGCTCTTGTTTGGTCATTCAGTCATGTCCAACTCTTTGTGACCCTATATGGGGTTTTCTTTTTGCCCTTAGTTTGCCATTTCCTTCTCAAGTGGATTAATGCAACAGATTTTAAGTAATTTGCCCAAGGTCACCCAGCAAGTGAGTATCTAAAGCCTGCTCTGAACTCAGGTCTTCCCAACTCCTGGTTCAGTGCTCTATCCACTGAGCTACCGAGCTGCCTATAGTAATAGTTTAACCACTGTTTATTGACTGACTCCTCCATTAAGCATTGGTACAGTTCAATTCCTCCAGTAACATGTCAACTCATCACTGCACAAGGAATTTAAATTTAGAGTACAAACAGCTAAATTAGTGCTTAGTAACTGCAAAAACTATCATTTTGGTGGACTCAGTCACCACCATTACAAAGTGAAAGGGGATCCCAGAGCAAATTTATTTTGTTTCATGTTCTTTAAGCCATAGTCTTTGTTCCATAAATTTCTGGGGCCAAGAATTTATCAGATGGTGATCACCCTAATGACAATGAGGCCCCACCCCATACTTGATTAGTCTTCAGACAGTAGGGACCATACTTGAAACCTTTTCAGTTTGGACAAAACTTTCAGAACTCACATTTCTCTTGCAGTGAAGAAGTTGTGTTTTTTTTTGTTTGTTTGTTTGTTTTGTTTTTCATGGAGGTGCAGAGGTGGCAAACAATAGAAAAAGGAGTTTAGGTTTGGGATAGCTCCACCTTCTTTTTCTTATCTTTTCATTTTGTTCTAGGGTGATGTGAAATCTTCCATGGAGCTATCCTTTCATACCGTATTGAGGGCGAAGGGGTGATTCTGAGTCACCAAAGGACAAATAGCAGGAGAGAACCTTTGAGAACACAGGGTGGGTCATGACCATACCACAGTGAGGCACTAGAAGGACGATGCCTGCCAATACTAATGGGGCCTTCACATCTCAGTGATTCTGAACCACTATAAAGGCTATCATCCAAACCCAATTCCCCATCCCCACCTTATTCTCATCCCCTCTAAACCTCCCATTCCAAAGTTCCAATCAAATACCACCCAACCTTTCCACTGTGCCTTCTAGAATGCCTGTTCCATAGACAACAAACTTCTCTTCATCCTAAATCCTTTCCTCTCTCACTCCTTCCTTCTACTAATTGTTACTGAAAATTGAATCCCTTATGATGACACAGTCTCCCTGGCTCCCCTTTCTAATACTGGAAATTTCCATCACTCATTCTCCTCAGCTTAATGGCAGAGGTGGAAGCACTGGAACAGTCCTTGCTTCTGTATGACTGGGAATGAACTATGTTCCCCAGAATTACTTTAGCATTTCCCAGAATTCCTTTTAATCTCTCCACCACATTCTGTGATCATGTTTTGTATATAGTTGGCTGTAACACCACCTCTCACTTTCTTTTTTCCCTGTGACCATGGCTTGGTTAGCTGCCTTTTTACTCTAGCTCTTTATTTCAGTTATTACTAATACATCTTATTAAATACTGAAGGTATTGTATATTAATTTTACTTCTCATACTTTCCACTGATACTTCCTCCTACCTCTGTCACTGAGTAACCTCTTCACTTTTGAGATTCATGCCATTCACATCTACCATCCAATCAAATCCTGGTAGCTGTTGTCTATAGACCCCCAGGAATCAGACTCCTCTTCCTTCCTCAACAAATTTACTACATGACTCACAATTTTCCTCTTGTCCTCACACTAGGACAAGACTTTCTTTCAAACACCATAACCATGAGGTTCCTCAAATGACTCATTTTCCATGATCTACTTCTCCACCCCACCTCAGTGACTCACAAAAATGGTCAAACCTTTGATCTTGCCATCACCAACAAATATACCATCCCCATGTTTAAGAGTTTTTTTAATTCCCTTATCTAAGCTTACTCTATTGGCTTTTCGTCTCTCTCACTGCTTTCCCTTACAAAACCCTGCTTTTCATCTTAAATGCTTTAACCTCTCAGTTGTTGCAGGATGCCTCCCCTGCACTAGCCATTCTCTATTCTCCAGCTTGATCCCATGATGAACCAATTCAACTCTTTGCTAGCCACTTCATCCCTAAGCTCTTCATTCATATTGGCAAATACATCCAGCCAAACCTCAGCCTTGGATCAATCCCACTATCAACTGCTTTCATTGCCATCTGCATGTTGGTCAACAAAGGTAGAAAAATCACACAATGGTTCTATGTCTACTTCAAATTTATATTATACAACTTCACATGGGCCCTCAGTGCTGCTAAGCATTCCCACAATACCTTCCTTCTCAACTCACTATCCACAGCAGCTCTTCCAAATCTTTTTATCCTTCCACAAATCTCTCATGGCTTCCCCTCACCTTAACCTCTCAGCCGAAAGCTTTATCTCCCATTTCACTGGAAAAATTAAAGTCATTTGCTGCAAATTCCATCATCTCCTATAACCCAGTTGCCTCCTTGCCCTCTGCCTCCCATGATGAAGTGGCCTCACTACTTACCAAGGTGGACCCCTCTATGTGCATGTGATCTCATTCCATCCCACTTCCTCCAGCAGATAATTTTTGTCATCCCTATTCATCACTTATTGTCAATCTCTCTCTGTCTGCTGGTTCATCTCCTGCTGTTACAAACATGCCCATGCCTCCCTTCTCCTGATAAAGCCTTCACTAGATCCTTCTGTCCTTCCTATTGTTGCCCTCTATTCTTCTCCTGGAGCTAAATTCCTTGAAAAAGCTGTCTAGCATCAGTGCCTTCGCTTCTCTCACTTTCTTCTTAACTCTCACCATTCCACCAAAACTGACCTCACGCAAGCCTCCAGTGATTTCTTAGTGGACAAATCCAAAGGTCTTTATCTCAGTTCTTTTTCACCTTGACTTCTCTGCAGCCTTTGCCATTATAGATTATTCTCTCCTCCTGGATGCTCTCTTCTGAGGTTTCAGGATATCGCCATCTCCTGGTTCTCCTCCTGCCTCTTTGACCACTCCTTTTCAGTCTCCTTTGCTGGATTCTCCTCCAGATCATTCTCTGTCACCATAGGTATCCCAAGGGTTCTATCCTAAGCCCTCTTCTCTTGCTCTCTCGCTCTCTCTCACTTGGTGCTCTCATCAGCTCCCATGGGTTTAAATATCATCTCTATACTAATTGTTCTTAGATCTACCTGCCCTGTCACAACCTCTCTGCTGATCTCCAGGCTCACATCTTCAACTACTTTTCAGATATCTCAAACTGGCTGTCCATTAGACATCTCAAACTCAACATGTCCAATACAGAACTCAAGCTTTTTCTTCCTAAACTTCTCTCCACACACTCCTCTTCTTTATTACTATATGTTTAATGACTGAGTAATTAATTAATGAGGGCAATTATGGCACAGTGGATAGAGCACTAGGCCTGGAATCAATAAGACTCATCTTCATGAGTTCAGGTTTGGCTTCTGACACTTTCTAGTTGTGTGACCCTGAGCAAGTCACTTAACCTTGTTTTAGTTTTCTCATCTGTAAAATGAGCTGGAGAAGGAAATGGCATGGTACTCCAGCATCTTTGCCAAAAAAAAAAAATCCAGATGGGATCTGAAGACCTGAGCACCACCAAAAAATAATGACTTATTGATTCAATTGCATTAAAGAATCCAGCATTGGGGGCAGCTGGGTAGCTCAGTGGATTGAGAGTCAGGCCTAGAGATGGGAGGTCCTAGGTTCAAATCCAGCCTCAGTCACTTCCCAGCTGTGTGACCCTGGGCAAGTCACTTGACCCCCATTGCCCACCCTTACCACTCTTCCACCTAGGAGCCAATACACAGAAGTTAAGGGTTTAAAAAAAAAAGAATCCAGCGTTGAAGAATGCCTAATGATCTCTGCTCTGCAGATTTTAGCTTGATTTAAAAGTAGAACTAACTTCCAAGCAGTCAGTCAAAGAGTCAGTCAGTAAATTTTTATTAAGAGTTTAGTTAAAGTCAGATACTGGGCTAAGCCCTGGAGAGACAAAGAAAGCCATAAGACAGGCTCTACAAGGAGCTCACAAATTAACAGAGGGGACAACAAACGAACAAACAAACATAAACAAGCCATGGTCACAATAAATAGGAAATAATTAACAGAGGGAAGGCACTAGAATTAAGACATTGAGAAGGTGGGATTCCTATAAAAGGTGGGACTTGAAGGAAGCCAGGGCACGGTGGAGATGAGTTAGAAGAGCACTCTGGGTACAGGTGAGCCAGAAAAACTGCCCATAGGTGAAAGATGGAATGGCTTTTTCAAAGACCAGCATGGAGGTCAGTGCCACCTCAAGGAATGTAGGATATAAGAAGCCTAGAAAGGTGGGGGAAGAGACAGGGTTATTTGTGAAATACCTTGAAAGCCCAAAGAGAAAATTTTGTATTGGATCCTGGAGATGATAAGGAGCCACTGAAATTTATTGAGTAGGAAGGCGACATGGTCAGACTTGTACTTCAGGAAAATCATTTTGGCAGACAAAAGGAATTATCTGAAAGTGAGGTGAACTGTTCTGGGAGGTTCCCTATCACTAGAGCACTTCTCCTGGAACATGGATAACCAACGGATTACAAGAGGTGTTGAAGATACCCCACCTCAGGCAAGCCTGTCATGAGAGGCCTCTTCCAATTCAAACATTCTAGGACACAGAATGGAGTAGAAAAAAGTACTCCTCCTACTGTAGAAAAATAAATAATAATAATAATTTTAAAAATCCAAGCCCTAAGGGGTACTAAAATCCCTCAGAAGAAAGCCATTTAAATTGTACAGCCAATCCACCAAGAAAGGCAGCCTGGCATTTGAAAAGACATTTTGAGTGAGTAACATGACAAATATTGGTGGAATATCCAACTGAAACATCAGTAAAAGTAACCACCATACCCAAAAGAGAAAAGGAAGAAGGTTCTCAGAAAGAACCTCATACTGACTTCATATTCTGCCTCTATTTGGATACTGCCAGTGACATTTAACTGGAGATATTAGCCATCAAAAGCACATTCTCATTAGGTGGTTGGATCCTTTATATTCTCTAGCTACCAGGTAAGGTTTGTTAATCAGACCTGGCTTATTAGTGATTATTTGAACTTCACAAGATTAGGTCTGCTGTTCCTATCATTAATTTTATTAAAAAGCATTCCTTTAGGGGATGCAAAGCAATAATACAACCTGCCTTCTGGAAAATTATACTGTTCTGCTACTAATAATAGAATTGTACTATAGTGGGAGAGAGCAATGGGTTTAGAACAGGGCTGTCAAACATGTGGCCCACGAGGCCACATACAGCCCAAAATACTGCCCAGTGTGGTCCAAACCAGAATAAAATGTAACTGGAAAATATTCAACCAAATAAATAAAAATACAATAAAGCATAGATAACATTTTAAACCCAAGTCAACATGCCACCTGCAGGGATTCTAATGTATTGTTTTGTGGTCCCCATTTCTATTTGAGTGTGACACCAATGGTCTAGAGCAGTGATGGGAAAACTTTTTAAAGAGGGGGCCAAAGGAAAGGGAATGCTCATCTGTTAGTCTGTTTCTAAGGAAACTCTTTCAAAGTTTCATTGTATTGTATCCTACTCACTGTATTCGTCAGATTAGGAATAATGTTGAGCAGCCAGATAGAACATTTCAGGGGGCCACATCTGCCCCACAGGCCATAGTTTGCCCATCACTGGTCTAGAGGAGAAAAAAACCACAGCCAACAAGCCATAAACTACCCAAACTGAGACCCAGAAAAATTTTGAGTTACAAAAGTCACAGATTGCAAAGTCTGAAGGACCTCAGTGGTCCTCCAGTCAAAATTATATCTAAAAAAGAACATTCCCATAAGTTATACCAGAAGAGATCAGTCTTTGCTTGAAAACCTCCAAAATACAGGGAAGTCCTGGGCCTCTTGGGGCCAACTATTCTACTTTTGAATGATTCTCATAGTAAGCAGTTATTCCTGGCATCAAGGCTAACTTGGCCTCTTTGCAACTTCCACCCAAGGCACTTAGTTTTACCTACAGAACTAAGGAGAAAAAGGCCTGTTCTTTTCCTACATGAAAGTCCATCTACTATTTGCAGGCGATCTTCTGATTCCCCCTGGATCTTTGCTAGGTAACCTCAGACTAAATGTCAACAATTCTTTTCTTCAGGTAGCAATGGAGAAACTTCCTGATGAGGTTAGACCCCCTTTGGGCACTCTTCAGCTTATCATTTGTGGTCCTAAAAATTAAAGTCTGAAGTAACCACAACACCTCACGTAGTGTGACCTAAGCAAAGTAAGTGAGCAGAATAGTTATTTCTTCCCTGGGGCCAAGCCCCACAATGCAGCCACTTAAGAACACATGTATTTTCTTGGTTGCCACATCAATGTGTGCTAACTCAAGTGGACTAAGCTCATAGGTCATTAGCATCCTTACATCTTTTTTGTTTGAACTGTCTACTAATGACCCCCATTTTTTTTACTTGTAGAGTCAATTTTATGAACCTAAGTGAAGGATGATTATTCCTATTAAATTTCATCTCATTTGATTCAGACCAATATTCCAACTAATCAAGATATCTCTGGACAACCAGTATGTTAACCTATGCCTCCAAGCTTTGTGACATTAAGAAATTTGATGGGCATGCAACTGATGCCTTTAGCCAAGTCACTGATAAAAATCTTAATTTCCACAGGGTCAAGCATAGATTCTGAGGGCACTCCCTTAGGGAATCCATTTCTCCATGTTTTTCACAAGAACAGCATAAACAACTTGGTCAAAGGATTTGCAAAAATTTCATTAAATGAGGAATGCTATCAAAAGAGGAAACAAGATTCATCCGACCTATTCTCTTCATGTTTGAGGAAATTGAATTAGCATTTACCTTTTCCAATTGTATTGTACCTCTCCAATTTTCCAGGACTTTCAAATATCACTAAAAATGGCTCACCTATCCTATTTGCCAAATCCTCCAGGATTAAGTAGTCTGAGCTCATTAAAGGTGACTAAGGTGATTCTTCATTCATGGTGGGTGTCGGTTCCTTCTGGCCAGTCTTGTTCCCTCCTCAGTCCAAGGAATTTTCTCTTGAAAGAATCAAAAGGAACACAGAGATATTCTTTCCCTCTTCTGTAATCTTGGGTCAATCTCTCTTTGCCCCAAACAATTAGTTCCTAAAAATCGCACTGAGACTTTAGAACTCTTTGCATGGTTTGGAAATGCTTTTCTTTTTCATTTGTTCCAAGTGTTCTTTGGCAACTTCAGTCACTGAATTGCAGTACTGCAGACCTCAGTATCAGGTAAATGATACCACTTTGCTGTATCCTCCACTCTTAGCTGCCCTCCCTTCATCTTCTCTTCATGTCTTTACTAATCCTAAATTAATTGGTGATCTACATCAACTTCTTTAGGCAACTTCTCTTATACCTCTTCACTGAAAATGTTTTCCTTCCTGTCTTCAGAAGTTCATGTTCAAGAGGTTTATACTACATGCTGGACTTCTTTTGGAGAATTTCCCCCTACGATATCCTCCCAACCCTTCCCCCAAAACCTTCAAATTCTCAAATTTATATCTAAAACTAGACTATATCATATGAATCTAGCATCCCTCTCCTTTCTCTATCACAAACTATAGTATGGTGGAATGATCATTTCCACCAATCCTCCCTGCTAACAAGTTCTTTCTTGGAGTCCAAACCTTTTACTTCACAGATAAGGGGCCCATTGAGGAGGCATTCAATTAAATTCAACCACCATTTACTATTTTCCATATACAGTTGATCCTCAGCATTCATGGGTTTGACTTTTGTTAACTTCAAGCATTTGTGTGATTTTATTGGTGATCTCATTTTCACTTTTGCATTGTTAACTATGCATATTTATGGCTATGCACAGTAGAGAAAATATGAGAGGCACAAGTAAGTTTGTGGAGAGATTGGCGTCCTCCTCCTGGGCGCTTTACTGGTTCAGTATACTGTGCAGTTGTAAAGAGCTCACCGTGTACTCTTAGCATATTTTCATCATTTGCCTTTAAAACTCAATTGCAGTGATGCTCCTAAAGCATAGTACAAATCCTTTGGACTTTCAACCCACATGTGTAAAGTCAGTATCACGGCTTAGTGAGAAAATAACGGTGCATGGTAATCTTTATGCCAGAAAGTTTACAGCCACTGTCAGCTGAGAGTTTGGTATTAGCAAATTGACAATTCCGCCAAAAAAAGAGGGAAAGTATGGTACTATGGATTTCATGGATTGTGAAAAGTGAATACTGTTTGAAATCTATGTTCTGTTCTGCTTTTTTTTATTGAGATGTTAACACAAAAAGTCACAGAATTCTAGATAATTACCAGCAAAAAAAAAAAATGTTTTGCAAGTTACCAATTTTATTTTGTATAATGCATTTTATGAACTATTTCATAGTTACTGGGTTAGAAAAGTACATAATATCAGAATTAAAGTTTTGTTATAAAGAATTACATGCAAAAAAGTATATTTTCAGCAATCTTTAGCAAAAGAGTATAGTTTTTGGTGGTCATGGGAACCTAATCCCCTATTTCCCATAGGTTCAGTGTATCAACATTCACAGTTTTTACTTTTCTAGGAACATTACTAACCCCATAAAAGTTAAGATCTGGCTATCTCTCTCTAACCATAAAAAAAAGATATATAGCCAATCTATAGCAACTGAAGTAGAACCCACAAGAAGATAAAATAATGATAACGATAATTAATATCTCTATAGCACTTTAAAATTACAAGTACTATTTCTATATAAATACACATGTATATATGTATATAGGTATGTGTGTGAGGCATACATATACACACATACACACCCTCCTACATAAGTAAATCAATACCATTTTTTTGAAAGGGAGAAATAAGAAAGGTTTTGAAAAGGATAAGATTTGCATAACCAGGAGGAAATTTATTAAGCAAGGAAAAAAGAAACAGAAGAGAAATACACATTCATACTCAAGTTGAATATGAGCAAAAAGAAAATAATCATCTTTTATATTCTCAACAAGAATTGGGAACAATGGGAGAGTAAGATAAAAAACAATGAAAAGGAAAGAACTAAGCTGATGGAGGGAGGAATTAATGGAAAGGGTCTGCCCTAAAAGAGAAAATGAAAAAACAAGAGATGGTAAATACCAAGGATACTAGGGAGGCCATAGATGTATTGGTTTTAGGAGGAAGGGATCATGATTAGAACAAGGGATGGTAAAAACAGGTCTCATGATAAAGGACACAGGATGACCACCACAATACAACAAAGTTTTCATCATATATTAATATATCTAAGAGTGAAGGAAAATAAATAATGAATGGATGAACAAATGCACATATGAAAAATAGGATAGAGTAATATATACAAAAGGAGTAACACAGACATGAAATAGAAGGAGGTAATATTTAGAATCCCAGAAGCTCTATCTCTTATGAGGGAAAAGTATATAGACTATGAATGGGAAACCAGAAGAGGATCTGTAATCTCTGCAGCTCAGGGAGGCTGAGGATGGTGGATCACTTGAATTCAGGAGTCCTGAGCTATAGTAGACTAAAGTCATTCAGGAATCTGCACTAATTCCAACATCAACATGTTGAATCCCTGCGAGTAGGGGGCCACCAGGTTGTCTGAGGAAAGACAAACTGACCCAGGTCAATTCGAACTAAAAAGGAGACACTGTTTCGGAAAAATAAAATGTCTTTTTAAGTAGAAGAGATAAAAATTAAGAAAAAGACAGCTTCTTAAAAAACAAAAAGAATAGTACTTCAGCTAAGAGGTAGGGGAGGGAGGGAGGTGACTGAATATCTTAAACCACATGGGACTTCTAGGTGGTTCAGTAAATAGAGAGTCAGGCCTAGAGTTGGGAAGACCTGGACTCAACTCTGGCTTCAGACACTTCCTAGCTGTGTGACCCTGGGCAATTCAATTAACCCTAACTGCCTGGTCTTTACTGCTTTTCTGCCTTAGAATCAATTCTAAGACCAAAAGTAAGGGTTTTTAGAAATTCAATGATTTTTGATTATTTTAAATATTAATATTTGATAGTGAGGGGAATTAGAGATACTGGGGAGAGGTCCCTAGCAGCCCCCTAGGTACATCAGCATAAGAGTATAACAATCAATATAAAATTATAAGTGGAAGAAAACCTATTAATCCTAACAATGATAATTTAGCATGGGAACAGATTAAAGAATCCAATAAAATAAAAAAGAATAAGAAAATGAACCCCAACAATTTGTAACATACAAGAAACACATCTAAAAAATAAAGAAACAAAAGGAATGAAAATGTAATTACTATGCATCAAGTGATTCTAAAAAAAAAAGCAGGAGTTGCAATTATGCAAAGCAAAAAAATTTTTTTAATCATATCCACAGAGATTATACACAGAACCTGGATTATGCTTAAAGCTATTTTACACGATAAATCACTAGCAATATGAAACGTATGCAATAATTTTTTAAAACATCACCCTAAGAATAGTAATTCCTGCTAACACATTTTCTGCTTGATTTTAATGACAAAATTTGGTTTTTGTTTTTTGGGGGTTTTTTTTTGTTGTTTGTGGGGGTTTTTTGGCAAAGCTGCTAGAGTGCTTTATATTTCCTTCTCCAGCTCACCTGATAGATGAGGAAACTGAGGCAGAGTTAAGTGACTTGCCCAGGGTCACATAGCTAGTGTCTGAGACCAAATTTACTCATTAAGATGAGATTTCCTGATTCCAAGCCCTGTGCTCTATCCACTTTGCCACCTTGCTGCCCTTTCTTCCTAAATGATAACTTTACTATTTAAGTCAGAGGTCCTGGATCAACTCTTCTCAGGCACCTGAATTCATAAAAGAAAAATTAACTGAATAACATAAAGTCCAAAGCAGAGAACAGAGCATTGGTCAGGGTGTCCCACACCTGATCAAGATCATTTCCACTGGTGCACATGCCAAGACACCAGTCCCATACTCTATCCTCAGGGTTCTCAAATGGCTTTTTGCTCACACAATAGTATGTATAAACTTTGCTGTGAGGGACTTCACATTGACATCAACAAAGGCCTCTATTGAAGTGGGGTTTCCTGACCCATCACCTGGAGCTTGGGATTCCTCTACTTCTCACCTCTTGATCCACCAACTTCTTTCTTTCTTCCTCCAGTACTTACCATAAGGCATCAAGGTTTTGTGCCTCTATGGAGAGAGCCACTAGTATGGCTTTCCTGACACCAGGAACAGGCAACAAATGGCAACTGACAACAGGGGCTCAGTAATATGGACATCTTAATGGTGGGGAAGAATCTTTTCACCATGCAGTAAACAAAACTCTTTGGTCTATTCTTTGAGAACCAGGGCTCAAAGTACCACCATGATAAAGACAAATGACAGACTTCCATATTTCTTTCAGAAATGGACAAATGTAACAGAAAGATAAGCAAAAATGAAATTAGAGAACCAAATAGATTGTTGGAGATTTGAAAAACCAGTAGTGTCTTAGAACATGAAAGAATCTTCATATTTCTCAGCACCATATGCTTTAAACATACCTTTACAAAAATACCACGCAGGGCATAGAAAAGTTATAAATAAATGTAAAAAGGCAAAATGTTAAATATATCCTTTGAAGACCTGTTTAAAAAAAAAAACCACAGCTCACAATTTTGTGCTTAGGTCAGAGGAAGCTTTATTCAGAAACATAACTGGGGGGAGGGAGGCACTAGTTCAGAAGGAAAGATTCTTCCAAATTAATCATACAATGGATTTTTTTCTTTAATGAAAACAACTTGATTTTATCTTGTTAGCCTTGAAAATGAGACAAAGAAACTTCGTTGTCTTAGCAATTTACCTTGCAAGAAGAGTAGGGCAAATTGGATTCCACCCTCTTTGGTATGAGGTAAGATGAGTATAAATTTAGATATGTAAGTGACTTTTTGTGATAGATTTATCAAAAGAGAAATCATTGATACAAGTCCTTTCTTTCAAGAATCCACAGACCATAACAGCATAAGTATAATAATTAATAACAGAGAACAAAAAAAAGATAGCAAACTAAATGGAGAAAATAATGACATTCTGAATAATGAGTGTGTAAAGGAACAAATCATCAAAACAATTAACAGAAAGAGAATGATAACAATGAGAAAACATACCAAAATTTCTGGGATGCAGCCAAAGCAGTCCTTAGAGGTAAAATTATATTTCTGAAAATATACATGAACAAAATAGATGATTAATAACCTGTGTACATATGTATTTAAACTAGTGAATCGACATATTAAAAATTCAAATAAGACAAAAGGAGGCATTTTGAAAATGTAGAAGTGAAACAAAATATAAGAACTAAAATTGACAAAACTAAAAGCTGGCTTTTGAAAGGACAAACAAATCAATCAACCTTTCACTAACCTAATCAAAAAAGAAAGGAAAACCATATCGCCAAAATAAATGCACAGGGTGGTTTCATAGCATACAGAAAAGAAATAAAGAATGATCAGAAACTAATCTATATATGTGCACACACACACACACTAGCAAAAGAGTATTATAAAAGGAAATAGATGATTAAATATAAAAATATAAAATACCCAAATTAGCAAAACATAAAAAGGTCATAACCTTTTTTGAAGGGGATTGGGAAGAGAGGTCATAAAGCAACTTCCAAGAGCAGGAGCAAGACAAGAAGATGAACATTCAGGAGAATTTACGCACAAATTCCAGCAAAAGTTTAAACATCAATTAATAAAAAAAAATATTCTCAGTAACTGAGCAACAAAGAATTTTGCTAAGCCTTCTTAAAAAACTAACACTATTCTAGAATCTAAGCCAAGAAGACTAATAGAGGGAAAGAGAACTATAGCCCAATATCACTAATAAATATTCATGCAAAAAAATTTTAAATAAAGTACTAGTAAAAGGACTGTAACAATGAATTCCAAAAAATTATTCACTATGACCAAGTTGGATTTATACCAAGTATGCCTCGACACTAGGAAAATAATTAATAATTTATTATATTAAAAATAAAAACAACTCAACTAGATGATTGTATCACTAGATACAAAAAAACTTTAAAAACAAAGAAGTTAAAAACAAAAAAACCTCTAAAAAGCCTAAGTACAGAAACTCCATTAAAAAATATGATTTATAAGAATATAAAACTAAAGGCTAATATTTGCAGTGGAGAAACAACCTAAGATTTCCCAATAAATACAAGCCTAAAGCAAATACAATCCCTCTACACATTAATATTTAACTCAGTTTTAGAAATGCTAACAATAACAATGAAATAAGAAAACAAAATTAAAGGCATAAACTTTGGCCAAGGGAAGACAAAATCATCCCTGTTTGCAGATGGCATGATGAGTTTAGAAAACTCCAGAGAAGGATCACTCTATGGACACACCATTTTTCCCGTACCTAGAAGGTACTTCTTCCTCACCTCTGCCTTGGGTCTATTTCTTTCAAAACTCAAATCTCAAAACTCACTTGCTACATGAAGTTTCGCCTGGTCTTGCAATGTGCTAATGCTGCCCCATTCCTCCTCTGCCCAAAAAATGACCTTGTGTTTATGATGTGTATGCTTTGTTAGTGCTGATGTATGCCCATGCTGTCTCCCCTGACAGTACTCAGACAGGTACTTATCTTTTCATTTTTGTTACAGGTTGTTTCTTTGGGCCTTGAACAGTGCCTGGATGATTGAGTGGAATATTTGAAGGACTGTTGTGAAGAAAGGCAATAAAAGGAATTAGGCTTGTTCTGTTTGGCTCAAAGGAGAAAACTAGGCATAGCAGCCAGAGAGGCCAAGTGGACAGCTAAGGCCTGATGTTTATAAAACAAACACACTTCATCCTCCCAACAAGGAGAATGATTCTAAGGAGGTGACCTAGCTCAGGAAGTTACCATTTCCTTTCACTGTTGATCTTTGGACAATGGCTAGACCAGGGGTCGGCAATCTTTTTGGCCGTGAGAGCCATAAACGACCCATTTTTTAAAATGTAATTTCTTGAGAGCCGTGCAGTGCTCACAGTGCTGCTCCTGTAACAGCACCTGAAAAAAATGGACTTTATGGCTCCTGCAGAAAGAGCCATATCTGGCCCTCAAAAGAGCCGGTTATGGCTCGAGAGCCATACGTTGCCGACCCCTGCCCTAGATGATAAGTCACCATGGTGTTCCTTATAAGGTATAGGCCAAATTAGTTGGCTGCTAAGACCCTTTCAACCTCTGAAACGTGTCACAATTTAGGACAGAAAGCAGTCTAGTTAGCTAGAACACAGCTTGATAAAACTGTAATAAATACACTTTGGAAGGGAAGAGCAGGCAGTTGGCAAGGAAAGTCTACACCAGGGGTCAGCAACGTATGGCTCTTGAGCCATATCTGGCTCTACCTCCCGACCGGCCAGTCCAGTCCGGGCAGAGCCCCAGGATGTGCCCCCAGGGGGCCCCTTCAGCCCCGCCCCATATTCCAGCACCTTCTGCCTCCATCCTCCTCCTTCCGCAGGTGTCTATGGCTCTCACCGCTGAAATGGTTGCCTACTGTTGGTCTATACTAATGTAGAGGCACCTCTCACCCTGGGTGTCCCCTGTGGTCCACAGAGGAGGCCATGGCCAAGAGGCCCAAAGGAAAGGAACACTGCATCACTGCTGCATCACTGAATAGGACATCCAAATCAAGGACAACAAAGTCCATTTGAATATTGGGTTTCAGGGAGAATTCTTAGGTCATTAAAAGTTCTGCCCAAATGTGATGTATTTTGTCCTTTTTCTCCTATTCAATTCTAGGCCCAATGACCATCTTCAAAATATTCACAATGAGCTGAAATTAATAAAGAAAGTGTGAGAATTTATTCATATACTGTACAAATTCCTATGTCAGGGCTCTGGGTTGGAAAGGTCCCAATCAATTCCTGTGTAAGGCTCCTACTTGAGAGGGGCTGCGGCTACTCTAAAGATTTTTGTATTTTCTTTGTTTTTAGGAATTCCAAAGTATATTTTACAATGATTCTCTTCCTACCTACATGAACCCATCACCTATAGGTTCAGAACATGATGAACTATCTCCTATTTAATTATTTACCAATTAGAGATGTCTTGGGATGCTCAAGGCAGGAACTGAATAATGAGCTCCCAAAATTGTATATAGGTATCTGAACTAGGAAAGTGGGAGTGTCTTTTGATTGTCAAGAGAATCATTTGGTCAGATTAAAATGTCTTGGCAGATCAATTAATAAATTAATTTTAAATCCAGAAATACTGCTTCTCAAAAATTTTAATCGTTACCAAAGGAATACAATCTGAGGACTGGATAACATCACAGGCAGGTGGATTTATAGATGTTTGGAAGGAAGCAAAGAAGGGAGGGAGGTAGCAAGGAAGGGAGAAATGGAGAAAGAAGAAAGGTAAGGGAGAGGAGGGAGAGAAGAAAGAAGGAAAGAAATGGAGGAGAAAAGGGAGAGTGGTAGGAAAGGAGGAAGGAAGGAAGGAAGGAAGGAAGGAAGGAAGGAAGG
>NC_058133.1:29909793-29943187 GCF_016433145.1 Gracilinanus agilis | reverse complement strand
AAGGAAGGAAGGAAGGAAGGAAGATAGACAAGGCTTTATCAGCCATAACTCTCACTAACCATTGCTGATCCTTGCTGATAGCTTTCCTACATGATAGCTAAATAAATCCTTTGGGTTCCCTGGACCTACAAGTGCCTCATTTTGTTCCAACGCTGAAACAACTAAAAGGGTACCAGTGTCAAGCACCCCCTAACCACGCCCTATCTTTTCCTCTTGTCCTGGGACTTGATCTTTTTTTTATCTTGAATATTTTCCCACAGTTACATATTTCATGGTATTTCCCTCTCCCCCAAACCTCCCTAACCCCCCTTAGCCAATGCACGATTCCACTGGGTTTTATATACATCATTCATCAAGACCTAATTCCATATTATTGATAGTTGGACTAGAGTTGTCGTTTAGTGTCTATATCCCCAATAATATTCCCATCAGCCTATGTGTTCAAGCAATTGTTTTTCTTCTGTGTTTCTCCTCCCACAGTTCTTCCTCTGAATGTGGCTAGTTTTCTTTCTCATAAGTCCCTCAGCCTTGCTCTGGATCCTTGCATTGCTACTAGTAGAGAAGTCAGTTATGTTCGCTTGTACCACAGTGTATCAGCCTCTGTGTACAATGTTCTCCTAGATCTGCTCCTTTCACTCTGCATCAATTCCTGGAGGTTCTTATGAGAGAGAGCACACTTTCTGCTTCCCCATTCCATTTGGAATTCTCAAGCCCTTCCTGCTAGGTCTCCTAAATAATAATTTGTAAGTAATATTCCTCACAACTAGGTCATTCCAGTTCACATGGAATTCCTCCAGTTCTTCATTCCTTTGAGCACAATAGTATTCCATCACCAATAGATATCACAATTTGTTTAGCCTTCCCCAATTGAAGGACATTCTCTCATTTTCCAATTTTTTGCCACCACAAAGAGTGCAGCTATAAATATTTTTGTACAAGTCTTTTTCCTTATTATCTCTTTGGAGTATAATCCAAGCAGTGCTATGGCTGGATCAAAAGGCAGAAAGTCTTTTAAAGCCCTTTGAGCATAGTTCCAAATTGCCATCCAGAATGGTTGGGTCAGTTCACAACTCCACCAGTAATGCATTAATGTCCCAATTTTGCCACATCCCCTCCAACATTCATTACTCTCCCTTGATGTCATTTTAGCCAATCTGCTAGGTGTGAGGTGATACCTCAGAGTTGTTTTGGTTTGCATTTCTCTAATTATTAGAGATTTAGAACACTTTCTCATGTGCTTATTGATAGTTTTGATTTCTTTATCTGAAAATTGCCTATTCACGTCTCTTGCCCATTTATTAAGGAATGACTTGATTTTTTATACAATTGATTTAGCTTCTTGTATATTTGAGTAATTAGATCTTTGTCAGAGTTTTTTGTTATAAAGATTTTGGGGTGGACTTGATCTTCCTAAGCTTCTTCTCCATTCTCACTGGGACCACCAATCCCTGCACCTCATCCCAGCCTGCAGCTCTGACAAGGGCTCTTCTAGGCTATTACACCATTAGGTTTCCCTTTCCTTCCAGCCCTTGGTCCCACAGGTAACTGGTTCAACATTATAGTAATCGCTTCTCTCTAATTCCTTCCCTTCATTCCCCTGTTCTATTTCAACTCCTGTCTGGCCAAACCCCAAACCTGCCATCTGCTTCCCTCTGGGTCCACTCTCATGCTGCTGAATGGTGCTGGAAGAAATCACTGCTGACTGGGCCCACTGTAGAGAGCCATAAATAAACAGTTTAATCTGTAAATCCTATCAGATCCAGCTATAGCTGATGATTATAACTAATTGATGACTCCTTTCATTATTAAAAGTTTTCCTATGTAATAAATCATTTTAATTTAAAGGGGGAAATATGTGGGAAGCCAATAAGAGAATAGATAAAAATCTGAGACTCCTCTTTTGACACCTTTTGTGATCTTGTGATTTCTTGTCAAAAAGTATTGTGGCCTTATTGAAAAGCTTTCAGTTCCTAGCAAACCTGCATTTAAGAGGTTAACACTCTTCCCCTTTGGCCAGGAATGCAGCTGCCTGGTACAGCCAAGGCCAAAACCTTAGCAGGGGCAATTCAACCCTGAGAAAATATTCCCCAACTTGGCTTTCTGATAAGAACTCAGTCAAAATTTAGCCTTGGCCTTTTTCTATTCTGAAGCCAATGAGACCTTTTGTGTTTTGCTATGACATAACTTGTAACTTCTATGCATCTGCGAAGTTTCAGGGGGGTTCTTTTGTGTGAAATGAGTCTTGAAATATACATAATAAACTCCATGCTCCTGGAGACAGAGCTGGAAGCCTGAGCTAAAAGATCATCTCCCATCCATCCATGATAAATTGTCCTTATTAGATTATCTGGAGATGATATGATTGATAGATCTCAAAAGCCCACTACAAATCTCTGTGATCTCAATGCAACAAGACAATTCCTTTAATCCTACCAAAGTGATTCTTTAACACATTCCCCGTCAAAACTATTTGGAATCTTCTCTTCTTTCCTCAAGCCTCAGGCAACACCCTTCCAACCCTCTAGTAGCTTAGAAGTAGTGTTGAGGACCCAGCCTCACATTTTACTGGAAAAATAAATGCTATTCACCATAAGCTCCCACTTCATAATATCGTACATCTTGAAATTCTTTGACTTCATCTCCCAATCCCTCTGATCCTGTACTCCTGTCTTTGATGAAGAGTTGTTCATTATCCTCACCATGGACAATCCTTGATTCCATTTCATCCCATCTTTTCTCTGACAGAATGGCCCCCCAAAACCATCCTCACTCTTTCTCTAATCCTCAATCTCTCCAAACACACAGGCTTCTTCTTCCCTGCTATCTACAAACTCACTTAGGTCTCCCTGCATTCCCCAAAAAGGCTTGCTTTATCCTAAAGCTATCATCCTTCATCCTTCCCTCCTTTTCAGTTAAATTCCTAGAAAAAGGTGTCAAGACTCAACTGCATTCACTTGCTGTCTTTACTCATTCCTCAAGACTTTGCAGTCTGGCTTCTATCAGTATCCCTCAACTGAACCTGCTCTGTCCAAAGTTACTAATTATCTCTTTAAAAAAAAAAACCTTACCTTCTGTCTTAGAATCAGTATTGAGTATAAATTCCAAGGAAGAAGAACAGTAAGGGGGAGTAAATTAAGGTTAAGTAACTTGCCCAGGATCACAGAGGTAAAATTTAAACCCTTAAACCCAGGTCCTCCTAACTCCAGACTTTATTCTACATCCACTAGGTCACCTAGCTACATCCACTGGATCACCTTAATGATCTAATTGTCAGATCTAATGTCCTTTTTCTCAATTTTGATTCTCCTTGACTTCTTTGCAGCCTTTGACATTCAGTCACATTCTTTTCATGATTCTCTCCTTTCTGGGTTTTCATCATATTGCTCTCTTTCTGGTTCTCCTCCTACCTATATGACAACTCTCTCTGTCTCTTTGCTGGATCAATGATGGACTTCCCCCTAACATTCAGTGTACCTGATGCTCTAAGGTACAAAAGGATTGCCTTGTAGTAAAGAGGGCCCAGCTGAGGTTATGAAACAAATTAGCAATAGACCCAGTCATCATGGTTTCACAGCTTTATCCACACATATTTTGTATCTTTTTAAACAGTTCTTGAAGACAGCAACTGCTACTTTTGTTTTTGTTTCTTCAGTTCCTGACAAAATGTTCATTAAACTGACAAAATGTTTATTAAACATGTAACAGTGAATGCCTGAGTGATGATAAAGGACAAAAATAAGTCTACTTTAGTTGGCTTAGGACACAAGTATAAGAAGAAGATAAGGAATAGGGCTTCTGATCAGTGTGGCTGAGATTATGTTAAAGGATCATTCAGAAAAAGCTCAACTCTCCAATTCTTAGTTTGCTTTGTTTCTTTTCCAAAAGAAATTATCTTAAGCTATAAAGAATAGAACTAAATAGAACCAAAATTATTAGAGGAGAAGAAATTCAAGAATCAATCAATTGAATAACAAGTATTTATGAAACCCCAACTCTGTGCCAAGTACTGTGTTAGACATGGGAAATATGAATGCAGCTGGCTCCTGAGGAGCATACTACATGCTAATGGAAGAGACCACAAGAACATCTATCTACATAGGAGTATAAATGTCAAGTTGGCAACTACAAAGAGATACTAAATAATTCAAGACAAGGCAGCTGGAGAGAGAAGAGTACCAGGAAACTCCTCCTGCAGCTAACAGGGCAGGAGCCACGTTTTAAAGGAAGAAAGGGGTTCTGGGACGTGTAGGTGAGGAGGAAGGGCGTCCAAGAGACAGAGAGACAATGACTTTTGGCTTACCACGGTCAGTTCCAACCATCATGCCCTGTCTCTCTTGTAGTCCATTCCTTGCACTGTCCTTCCTATATCTTCTCCCCTAACTGAACTCCTGACCCTTGTTTCACTGGCATTTCACTCAAACGTCCCTCCATTGAAGCCTCCTCCAATCCCAAGCTCCTTTATGTGCCTTTTGTGTACCCTTGTCTAATACTCTTACCATGTAATACTATTAAAGTTATTAATTATAGTATTAGTATGTAATGCTAATGTAATGATAATAGCTATCCATGTTGGCAAGTTTGTGAGCTCCACAAAGACAAAGCCAATGGCTTAATTCTACCCCAGTGCCTAGCAAAAAAAAATGATAAATGAGAGGGTGTCCCTCAATTGGGGAATGGCTGAACAAACTGTGGTATATGATGGTGATGGAACACTATTGTGCTATAAGGAATGATGAACTGCTTGATTTCTATTTGAACTGGAAATACCTCCATGAACTGATGTGGAGTGAAATGAGCAGAACCAAGAGAACAATGTACACAGAAAGTGAAACATTACGGGATGACCAAATGTAATAGACTCTGCTACTAGTAGCAATGCAATGATCTGGGAAAAAGTCCCTCAGGGACTTATGAAAAAGAATACCACCCATATCTAAAGAAGGAACTGTGGAAGTAGAAACACAGAAGGAAAACATGATTTGTCACTTGCTTAACGGTGTTTATATGATTTGGGATTTTGGTTTTAAAAGATTACTTTATTACAAAAATGAATGATATGGAAATCAAATTGAATGATAATATATGTATAACCAGTGGAATTGATTATCAACCCTGGGAGCAGGGGGAGCAAGAAGGGAGAGGGAGAAAATGAATCATGTAAAAATATTTTAAAATGAAAAAAATTTTAATGGAAAAAAATTCTACCCCAGTGCCCAACCCTGCCAACCTCTGCTCACAGTTGGCACCTGAAAAATATCTGCTGTATTGTAATATAAGAGAAAGAGTATAGCATAGTGGCTAGATTTGCCCTACAGTTCAAGTATCACCTCTGATACTGGCTTGTGTCCCTGGTCAGGCTGCTTAACCTCCCAGTGTCCCAAGAAACACTTAGCAACAAAGAGGGGCTATTCTCCTGCTTTGGGAGAGGAAAAATTCTACCTGAGAAGTCTATGATTCCAATAAAATCTCAGATCCAAACCAAAAGCAAACAAAAAACCTGGATGGAGAGATATTTGGCCTGTAGATAGCACTGTACTGTCAATGATGCCTTACCCTCACAGAGAAATGTAAAGGAAAATGTTGAGGAAATATGTGACTGAAACAGGACGTGAGAGGCTCAGGTTTCAAAAACAACAAACAACAGAGATGGACCAAATGAGGGTTTCCTGAACCTCCCACTTGCACACTGAGTGGATCTTTGGAGAGGCCCAAAGGAAAATCCAAGGAAAACATCACATTGGAGGAGGAAGAGATGAGAGCTGCAGGCAACAAGCACATCCCTCTAGTTACACATCTGTCCATGTAGACTGGAGAAGGAAAAACTGAAGAGAGTATTTTCTAGTATTTCCACAAAGCTCCATCATCCCAGAAACTGCCAAGATTTTAACTGGCACACTTCAGTGGGGAAGAGCTGCCATATTAATTAGAGCCCATTTCTTACAAACATGGTCTATCCTCTCAAAGATCAACCTTAGAGGATTTGCCATTCCTATTGAAACAATCGGCTAAGAGGTCTGGCTAGAAAGTCACCAGACCCAACTCCTACTCACACCACACCTAGGGCCTCTGATGTTTGGCACTTACTCTGATACCAGAAATCCTCTGCATCGTAACTTGGCGGTTTGAATCATGGTGTCCAGACATTTGCTTTGGACCAGGGAACATGAAGTCTCTCGTGTTCTCCTCATATGTAGAGAGTGTTTCACCCACTGCAAGGAACAGATTTTAGGACTAAAAATGGATCTAAAATGGATCTAGGACTAAAAATTGGATCTAGGACTAAAAATATCAATATATACTTGTGTGTCCAGAAACAATGGCATCTTCTACAAATTGTCTTGCCAGATTCCCATTGTACTTGGTCAATTTGAGACAACTGCCCCTGACTGAATATTGCATCTTATTATTTTTTTTCAGGAAGAAAACCCTGAATGGTGAGAGTTACCATTTTTCCCTTGAAAAGTTAATCCAGTGCAGAAGGCAAAAGACACCCATCAATTGTTCCTTCCATTTCTGTTTTGTTGAAATGTCTCTCTTCAATTTCTCCCCTTCTCCCTTCCACCCTACTCCCAGCCTCCTCATGGCACAGAAACAGCCCTGAGATCTCAAAGGCTAAGTGGTCAGCAGAGCAGGGCTATGGCTGGAGTTACCAAAAGGGCTTCTAGGACAGACTTGGTGACTAACCATGATCCTGTGAAGTGGGGACAGGCCAAGAAAGTTCTGACAGATTCATCACCAGAGGTATGGTCATGAAGTGATTCATCTTTTTCAGGCATTGCTAAATATGAAACTATCTAGTAGAGTGTGAGGGGTCTGGAAACCTGAGTCAGTTCAGAGAAAAACCACATCAATAAAATCAGAATATCAAAATTTTGATTATCAACAGTTATGGCCCACTTTCTTATTTCTAAAATGGGGATATTCTCACACATTCAAGAAGTAATTTGGGATGGGGCAGCCAATTAGAACAGTAGATAGCGCTCCAAGACTAGAGTAAAGAAGACCTGGGTTCAAAATCTGTCCTCAGACACATCTTATCTGTGTGAGCCTTGGCAAGTCACTTAATCCCATTTGCCTAGCCTTTGCCTTTCTGTCCTAGAGTTGTTACTAGGACATAAAGTAAAGGTTTAAAAAAAAAAGAAGTAATTTAGGGTCACAAGAGAATATTTTCTTTAAAATACAACATCAGTTTTATATGACATGAAGACACCTAATACCTATTGCCATCAACAAAAAAACCAGCAGGTTGTGGTGGTACATGCCTATAATCCTTGCTACTGAGAAAAGCTGAGGTTGGTTGAGTCTGGAAATTCTAAGCTACAACAGGGCTAAAGCTGGAACTAAATCCAACATGCCAATGGTTAGCTCCTAGAAATAGAGAGCTACCAGGATGCCCAAGGAAGGGTAAATCAGCCCAGGTCAGAAAAATAGAGCAGATTAAGGATCTGTACCAATTAGCATTGGGATTGGGCCCATGAGAAGCTGTTCCACTTCCAGTCTGAGTGAGACAGGAAAACCCAGTCTTAAATAAACCAAGATTCCCACTCCTCCCCAAACACACACACAATGCTTTGTTTTTCAATAAAGCATGAAGCAATGTTTCCTGTTCTCTCTACAAATAATATGATGATGCAGAAACAGTCATTTAGGGGTTTAATAGTTTCTATAATACAGTTAATGTATTAATTAATTGTGGCTAATTAACTATGAAGATAGTTAATGCTCCATTTTCAAGTCACCCTTTTTATAATGGTCACCCCTTATAAAAAGTGGGGAGAGAGTCAGTTATGGAGAGGAATATACTGGTAAGGGCCATGAACAGATGAAGAGAAGGCTGCCTTTTTAGGAACTTCACAAAAACTGACTCTTACATTTTGATATCTAGAAGAGTCATGGATGAAGTCAGCTTATATCACATTTGAAATAACCCCATTCATCAGAGTTTGGACAACGTGTTTCATATCACACTGGCCAACTATCTTCTGGATCTATTTAGACCTGAACAAAACTGTTCTTAAGTAAGAAAGGGGTTAATGATAGGGGTGAGACTGGAGTGGGGGAGATGGAGGAGGTCATTTCTCTTTGAACTGGCTCCCCCCACACACCCCATATTGTCTTAGGAACAGAATCAATTTCATACCTGGCAGAACAAGCTGTATCAACTCAAACACTGCTGTGTCATCTGCAAAGAAAGAAATCATTTTTCATGAATAAACCAAGCAAGGTCAATCCAAAGGCATTTTCTCAAGAGATTAGAGCAATCACCGGGCAGAAAGGCAAAGGTACTTCATTTCCATACACTCAGCAGGTCCCTGGTTAACCTGCTCTTTCTCAAATACTATGTTCCAAACATGAGGAATTCAGAGAATGCAGGGAAGATTTGTGTGAACTGACTAAGAGAAATCAGTAGAACCAAGAGGACAATATACACAGTGGCAATAGCTATGTAGCGCATCATTAAAGGGAACTGAACCATCAAGTCTGGAACAACTAAGGACAGTCTCAGAAAAGGGGTAAGGAAACATCTAGTTCCTCTCAGTGGACAAGGCAGGAGCTCCCAGGACAGAAGGCCATCTACACTCCCAGAGAGTCATAGTAATGGGTATCTTTGTTTAATTACTTTTCTTTATCAAAAGGGAGAGTCAGTGAATGTGAAGACAAGAGAAATAACACATTTTTAAAAGGTGAGGGGGCTGATACGGGGAACTTGAGAAGCTTCATAGAACCTGGACTCCAGGAAGGATGCACATGTTCTCAGAGGCAAGAAGCATAGGGCACAGTAAAGAAAGGGAAGCTAGTCCATTTTCATCAGATTACAAAGGGGTTCTAAAAGGGCATGGTGAGAAACAAGCCTGGCAGGGATGCACTTCCCTCAGATGTCTGGTTCCTTCTAGAACCTCCATATTAAGGAGGAGGCCTAAGCCAGCCACCAGTAACATCTCCCTCTCTCTCCAGACTGCTCATTCTGCTGACTCATCAATACAAGACGCTCTCCACCATGCCTGTCATCCTTGTAACACAGTGCCTGGCACAGAGTACATGTATAATAATCACTTGCTAACATGCCTTGTGGAGGGGGAGCCTTAAATGCCAGGCTAGGGAGCTGAAAGCGGAGCAGGGCTTTGGAAGCATTATGTGGCACAAGTAGAATGAGGTGAGAAGGGAGGCAGGAAGCCTATTATCAGAACTGAAGTGAGATGACAGCAGTCCAAGGGAAAAGTGAGGAGGATGTGCATCTCCAAAAGGCCTGGGAAGGCTAAGTTCTCTGCCTGGGAAGAAGCTAAGAAAGCCCCAGGGGTTAGCAGGTCCCAGACAACCACACAGAAAAGGAAATAAAGCAGAGGCCATTAAAATGGACTGCATTTCTCCTTATGTCCAATGTCTTTCTCATACGTTGTTTTCATCGCTTTTTCAAAAAGCAAAGGTTGTTCTGATAGATATTACCAGATGATGGCCAAGGCAGTGACTTCCTGACTTCACTCTATGACTAGTTCTTGGTGACTTTTATTACTAATTAGCTTTAGGCCTGACTTCTCCAATTCCAAGAACTCCATTTTTGGCCAACAGCTAGTGCCAAATAAGTTTTGCTCACAGCATTTTCTGATCTCAAATCTTTTTGCTAGATGTTTGCTCCCACTATGTTGGGTGTTAAGATTTTTACCCTGAGGTTGGGAAAGCTTTTCTCATGAGGAAAAAAATCCAGATAACTGAAGAACTTTAAAAAAAAATGTTCACTCACAGGTAGGTTAGAATCAAGAATAGAAAGCTGGCCAGGTGCTCAACTAATACTTTTGACCCCTATCAGCCCTGTGACTTTGGACAGCAGGAATTTCCTTAATCTAGAGCTCCCTAAGCAAATGAAGTCATAGGCCCTATCCCTATCCTAACTCTAAAGCTGTTGCTTCTTCAGTCTTTGTTGAAAAGCTTTTACCAGCCCATAATTCATTATATCAATCAATATTTAACTTCAGTATTTTGCTGATGTAGGCTCTTTTTCCACTTTCCTTGCAGACCAGTATATTGAGAGGCATTGTATAAAATGATATTTTATACAATATCATTGTATAAAAAGGCACTAAACTCTTGACAAAAGTGGAGAAGACCTATATAAGTGCAGATATATATATATATATATATATATATATATATATACTGCTTATGGTTAGACCATGTCAATTTAATAAAAATGACAATACTACTAAAATTAAAATACTTATCAAACAGCCAAAGAATTATTCTAAAGTAATGATGGTGAACCTTTTAGAGACCATATACCATGTCCTACCCCCCAAACTGCATGCTGTGCCCCCTCTCCCCCACCTCCTTACCCCAGACAGGGGAAGGGAAAAAAGGAGGGAAATGGTCCCAGCACTCTGCTCCAGAAAGGGAATAAGCACTTCCATTGGGCTGCGAGGCAGAAGACAGGGAGGCAGGGTGGAGAGGGGGAGGGGAGCAGCTCCACCTGAGTCCCTCTGGCTTTCTAGTAAATAACTCTGACAGGCAATGGCACCCATAGCTACAGAGAGGGTTTTGCATGCCATCTTTGGCACACATGCCATAGGTTAACCATCACAGCTTTATTCAATAAAAACAAACAAAAAAAATTCACCTAGAGGAAGTAGCCCTGCTACTCTCCTTAACTCCTCCTAAAAGATCTAGAAAGAATGCCAGACAAAATCCTGATCAGGAAGTCCAAGAAAAAAGTCATTAGGCATCATTTTTACAGTATAGGTCAGCACAAAGAGACAAAGAGGTCTGCTGACACTTGGCCTGGGGTCTTGGCAGGAACAGTGGCACTACACTGCACTCCTTTACTAGGGGAGGTCCCAGATCCAACAGAAGGGCCTAACCTGTGCAGAGTATAGGAATAGGTACCCAGTGGCAACTCTATGACTCACTGTCCAGATCTAGATGGACTGGGGAAGGGACCTGAGCCTCAAGGTGGCATTCCAGAGTGAAGAGTAGTTATAAGGCCTAGCTGTGTACCCAGCAAAGAGCAAATTCAAAAGCAGGCTACAATCCTTTAATTCATTGCCAACCTCCAGTCCAGTTAGATACCAGCAGCAGAATCATTAGACAACACTTCTAGAACCAAAGGGAGCCTGCAGTTCTGGCCCTCTGGGCCAGTAGAGTTTTCCAGATGGCTGAAAGGAACAATTTGCTGGAACTCAGAATGGGCTGAGCCACAGGGCCTGTTGCTATGTCAGGATCTTGTAGAATTCAAGCCAGGGAAGGGACAATCAGACTGTGCTCTGGATCAAGGCACTTTAGAAACACTGGAAGCATATAGATCCCCAACATGAGCTGTTTCTAAAATCCTGGAATAATATAATACTTGAAACCCAAAGGAAGCAGCAGTAGGACCAACCCCAACCTTCCCTCCAGAAGCACACAGAGCCTAGACCTCTATCTGAATTCAGGAGGAAAACTGAAAAAAAAAAATGACCAAACAAAAATAGAATCCATCATGAAAAGCTATTTTGATGACAAGAGCACTAAGACATAAGTCCAAAAGAAGAGAATGGCTCCAAAGTATCTACAAGCAAATCTCAACTAGAAATATAGCTTAAGCACAAGGCTCAACTAGAATCCCCAGAAGAAATGAAGCAAGAATTTTTAAAAGATAGTAAAATGGTTTTATAAGTGAAATGAGAGTACTAATGGGGTGGTGGGAGGAATGGAAAAGAAATGAGAGATATGGAAGAAAGAATTGGAAAGGGAAGTACCAGCTTGGCACAAGAGGTAAAAAAACTATGCTCAACCAACCAACTCTGAAATTCAGAATGGACCAAATGTAAACTAAAACACTCCATAAAACAACAAGAAATAGCAAAACAAAGTCAAAATAGTGAAAAATAGAAGCAATTATAAGATATCTCATAGCAAAAACAACTAAGCTGGAAAAAAAAAACAAGGATAATTTAAGGATCATTGTAATACCTGAAAAATGTGGCCAAAAAGAGCCTGGACATCATATTTCATGAAGACATAATAGAAAAGCACCTAAATCTCTTAGAGCCAGAAGGCAAAGTGGAAATAGAATCACCAGTCATCTCCTGGAATAAACTTCAAAATGAAAACTCCCAGAAGTATTAAAGCCAAAATCCAGAGCTTTCAGGTTGTGGAAAAAATACTACAAGCAGTTAGAAAGCAAGAATTCAAGTAGGAAACACAATCAGGATCACACATGATTTAGTAGTCACCACTATAAGAAACAAAGAGCTTGGAATATCGTATAGCAAAAGGCCAAGGATATAGGCTTACAGCCAAGAATAACTTACCGAGGAAAATTTAAGTATAACATCACATGGGAAAAAATAGATCTTTAATGAAGTAAAAGACTTTCAAGCAATGCTGATGAAAAGATACAAGCTGAGTAGAAACAATGAAATAAAAACACAAGAGTCAAGCAAAATAAATAGGTAAATATAAGAGACTAAATATTGGTTAAGAATTTACATTCTACAGGGGAAGATAATACAAGTATTCCCACAGAACTCTAAAATCTTATAGAAGAAACCAAATATAACAGAAGGCTTGAGAGGGATTTCATTATTTGAGAGGGATTTCATCTTCATTCATGATGATCTTAAAAGAAAAAAGGAAAGAGAAGGAAAGAGATATACAATATCTCACGAAACTGGGGTACATGAGTAGAAGTCTATACAAAAAAAGAAAAAAGGAGTAGAGAGAGGGAAGATAGATGTTTAAACCACAGTCTCATCTGAATTGGTCAAAGTAAAGAAGAATACACACAAACGTAGAGTTGGATACAGAAATGCATTTCACTCAACAGGAAAACAAGAGGGAAAGGGAAAAAGAAGAAGTAGAGAGAGAGAGAAGATTAAGGAAAAAATTAATCCTAAACAAAACAAATCTCTAAGGATGTGTAAAAATATTTATTGTAGTTCTTTAGGCAGTGGCAAAGAATTGAAAACTGAGATAACCATTAAATGGGGAACTTCTGAACAAGTTATGGTATATAAATGTGATAGAATATTATTATGTTGAAAAAAAATGATTTAAGGGAGTTTCAGAGAAACCTGGAAAGACCTGTGTGAATTGATACAAAGAGAAGTAAACAAAAATAGAACAATTTATAGAATAAGAAAAATATTATAAAGGCAAACAACTTTGAAAGACTTAAGAACTCTAATCAACTCACACACTAACCACAATTCCAGAGGACTTATGATGAAATATGCTACTTACTGCCTGACTAAAAGGATTTGAAGTACAGAGTGAGACATTTGGTGGAGGGGGAGTGAGGATAACATAGCCAGTAAGTTTCTGGGGTTTTTTTTTGCTTCCCCATATATGCTTGTGGAGAAGCTTTCTTTTTCTTTCTTAGTTGGGAGTAGAGTGACATAGGAGGAAGAGAAGGTAGATTTTGGTTGATTAAAAAAAATTTAATTTTAAAATTTCATCTATATGAAAAAGTCAAGATTCTCAAGGAGGATAATAGGGGAAAAAAAAGAGCAGGACCAGAGTCTAGTAGTCCCAGATATTAAATGATACTACAAAATTGTAATTGTCAAAACAATTTGATTCCAGATAAAATGTATAAAAGTCAACCAATAAAACAGTTTGGCTAATACAAACAGATGGTCTAGTAAAACTAAAGATCCCCAACCATTGAAAGGAGGGTTTAAAATTGGTCAAAAAATGCTTGGAAATACTATGGAGGCCCAGATCTGGGCAAAAAAAGGCAAAGTTGCCCTATCAAAGCCCAGGGTGATTTCAGGAGTAGAGTCCAATTTTCTAATGGGAAAGAGGTAGCCTGAGTGAAAACCACATGTTGTGGAGATGGCCAAGAGTTATTTGAGTGCAAGTTCCATCTCTGACCTAGATAATCCACTTAATCCTCCTCAGCCTATATTTAAGTCCTCATCTATAAAATAATGCCACTTGCACCACCTACATCCTGGGGAAATTTAGAAAACCATACTTTTGAAGTCTTAAGTTGCTGTAACAACAAGAAGCAAGGGAAAGAAATAAAAGGTCTGGTTTCTGATCCAGAGACTGGGCCTGTGAGCTGGCTTGGTCACTTCCTTCCATTCCACAAGCCTCAGCTCTCCCCCTCCCCGCCCACGTCAAGCTTCAACAGCAATACCGCAGGTGGTAAGGAAAGCACTCAAAGGTCAGCCTTCAAACCCCTATGGAAAAATAAGGAATCAATGGACAATCAGAAACCATGAAATAAAAATAAATCAAAGGAAACTTACATTCGAGCTGTGCTACTACATCTCCCGGGTCTATGGCGTCTGGGAACACCTGGTGAGAAAAGGGGCAGAGAAAAATGTGTCAGCTGGCAGCAAAGGCTAGCTCAGCATGAACCAGGCCTGTGCTCCACTGGGAACACAAAGACAATGAGTTCAACAACATCTACTTGAACAAGGAACATCATGAAAAATGGAATTTGCCTTTCCTTTATCCTCACAGAGTCCTTCTTGTCCTATCTAGAGAAACCCTCATATCTTGTCTCCACTGTCCCTGTCTGTTTTTTCCATAGCTATTGTCAAAGTGCTTGTTTGATATAAATTTTGGCTGCCCAAGGCTAGGGGATTGTAAATAATCCCAGCATACAAGTAGTAGAAAGAAAGGAGCTGCTAATGTTGAACTGTAAGGTATGCTTTCTGGCAATTGAGGGCAAGGCCAGGCATAGAGACTGGACAGAATAAGAAATAGCTCTAAGGCTCCACAAATCAATAATGTCTTCTTATGTATCTTAATCATGTTTCAAAGAACCAACTAAGACAACTTAAGAAATAAACTTTTGCCCTGAGAACAAGATGACTGAACGTTAAGAGGAATAAATCCTAAATTCAGTAGTTGTAATCAAAGATTTGTTTCTAAACTACCAAGTCTGGCTCCAGTCACATCTTCAGTTTAATGAAATAAAAGCCCATAATATCCTCATTGTGAGCTGGACTCATAGAAACTATAGGCAAGATGAGAAGGCCAGAGAAGCATCAGCCTAGTGTGAGACACCCACAGGTGTGACAAAGAACACTTTATGATTTATTTTAAAATTACTCATATTTTCAATGCCAGAAAATTCTATGACACATAGGAATTGATTTTGGACTGTCAAGTCATAGGTATGATACTGAAGGGACATTTCTGAGCAGTAAAATTAGACTTATATTTTTCCTGGCAATGGCAAGGCCCTTTTCACTTTTCCCAACGCATTCAAATGTCTTTTGTTCCCTAAGCCTGGAAACTCTGGAGTAATCACATGTGCCTTGCAGGACATGAAGGGTTAAATTAAACTCATGTGAGAGAGTAATGTGACCTTTGCAGGACTTACAGGGCTGAATTCACACAGGAACATACCTTTTCAAAAACCATTCTGGCATTGAAGACCAGTGGGAAGATAGGAGGGACGCATTCTGTCTTTTTGTACTGGCCAAATACACAAACGCTGAGATAAACGTCTTCTTTGTCTTTCAGCTGCAGACGTGGACAAGATATCTGGAGAGTGGAGTGAAGTAGGGAAAATTATGAATATTTTGATTACATAAATCTTATAAAATGACATAAAATGAACTCATATACTAGAGAAAAAACAGAAGAATCTTGCTAAGTACAAACAGAAGCAATCTTAAAAATTAAATTGGGAGGGAGGGAGGGTTGAGAATCAAGATGGGAGAGAAGGTACATGGACCTGCTTAATCTCTACAAATTCCCATCCAAATAACTTTAACAGAATGCCTCAAAATGAATTCTGGAGCAACACAACCCACAAAAGGACCAGCTAAAACAATTTTTCAGTCAAAGATAATTTAAAGGGTCCCCACAAAATGTCTATCACAATAGGATGGGATTGGACCACAGAACAGTGCATCAAAGCAGACCCTACTTCAGCAAGCCCACACAGGCCTTAGGGGAAGCTGAATCAGCAGCAATGGCTTCCAGAGCTCTAAGCCACAATTGATAAAGGGGTCAAACAATTGCTCAGAGAGACCCTTTGCTGGCTCTGGGTGCAGGATTCTGTTGTGTTGCTCATACACAGATCCTGGTCATAGTCCTAGGTCACAACCCTAGGGGGAGAAGAGGCCCTAGTATATACCAATGCTTGTAACCACAAGGGAGCAGGTGACCCTGCACAGTTCCAGGGTACAAAAGAGTCCATATGTTCATTCAAAGACCAAAGCACAGGCCAGGAGAATATTAAACACACCTCTCCTAAGATGGAAGAACTTCCATACTGGAAGAACTAAAAACTTATAGGTCCCTAGAGCTAGCATTGAAGGAAGTTGCATAAAGAAACTGAAGCTTGGGACAGTGCCTCCTTTCACCATGGGAAGAGACTGTTACCATCTGTAACAGTTTTTTATGTTAAAGGACAAGAAAAAGGTTAGAAAATGAGAAAACAAAAAGAAAAAGAAAATCAACAAAGAAAGTTATTTTGGTGACAGGGAAGATCAAAATATAAACTCAAAAGAAGACAACAAAGTCAATACTTGCATCCAAAGTCTTCAAGAAAAATAAGAATTGGTCTCAAGGCCAAAAAGAATTACTAGAGGAGTTTGAAAAGCATTTTAAAATCAAATAAGCGAGGTAGAAGAAAAATTAGAAAAAGAAATGAGACTGAAGCAGAAAAGTTATGGAAAAAAGAACAGATAGCTTAGTAAAGGAGGCTCAAAAATACTAAAGAAAATAATACCTTAAAAATAGTCTAGGGCAATTGATTTCTTTAAAAGGCACAAAAATGCATGATAGAGAAAAATTCCTTAAAAAGCACAATTGGTCAAATGGAAAAAATATACAAAAAATCAAAAATTCATTGAACGGAATAACTCCTTAAAAGGTAGAATTGGCCACATGGAAAGAAGCTATACAAAAGTTCACTCAGAAAAAGAACTACTTAAAAGGTGGAATTGGTAAAATGGGATAAGGAGGTACAAAAAGCTCACCAAAGAAAATAATTTTGAAAAATCAGAATTGGACAAGAAGAAGCTATTGACTCCATGAGATATCAAGAAACAATAAAATAAGGTCAAAAGAATGAAAAAAATAGAAAAAATGTGAAACATCTCATTGGAAAAACAACTAACATGGAAAATAGATCCAGGAAAGATAATCTAAGAATTATTGGATTACTTAAAAACAATGATCAAAAAAAGAACCTAGACATCACCTTTCATGAATTATCAAGGAACAATACCCTGATAGTCTAAAACCAGGAGGTAAAGTATAAATTGAAAGAATCTACCAATCACCTCCTGAAAGAAAACTCAAAATGATAACTCCCAAGAATACTAGAGCCAAATTCCAGAGCTCCCAGATCAAGGGGAAAATATTGCAAGCAGCCAAAAAGAAACAATTCAAGTACTATGGACCCATAGTTAGAATAATACAAGATTTAGCAGTTTCTACATTAAAACATCAGAGAGCCTGGAAACAAAAGAATTCTTGACTTCAAAGAATTTCCACTTGAATTGGGAAAATATTATACAAGTAACTAATCATATAAAAGCTATGTATACACTCCTATTGAAAACCCTAGAAAGTATAGGAATAGAAGGACCTTTCCTAAAACTAATAAACAGTATATACCTAAAACCATCAACAAGCATCATATGCAATGGGGATAAATTAGAAGCCTTTCCAATAAGATCAGGAGTGAAACAAGGATGCCCATTATCTCCTCTATTATTTAACATTATACTAGAAACACTAGCAGTAGCAATTAGAGAAGAAAAAGAAACTGAAGGTATCAAAATAGGCAATGAGGAGACTAAGCTATCACTCTTTGTAAACGATATGATAGTCTACTTAAAAAATCCTAGAGACTCAATTTCCAATTCTTTGCCTCTACAAAAAGAGCTTCAATAAATGTTTTTGTACAAATAAAAAAAAATCCTAGAGAATCAACTAAGAAACTTGGAGAAATAATCAACAACTTTAGCAAAGTTTCAGGATAAAAAATAAATGCACATAAATCATCAGCATTTCTATATATTTCCAACACATCACAGCAGCAAGAGGTAGAAAGAGAAACACCATTTAAAATCACCCTAGACAATATGAAATACTTAGGAATCTATCTACCAAAACAAACACAGGAATTATACGAACACAACTACAAAACACTTTCCAAACAATTAAAACTAGATCTAAACAATTGGAAAAACATTGATTGCTTATGGTTAGGACGAGCTAACCTAATAAAAATGACCATTCTACCCAAATTAATTTACCTATTTAGTGCCATACCTATCAAACTATCAAAAAACTTTTTTACTGAATTAGGAAAAACTATAACAAAGTTCATCTGGAATAACAAAAGATCAAGAATATCAAGGGAAATAATGAAGAAAAATGTGAAGGAAGGTGGCCTAACAGTACCAGATATTAAACTGTACTATAAAGCAGCGGTCATCAAAACAATAAGGAACTGGCTAAGAGACAGAAGGGAGAATCAGTGGAATAGACTTGGGGTAAGTGACATCAGCAAGACAGTGTATGATAAACCCAAAGAGCCCAACTTTGGGGACAAAAATCCACTATTTGACAAAAACTGCTGGGAAATTTGGAAAACAATGTGGGAGAGATTAGGTCTAGATCAACATCTCACACCCTACACCAAGATAAATTCAGAATGGGTGAATGACTTGAATATAAAGAGGGAAACTATAAATAAGTTAAGTGAACATAGAATAGTTTACTTGTCAGATCTCTGGGAAAGGAAAGATTTTAAAACCAAGCAAGAGTTAGAGAAAATTACAAAATGTAAAATAAATTATTTTGATTATACTAAATTAAAAAGCTTTTGTACAAACAAAAACAATGCAACCAAAATCAGAAGGGAAACAACAAATTGGGAAAAAAATCTTTATAATAAAAAACTCTGGGGCAGCTGGGTAGCTCAGTGGATTGAGAGCCAGGCCTAGAGACAAGAGGTCCTAGGTTCAAATCCGGCCTCAGACACTTCCCAGCTGTGTGACCCTGGGCAAGTGACTTGACCCCCATTGCCTACCCTTACCAATCTTCCACCTATAAGTCAATACACAGAAGTTAAGGGTTTAAAATTAAAAAAAAAAAAAAAAAAAAAAAAAACTCTGACAGGGGTCTAATTACTCAAATATACAAGGAGTTAAACCAATTGTATAAAAAATCAAGCCATTCCCCAATTGATAAATGGGCAAGAGACATGAATAGGCAATTTTCAGATAAAGAAATTAAAGTATCAATAAGCAGATGAGAATGTGTTCTAAATCTCTACTAATTAGAGAAATGCAAATCAAAACAACTCTGAGGTATCTCCTCACACCAAGCAGATTGGCTAAAATGATAGTAGGGGAGAGTAATGAATGCTAGAGGGGATGTGGCAAAATTGGGATATTAATGCATTGCTGGTGGAATTGTGAACTGATCCAACCATTCTGGCTGGCAATTTGGAACTATGCTCAAAGGGTTATAAAAGAATGCCTGCCCTTTGATCCACCTATACCATTGTTGGGTTTGTACCCCAAAGAGATCATAGATAAACAGACTTGCATGAAAATATTTATAGCCTCGCTTTTTGTTGTGGCAAAAAACTGGAAAATGAGGGTATGCCCTTCAATTGGGGAATGGCTGAACAAATTGTGGTATATGCTGGTGATGGAATACTCTTGTGCTCAAAGTAATAATAAACTGGAGGAATTCCATGTGAACTGGAAAGACTTCCAGGAATAGATGCAGAGCGAAAGTAGCAGAGCCAGAAGAACATTGTACACAGAGACCAATACACTGTGGTAAAATAGAATGTAATGGACTTCTGTATTAGCAGCAATGCAATGACCCAGCACAATTCTGAGGGACTTATGGAAAAGAACGCTACCCACATTCAGAGGAAGAACTACAGGAGTGGAAACAGAAGAAAAACAACTGCTTGAACACACGGGTTGAGGCGGACATGTTTGGGGATGTAGACTCGAAACTACCACACCAATGCAACTATCAATAATTTAGAAATTGGGCTTGATCAATGACAAATGTTAAAACCAGTGGAAATATGCATCAGCCATGGGGGGAGGGGAGCTCAGGGGGTAAAGGGGAAAGTAAGAGCATGAATTATGTAGCCATGTTAACTTTTCTAAAAAATAAATATTAATAAATGTTTTTAAAAAATTTTTAAAAAGTAAAAAAAAAAGCTATGTATAGCACATAGGGAAGGCATTACCATCTGGGGAGCTGTCTATTCTTAGAGTAGACAGGATTTGAGCCGAATCCTGGAAGTAAGGAGGCTGAGCATTCTAGCATGGAGACTCCTCATATACAAAGGGATGAAAGGAGATGGAGGGTCACATCGAAAAAACTATAGTGTGGTATAAGAAAATTGAAGGTAGGATGGGGCCAGTTTAGGAAATATTTCTAATGCCAAACAAAGACATTTATATTTGATCCCAGAGGCAGTAGGGAGCCACCACATCAGGGCAATAACCTGGTCAGACACTATGACCTTGGCAGCAGAATGGACTAGAAGCAAGGAGACCAATTAGAAACTGTTGTAGAAACCCAGGTGGGGGTTGTTTAAAAGTGGCTGTTGTGAAGATAGGATTGACTCTCCCCTTGCCTACTTTTAAATGTAATCAATCAAACACTAAGAAGGGGGACAGTTGGGTGGTTCAGTGGATTGAGAGCCAGACCTAGAGATGGGAGGTCCTAGGTTCAAATCTGGTCTTAGACACTTCCTAGGTGTGTGACCCTGAGCAAGTCACTTGACCCCCATTGCCTAGCCCTTACCACTATTCTGCCTTGGAGCCAATACACAGTATTGACTCTAAGACGGAAGGTATGAGTTTAAAAAAAACACTAAGCAGGGAGGGTTTACAAGCCACTTGCTAAAGTGGGTAACATCTCAGAAACGACTGACTACCCCCTGGTAGTGCTAAGCAAATTTAAAGACTGTTATTGGACCTCATAAAGTGGAGGAAGGGACAGGAAGGGACGTAAAAAAGGACTATAAAAGGTGATGAATTTCCTGTGTAAGAGGTCTTTGTCCTGAATTTTCAGGTTGGAGGAGTTTGGCTTGGAGCTACAATTTGGACCTAGGACTCTAGCTCTTGGACTGCTCTCTTTGGAGCTTCAGCTTGGGTGAGTGAAAAGCTGACCCTCCTTTCCTGGCTTCTGGAGAGATTAGTTCCAGAGAGGCCTCCTGAGGAGGCCACATGGGTTGAACCCTTGCTTAATTCATCACCAAGTCTTCCAGCTGAGGGGTTAATGAGCCCTACGTGGGTTGAGCCGGGGACCGGAGCAACATTTAGGGTGATAAGCTAGACTTCTTTCTCTAACCTCTTTCACATTTCTCTACTTTAACTCATTCCACCTCTGTAAATAAAGCTGCTGAAAGTCAATTTGACTTGAGCTATAATATTTTTAAATCGGAGACCACAGTATTATCTTAAAATTCTCATATATTTAGTCCAACCATAAAATTTAATTCCTTAGATTTCATGGGAATACTTGAGAGAGATGTGGTGAAGTTAGAAAAGAGGGCCAAGTGAAGAGCCTGAAGAATGGGAGAATGGTGGTATCCTGGAGAATAACAGAGAAGGTAAGAAAAGAAGAGATTCTTAGGGGTTTAGTCCAGGGAAGAGAATGAGTTCTGTTTTGGCCACAATGACTTTAGGATGTCTACAGGATGCCCATTACAAGATGTCCAAAAGACAGTTGGTAATGCAAGAGTGAGGATCAAGATTCAGTATGAATGTGTAGATCTGGGAATCATCTACCTAGAGATGATAACTGAACCCATGGAAGCTGATGAGATCACCAAGAAAGATAGTATAGGGATAGCATGTATATCAATTTATATATTATATCCCCCCAGTAGAATATAAGCTTGAGGACAAGGGCTGGTTTTATTTTTGTCTTTGTATCCACAAGAGTCTAGCACAACACTTTGTGTTTCTCTTTTTCAGGCATTCGGTCCTGTCCGACTCTTCATGATCCCATGGAATATAGCATACCAAGCCCTTAGATCCTCCACTCTCTCTAAGTCTGTCCAAGTTCATGTTCATTGTCTCCATGGCACTATCTGTCCATCTCAATCTCTGCCATTCCCTTCTCCCTTTGCCTTCAATCTTTCCCAATGTCAGAGTTTCCCCAATGAGTCTTGTCTTCTCATTATGTAGCCAAAGTATTTAAGCGTCAGCTCCAGTATTTGACCTTCTAGTGAATGGTTTGAATTAATTTCTTTAAGTATTGACTGATTTGATCTTCTTGTTGTCCAAGGGACTTTCAAAAGGTCTTCGCTAGTACTACAATTCAAAAGTGTTGATTCTGTGATGCTCAGCCTTCCTTTTAGTCCAACTCTCACAGCCATACATTGCTACTATAAAAACCGTAGCTTT
Organism: Gracilinanus agilis; assembly: GCF_016433145.1. Lineage (NCBI taxonomy): Eukaryota > Metazoa > Chordata > Mammalia > Didelphimorphia > Didelphidae > Gracilinanus > Gracilinanus agilis. The sequence goes on along the minus strand of NC_058133.1, from coordinate 29,920,841 downwards.
AAGTATGTAGATTTTGTCAGCAAGGTGATATCTCTGCTTTTTAGTATGATGTCCAGATTTGCCGTAGCTTTCCTTCCACGGAGCAAGCATCTGCTCGTTGAGCCCAAGAACATGAGATGTAATACTGCTTTCATTTCTTCTCACTCTATATGCCAGGAAAGGATGGATGCCAAGATTTTAATTTTTTTTTTACGTTAAACCTCAAGCCAGCTTTTACATTCTCTTCTTTAACCCTAATTAAGGAGTTTATTAATTCTTCACTTTCTGCCATCAGAATGGTATCATCTGCATATCTAAGACTGTTAATATTTTTCCCAGTGACCTTAATTCTGGGTTTTGATTCATCTAGGCTAGCATTTTGCATAATATACTCTACTTACAAGTAAAATAAATAAGATGACAATAAACAGCCTTGTCATACTTTTTCCCAATCTTAAAAAAAATCAGTTGTTCCATGTTCACTTCTATTACTTCTTGGTCCACATACAGGTTCCTCGGGAAACAAATAAGATGATCTGGTACTCCCATATATGAGGATTTACCATACTGTGTTGTGATCCACACAAAGGCTTTAGAGTAGTCAATGAAGCAGTAGATATTTGTTTTGGAACCCACTTGCCTTTTCTATAATCCAGGGAATGTTGGCAATTTATTTATTCCTCACTTCCTTTCCCTCTTCAAAAGCCAATATGGCAGCAAAGCAATAAATGTTGGAGGGGATGTTACAAAAACACTAATGCACTGCTGGTGGAGTTATGAATTGGTTCAACCATTCTGGAAAGCAATTTGGAATTATGCCCAAAGGGCTTTTAAAAATGCTTGCCCTTTGATCCAGCCATAGCACTGCTGGGTTTGTACCCCAAAGAGATAATAAGGAAAAATATGTGCACAAAAATATTTATAGCTGCAATTTTTATGGTGGCAAAAAATTGGAGAATGAGGGCTGTCCCTCAATTGGGGAATGGCTGAACAAATTGTAGCATCTGAGGGTGATGGAATTTAATTGTGCTGAAAGGAATGATAAAACTGGAAGATTTCTATGTGAACTGGAAAGACCTCCAAGAATTGATACAGAGTGAAAGGAGCAAAACCAGGAGAACACTGTAAACAGAGACTGATATACTGTGGCACAATCAAATATAATGGACTTCTCTACTAGCAGCAATGCAATGATTCAGGACAATATAGAAGAAATTAGGAGAGAGAACACTATCCACATCCAGAGCAAGAACTGTTGGAGTAGAAATGTGGAAGAAAAACATATGATTGATCACATGGTTGGATGGGTATATGATTGGAGATGTTGACTTTGAATGATCACTCTTTTGCAAATATTAATGATATGGAAATAGGCTTTGAACAATGATATATGTAAAACCCAGAGGAATTGTTCATTGGCTCTGAGAGGAAGAGAGGGGAGGCGAAAAAATGCCATATTTCAAGATAGCTTTCAAAGTAAAGTCCATCAAAAGTAGGAACAATAAAGGAAATGACTGATAAATTCACAGAATACCCCTAGAGAAGAATCTTTGGCTTGACTCTCCCAGAATTAGTTACCAAATTCCTGCATTCCAAGGCAAAAGAAAAAAATAATCTAAGTCCCCAGTAAGAGAAGATCAGGAACCAAAAAAGGGAATATAGTATACCAAAAGGCCAAAAAAAAAATGACTTATTCCTAAAGATAATATCCTGAAAAGTTGAGTTTAGTACTACAGAGGGGAGGGGGAAAAGAGGGAGTAGATTTTTAACAGAACTGATGACCTTTGAAAAATCACAGTGATTTTTGAAATACACAGATAAAAGGAATTTAAGAAAGGTAAACAATTATGTTTACATAATGAAAGAGAAAGAGGAAATATCCTTTGAAAGAAAAAAAATACAAATTCTTGGCTTAGGTATACCAAAAGAAGTACCCTAAAGGAGAAAAGGATTTAGCACTTCCTGAAACTGTGTCACTGGCTGATAAGTTGGTAGAATTTATTAAACTGCTTCTTTAGGGGGCAGCTGGGTAGCTCAGTGGATTGAGAGCCAGGCCTAGAGACGGGAGGTCCTAGGTTCAAATCCGGCCTCAGACACTTCCCAGCTGTGTGACCCTGGGCAAGTCACTTGACCCCCATTGCCTGCCCTTACCACTCTTCCACCTATCAGTCAATACATAGAAGTTAAGGGTTTAAAATACAAAAAAAAAAAAAAATAAATTTTAAAAAAAAAACTGCTTCTTTATCCTTATTTCTTTGTCAAATCTAAAGGTTACACAATAGTATGTGAGACAGGATTTGAATTCAGGTCTTCCTGATTCCAACCCCCTAGGCCACTGAGCTTTCTAAGAAGCATAGGCTAGTGTATTGTTTGAGGCAACTAAGTCCATTTTCCAACTGGTCAACAAAAGAAGATCCAAAGCTGGGAGGTAGAGCACTCACACAGGCAGCAGGATAAGAGGTAGATCCAGAAAACTGAATGCAAGATGCCTAGAAAGTATAAGTCACCACCATTGAGTGGTTGCCCTGCCAAGCCTCCTACCTTCTATTGCACTCCTACATACATGCAATTAAACAAAAATGAATAAAACCATACACCCATTTTGCCTGGGTCCTCAACTGGGCCCTCCCTGCTGCTTGGCAATCCTATTCTACTACCTCCCTCAGCCCTTCCAAACCTTTGTGTCCCTCTTCAAATTTGCAATGGCCTCTCCCCCAGCTTTCTCATATTGCCTCATATTTCACTGGCAAAGTGTTAGGAAGAAAGGAAGGGAGGAAGGAAGGGAGAAGAGGAAGGGAACAAAAGAGAAGAAAGAGAAAGAGAGAGGGTGGGCTGGAAGGAGAGAGGAAGGAAGGTAGAAGGGTGGGAGGGAAGCAGAAAGGGAGAGAATATAAAGAAGGAGAAAAAAAGGAAAGGAGGGGGAGCTAATAAAGAAAAATTGGTTTTCTGGAGTATATTTACAGCTATGCACAGAACAGGAAAGTTCCTTAATCATCCTTGATAAATTCCCAGTGTAGTCTCAACTTGGGACTTTTGACTTTTTTCTTAGAAGGGAATGAAAAAGGTGTTCTGGACCCCCTTTAAGAGCAGGTCTGTGGCTCCCTAATATCATAACTTAGACCAGTGATGGTGAACCTTTTAGTAATAGAATGCTGGGCCCCACATGCCCCTCCTAGATCAAGTGTCATGCCTTTCACCCACCAGAGACAGAGTTCCATGCCCCTTATCCCCCAACCAAGTGCCAGGTGCACCTTACCCCCCCTTACCCCATATAATGGAGGGAGGAAGCACTCACATTGGGCTGCTGGACAGAGGGGTGGGTGAAGTGAGGAATGCCCTCAGTGAGTGTAGAAAGGGGGAGTGGAATGGTCCAAGAACTCTGCTCCCCTCCAGCTCTGCCACCTGTGAGCTGCCCACTTTACCCCCTGTGTACTCCCATTGCGCCACTAAGCAGAGGGGCAGAGGGATGTGGAAAAAAATGTCTTCAGGCCCAATGGAGAGGGAGAGGGGAGAAGCTCTGCCCAAGTCCCTCTGCCTTTCTAGTGACAAACTCTAAGGGGAGGTTGGGAGGTGGGACAGCTTCATGGCCACAGATAGAGCTCTGAGTACCATCTTTGGCATCCATGCCATAGGTTCACCATCACTGGCTTAGACTCTCCTGAAACTTCTCTAGTTTTGGGGGTAGATTATATGCAGGCCAAGGAAGCAAAGAATATTTTTGTTTTCCAGGTGAAATGTGCCAAAAATATATATTATTCTAGAATCAAAAGACAAGAAAAATTTTGACACTACTTTTAAAAGCAGGTTATGAGACACAACACATAATTCTCAAAAGGCATCACTGAGAAAACACATATATTCCCCCTGGGAACAGATTATTGTCTCCTAAACTATGTGACTCTCCTTGTTGATAGAGGTACTACAGGGAGTTCTATGGCAGAGGGTAAAACCTCATTCTAATTTCTGCAGTTTTCACATTATCACAATACTACAGTAGAAAAAGCTAGGTCAGACTTTCAAAAGGCAGCATGCACAGGCTGGAAGGCAGGACTAAAAGGATTCCAGGGCTGACAGATGTGAGGTCCCTCTAGATCAGGGGTCAGCAACCTTTTTGGCCATGAGAGCCATAAACGCCACATTTTTTAAAATGTAATTTCGTGAGAGCTGTACAGTGCTCACAGTGTGCGCTCCTGAAACAGCACCTGAAAAAAATTTGACTTTATGGCTCCTGCAGAAAGAGCCATATCTGGCCCTCAAAAGAGCCAGATATGGCTCAAGAGCCATACATTGCCGACCCCTGTTCTAGATCCCCAATGCTGTAATCCCATCCCATTGCCACCCAACACAAAAGAACAGTCTCAGATATAAGTAAAATAAGCCCAGAATAAGATATATAACACATAATTTGTTGAGGACACTCATTTTGAAAATTTAATAAAAATGTCCTTGTAATGTGGACCCAAAAGAATCCTTCTTTGGTGCTTCCTTGCAGGGGACCCTGAGAGGTAGCAGATAGTCAGAGCCATGGAGTCACAGAAGTGTTGATTTTTTTTTAGACCCTTACCTTCTGTCCTAGAATGAATGCTAAATATTGATTCTAAAACAGAAGAGCAGCAAGGGCAAGGCAATCGAGGTTAAGTGACTTGTCCAGGGCCACATAGCTAGGAAGTGTCTGAGGTCACATTTGAACCCAGGACCTCTTGCCTCTAGGCCTAGCACTCTATCCATTGTGGCATCTAGCCACCCTGGAAGTCCTAGTTCTGGAAGCACAAAGGCTCCTCATCAGAAGGCTGACCTTTAGAGAATTAACTAATCTTTGGGCATCCCTTATATAGTACTATTAAAAGCACCCCAGTGCAGGTTCCAGTTCTGCTGGAACACTGTTCTAGCACTCGAAGGGGATAAAAGACAAAAATAAAAAGATTTTCTTCAAAGAACTTATGATTTATTGAAAGAAAAATGAGTGCTGCTTCTCTACCACATAATCATAGAAAAGAAAAGGTGTCCTAGCACAATGGAAGTTTAGAGGCTTATTTTGTACCATACTGGATGGAGACTGCATCTGGAGAATTCTAGATTCCCTATATAATGCTTTGCATCCCATGTAACTTTCCACTCACCCTGGCTATCTATCCCTACACTCTATCTAGGCAAATTATTCACCACGAGTAATTGTTTCAGACTGGTGTAGCCAACTGCAAAGGAATTGCAAAAAGCAATGGATTTCCTCTAAATGAAACTAGAGTTATCCCAATGGACTACTCAACCTTTTACAGAATCAGTGATTAAGACTCAGCTAACCTAAGTATTTCAAACAAACTCTTATGATATCCTACATTTCCTCCTTTTAAAAAATACAGCTCACACATATGAAAATATCTATATACATTGCTAAAACTCAGAAGGCATGTTTACATCTTGTGCATTTACTCATCTGTGTATATATTCTGAATATGTTTCATTAATATTGCTTTACATGGCGCAGGAAAATTCACAGTGGAATTTTACCCTCAAAGACCTGAATATTTTGTGATTAATACAACATTGGGAACAACTCAAGTATTTTCCACTCAAAATGTCTTAAACATTATTTTTTAATAGCATGTATTTTGCCATGACATTATTCAAAATAATCAGTCTGAGGAGTATCAGTCGAATGCAATTTTTTAGGTACTTCAAAATCATTTCCTCCTTCATCCCCAACCCCACTGGACATCTCTACCACAAGCCAACCATTTCTGCTGAGGGTACAATTTGACCTTTCAAAGTTAGCTAGTTCAACCCAGTCATTCTACAGAGGAATGAATCAGAGGCCCAGAGACATGAAGTGCCACAGCCTGAACTCATGTTTTATAACTTGGCAGCCCAGGCTCCTGCTGCTATCCCATGCTTCTTCAGGCACTGGCTCCTCTTCTCCTTTATGTTTTATCAATAGCCAAGTCCTGCCAATTTTTCCTTCCCAAAATCTCAAGTCAGGAGACACAAGTGTCAAGAGATAAAAGAGGTAAAGAAAGTCTGGAGTCAAAGCAGTTTCAAGCATCTGCTCTGGGGTCAAGAGGAAAATCAAGAAAGCAACAGGTGGATTACTCAGGGCAGAAGGTATGATGATAATGAAAGACTGACCAACTCTAATGTTGCTACTGAAAAGGTGAATTAATTTGTTTCAAAGATGAAGTCACTTGGCTGGAGTCTTCCAGCTAGGAAATGACTAAAGGATTTGAATTTAGGTCTTCCTGACTCTAGGCAGAGCATTCTAGAGAGCCATGCTTTTTCTGTTCCCTTACCCCCAGTTGAATAAAAGCTCCCTGAAGGTGAGGAGTGTTTTCAGTCCCTTCTTCATATGGTCAGGCCAAGGTTGGGATGTTTGGTGAAGTCCAGAGCTATCAGTCTTGCATTCCTATTCCTACACCATTCAACCTGACATTTCCTGACACTCAGAAACTTTGATCTCCTCCTTTATCCTCCCCGCCCCACCCCAACAGCATAGTCCGGACCACCAGGCTGAGGCTGCTCTCTCCTCAAACTTCCTGGAGATTTTTCCCCTGGGAGGACGATTATTGTTTTCTTTTTAAATCCCCAAACTTGGCAACAACTAGCATCACTTCCTAATACAGAAAAAGCAGAGAATCAAGATGCTCTGGTGGTTCCTTCACAGTTCCTTGGGGGCTGGAACTATTTGGTTTTTGTCTTTGTATGCACAGTGCCTGGCACCTAGGAAGTGCTTAGCAACTGGCTGCCTGGTGCCTGATTCCTGAGACTGCCACTTCAACAGACCTCAGCCCATCCAGTCAATCAAGAGAGGTGGGGTAGATGTGGAAAAACTGAGAACCATGGAAAGTCCTCAACAGGGCAAGGAGGGGGTGGAGTCCTGCCTCTGCCACTATCTTTGGGAGTAACTTTGGGCTAGCTATTTGCCCTCTCTGGGCTTAGAAATGAGAGGTTTAAAAGACATTCTACCCACCCAAAGAGCCACCTCCTAGACTGTCCTGTGGTTCTGATTCTAGAATAAGAAGGCAGTCTAAGAAGCAGTCAGTCAGAAGGTGACTCAAGTCAGAAACTAAGTGGTACCTTTGTTATTATTAAAAATGATGACGGCCAAGATTAAAAGGGAGAATAGTATTTTAATAAAAACCATTGCTGATAGAATAAATCGACCACACGCCTGTAAGAAACCTATTCAAACCTCGACTCAGCCATTTTACCTTTTCCTATCTTCCCGCGCCCAGGTAGCTAAAAGACACTGCCCCTCCTGACTCCAGGAGTCTTATCCCCTCTCTTACATCATCACGCTTCCTGTATGCCATGAAGAATCATGGGAAATATAGTTTACCAAAGTCCCCTAAAATGTCCACAGGAAGTTTGTCATATAATCTACAAACCTTAATGTCCCCTAAAATGTCCACAGGAAGTTTGTCATATAATCTACATACCTTAACGATCAAATGAGCCCCAAATACCTCTAAATAGAAACCCAAGTGATTTTAACTAACACACCTCAGATACTTCCTAGCTGTGTAACCTTGGGCAAATCACTTAATCCCCATTACTTAGCCCTTACCACTCTTCTGCCTTGGAACTAATATTTAGTATTGGTATAGTAAGGCTTAAAAAAAAAAAAAAAAGGAAAGTGAACAGGTGGCTCTTTGAGATGAGCTTGAGAGAAAAGAGATAATTAATCTCCAACAGCAGGACCCTGTTTCTGCTACTCAAATGGGTCTGCAAAGCCTGTGTACTGTCAATGATCTCAGAGATCACCTAGCCAAGCAGCTATCAATTCAGCAAATTCAGGGTTCTGGTATACCTCTTTCTGGCCCCAGGATCCCTATCCAAGGGAAGGAAGACTTGGATTGTAAGGTTCCCCAGGTGCTCTTCTCCCACCTTCATGTCAGTGCTGCTTTCCTGGCTAGACAAAGACCTCTGAGGCAACCTAGAAGCCCCTGCCCATGGACTGTCAGGTGTACTCCCCCACTTCCCAACCATGTCTTCTTCTCCCAATAGAAATAGCTGCTCACATCACTTGGATGAGCAAGAATTCAACTTCTCCAACCCTTCCAATAAACTGAAGAACCTCCAGACTTTGCCATCTGCCCTGCTATGCCACCCAGGTCCCTGGGTAATGCCATCTGATCTGCCAAAGCAATTTAAGGAATCTTGGGGACCTTGGAAGAGTAGCATCTTCACAACTCATCTAACCCAATGAGCCTCAACTTATCCAATTAGCCAAATGTTCATTTAATTAAATTGAAACAAACATAGTGCCTGACACGTAATAAATGCCTATTGACCAGCTGACTGACATTTATAAACTACTGAGTCTGAGGGAGGGAGTAGGTGCTTGTGCTGAACCAAAGGAGATACATGGATCAGACTTCCATGTCATAATCCCTCCCTCAAAGTGCTGACAATCCAGAAGAGAAAACACTAATACAAAGAATTATCATAAAAAATACATGACATCAGGCCCTCCAAATGATCATGATTTTTTGGTTGGGGACCCAAAGGGCAACCAAGAGAAGTATGGATAAATAGGCTGCATGTTGGACCACTGATGGCTGAGCTCAAAAAGTGTCCTGACAGTTATCACCAGGCAAAGGCTCCTCTTTCATTCAGTTAGTCAGCTGGTCAGTCATTCATGTAAGACAGTGGTTCCCAAACTTTGTTGGCCTACTGCCCCCTTTCCAGAAAAAAATATTACTTAGCCCCCTGGAAATTAATTTTTTTTAAATTTTAATAGCAATTAATAGGAAAGATAAATGCACCTGTGGCCATCTCCGACCCACTGGATCACTGCAGCACCCACCAGGGAGCGGTGGTGCCCACTTTGGGAATCACTGATATAAGAAGTAGACAACAGTACCAATAGAATAGTAAAAGATCTATCCCCTGGAAGGCTGCTAGTAAATCATCTACGGGAAATTTACAGGAGGATGAGGGGTAACTAGATAGTTCATTAGATAGAGCACCATGCTTGAAGTCAGGACCCAGGTTCAAATCTGACCTCAGATACTTCTTATCTGTGTGACCCTGAGCAAGTCACTTAACCTCAATTGCTTAGCTCTTACCACTCTCCTACTCTGGAGCCAATACTTAGTATTGATTCTAAAACAAAAGGTAAGGGTTTAAGAAGAAAAGATAAAAAAAAGAAATGGAAGAAAAGAAAAAGAAAGACAAAAAAAGAAAATAAGAAAGGAAAGAGAAGAAAAAGGAAAGAAAAAAGGGAAGGGAAGGGAATGACAGAACATTTCATAGGCAGATGTAGGGTGAAAAGTAACTCAAATGAGCAGGCATGGGTGACTGGTTTCTAATACCTACATGAATGAAATAACTGAAATATAGAAGGACACAACTTGGAAAATTAGGCACCTAGTAAGTGCTACCTGGAACCTAATTCCAGGTTCCAGTGACAGACACTTCACCTGACCCCAACTTCAGACATGTGAGATGAGGGCAATCATGAGGTGGGGTTGGGGATGGGTTCACAGCTGAGGGAGATGGGAGAAAGGCAGAAGTCAGATTTCAAACAAGATAAAGGAGAGGGGAGTACAGTGTAGCCCTCCAGGAGAGAGCAGACCTCAACACCTGGAACATGGAAGCTCAAGGGCTACCTCTGGCAAATTCCAGGAAAAATCACTTAACCTCTCTTAATGTCACCAAGCAATTCCATGAGGCAATAAGTTACAATACAGAGGCAGGTCTGAGGTTCCTCAGAAGCTCTAGACCAATGAAATCACAAGTTCTGATCCCCCAAAAGGTGGGAGAGCAGGAGTCTGTCCCCAAGGTATGGGCTAGCTTGAGAAAAGGCAAAAACAAAACAGTGAAGAAGATGAGAGATGAGAATGAGGATGCCTCATTAGCTGGACAAATTATGGGCAAAATACAATTCCACTTTCCAAGAGGGCAGGGCATGGAGAGATTTCTTTACATTCCTCTGCAGCAGACTACTACTCATTACTTCCTTTGAGCTAGCTCAATATTGCCACTCAAAGGTTAAGGCAAGCAGCCCCTAAAAGAGAGCTGCCAACTCTCCCTGGACTGACTGGGAGAAGGACCCAGTCCTCACTATAGGACAGACAAGAGAAGCAGCTGAGAAATACCAAATGATCCTGGCCCAACCAAGTTTTGGTGTTAAAAAAGTTGTCTTCGAGGGAGGTTGTAAGAAAGGCCAGTGAAAGATTTGGGTACTCCCAGTGGCAGAGGCTCAGTAGAAGCTCTAAGTCAAGTCATTCACCACCCCAATCTACCCAGCCTCAATTTCCAGCTTTAAAGCATAGACCAAAGAGGATATCAAAAAAGGGAGTAGAGTGGGGAGAAAAAAAGAGATGGATAATGAAAGAGCCACAAAGATATACTCTAAAGGGGCTGGGAATTATGTGGGGAAAGGAGGTGGAGCTTCAATACCAAAACAAATAATTAAACACAAAACAAACCAACTAGCCTGGGGTTCAAGGAACTGACATTATGGGGTTCTCCCAGAGCTTGGAGCAATCCTGAAATCCCAACAAGGGAATATCACAGAAGTAATTCCACAGTAACTGGAGGAGGGGGACCTTCATTTCTGGGGGCAGGAGACAGGTCTCCTGACACTAGGGAGAGTTGGGAGAGGCTCTTCCCCTTCCCAAGTGAGAAAGTAAGGAGAAGTGACAGGAGTTTCTTACTGAAGAAGGGAAAATAAGATAATTCCTTGAAAGAGACACTAGTTTAGGGACTTGAAGGGACCAAATGGAGGATTAGGAAACCCCTATGCCTCTGTTTCCTCCTCTGTAAAATAAGGGCCTTGGCTGCAAGTCCCTCAAGCTTCCCTGCAATTCCTCAGGCCCTCAGTGTGCCTCAGTTCCCCCCAACTCTACTCCCTCGACTCGTTTTTCTCCCTCCCCCTTCCCTGCGCCTGTTTCCCCCAGTTTCACCCCATGGCCCCTCCCCCTGCATCTGTTTCCCCTCTCCCCAAGCCTCGGTTTCCCCTTAGCCCCTCTCCCCGCCCCATGCCTCAATTTCTCCCCCTCCCTTCCCACCCCATGCCTCAATTCCCCTCCAGTTCTACTTCCATGCTCTCTTCCCTTTCCCTCCCCATG
>NC_058133.1:29858566-29904901 GCF_016433145.1 Gracilinanus agilis | reverse complement strand
GGACAGAGGGTACGGAGCTGGCGGCGTCGGCGGTAGAGGCGGCGGCGGCGGAGGGCCCAGGCCGGAGCCCGCGGTCCTGCCTCGGTCCCGCCGGAGCAGCAGCTGCGCCTGGGCTGCGCCTGGGCCGCGGTGGACACTGTTGTCATGGCAATGCGGGCGGTCGGGCAGCGAGGTCCTTCCGGGGCGGGGCCTCCCAACGCTCCGCGTGGCTGCACGTGACTAGCCCCTCCTCCTCGGGGCGGGGTTGCCCGCCCCTGCCGGGTAGAGCGTGGGGCGGGACACGAAATCTGCGCCCGGGCTGGGCGGCAGGACCCAGGGGCGTGGCCTACCACCTCTGCCGCCTTCCCCGCAGAGAGGAGGCGGGACCATACGAACTCCTGGTACAGGGCTTCCACCGCGGGAGACCAGACGAACGTTTAGAAGGCGCCTGTGACGTAACGAAGGGCCAGGAAAGCCCTGCCCCTTCCCTAATGTCTTGAAGAGTATTAATTTGATCTTAGTGTACGAAAAATATCCCAGAACTCGGTGACCTAAGACTCAACCTCAAACCCCAGCTCCATCAATCTCCCAACAAGGATTTATTAAGCGTCCACCGATACAGACCCTGCCTTCGGGGAGCTTCCAGTCTAGGTTGTCCCGTGGAGATCGGGGCTGGGGCTTTGGGGAGACAGGGAACTCCCTGGAGAGGAAACTCTTGATATTGGTGCTGGTGAGCACCTCCTCTGAAACTCCAAACCTTGGATCCGGGGCCCTTCACCTTTCTTGGGTTCTAGATTCCTGGGACACTCTCCTGAAGCCCAGGGAGCCCTTCTCTAAAGAATGCTTTTACATACCCCCAAAACGTTGGTTTGCAAATGAAACCAATTACGTTTAGAATCTAATAATCAAAATATCTTTCCTTTTTTACTTTTTTCAATTACAAGTAGAAATAATTTTTTACAACTGTTTTCTGATATTTTGCGATTCAGATTCTGACCCTCCCCCTCCCTTTCCCGCCCCCCCCCACTCCTCAAGACCGTAAATGATAGCTGTGCTTTCATGCAATACATATTTCCATATTGCCCATGCCGTGACAGAAGACATATCACACATACAATAAAAATCTAGTGAAGGAAATAAAGTTAAGGATGGCTTGCTTTAATCTGCAATCAGATTCCACCAGTTTCTTCTTTGTGGAGAGCATTTTCATCCTGTCCCTTGCAGTTATCTTGGAGACTTGCTTTGCTGATAATAGCTTAGTCCTTCAGAGTTGATCACTATATAAAATTTCTGTTACTGTATACAGTGCTGTCCTGGTTCTGCTCACATCATTTAGCATCAGTTCATATAAATCTTTCCAGGTTTTTCTGAACTCATCCTGTTCATCCTTTCTAATGGCAAGATAGTATTTCATTACAACCATACACTACAATTTGTACAGCCATTCCCAAACTGATGGACATTTCCTTTGTTTCTAGTTCTCTGATACTACAAAAAAGAGCTGCTAAAAATATTTTTTTGCAAGTAAGGTTTTTTTCTCCCCCTCTCTGATCTCTTTGGGACATGGGACTAATAATGGCATTAATGGGTCAAAAGGTATGTATGCATCGTTTTATGGTCCTTTGGATGTAGTTCTATATTGTTCTCCAGAATGGTTATATCAGTTCACAGTTCCACTAACTGTATTAATGTCCCAATTTTCCCACATTAGCTCCAACACTTATTATTTTCTTTTTTTGGTCATGTTAGTCAACCTGACAGGTGTGAATGATATCTTGGAATTGTTTTAATTTGCAATTCTCTAATCAATAGTGATTTGGAGTATTTTTTCATATGACTATAGCTTTATTTTCTTCATCCGCAAACTGCCCGTTCGTATTCTTTGGCCATTTATCAATTGCAGAATGCTTTGTATTCTTATAAAAATTTTAAACCCTTACATTCTATCTTAGAATCAATATTAGTGTGTTAGTTCCAAGGTAGGAGTAAGCAATAAGGGTTAAGTGACTTGCCCAGAGTCACACAGCTAAGAAATATTTGAGGTCAGGTTTTAATCCAGGATATTCCATGGGTAGGCTTGGCTCTCAATCCACTGAACCATATAGCTGCTTCTGATTCTTATACATTTGACTGAGTTCTCTAGATATTTGAGAAATGAGGTCTTTTGTCAGAGTCGCTTGCTATAAATTTTTTTCCAGATTTGTTATTTCCCTTCTAATCATGGCTATATTGATTTTGTATAAAACCTTTTTAACTTGATATAATCAAAATTATCTATTTCATTTTTCATTATGTTCTCTATGTCTTATTTGGTCATAAATTCTTCCCTCATACCAAAATATCTTTTCAAACAAGATCATAGGCCCCAGGTTAAGGACCTTTGACTTAGAGAACTGCTTAAAGCATGGAAAAGTTAGAAAGGCAGCTCAGTCTAGTGGATAGAATTGTTAGGAGAGTCATGATGGCCTTGCCTGGGCTCATTATCCCCATGATTAGCTGGAAAACTGGCAGAAGCCAGTAGATCATAGATTTAAAGGTTGAGGGACTTTGGAGCTCACCTATTTTAACTCCTTCAAGTTACAGAGGAAAAATCTAAGGACCAGAGAGAGAAGTTAGTGACATCTTTTTCAAATTTGCAGAAAGAAGACTTTGGCCACCAAAAGGAGGAGAGATACAGGATGGTGATAGCTAGTGAAGATGGATATCAAGGGAGAGTTTTTGGAGGATAGAAAAAACATGGGTATGCTTGTAGGCAGAAGAGAAGCAGCTTGTAGACAGGGATAGGAGGAGGGTTCATTACTGGCACCTAAAGTGCAATATATGTCCAAATAGTTTTGTTCATTTGTTTCAATCATGACCCCATTTACGTTTTCTTTTCAAAGATACTAGAATGGCTTGCCATTTCCTTCTCCAGCTCATTTCACAGATGAGGAAACTGAGGTCAACAGGGTTAAGTGACTTGTCCAGGGTCACACAGCTAAGATATTGGAGTGGTTTACCATTTCTTCTCCAGGTCCTTTGACAAATGAGGAAACTGAAACAAATAGTATGAAGTTGCCCAGGATCACATAGCTAGTAACTTTCAGAGGTCAGATTTGAACTCAGGAAGATAAGTCTTCCTGATTCCAAGGCCAGTGTTCTATCCACTGAGCTATAACAACAATATGAGGACAGGATGAAGGACTAAGAAAATTGTAGTCCAGGTACTGTCCTCCTCAACTAAGAGAATGACTTCTCAGTTTACAGAGTTGAGCAACAATTCCCTAGACCTTGAGGTACCTCAAAGAGGGCATGTTGCTAGGTGAGGGTGGTAGATAGAGAGGGTTTAGAAGCAACAGTAAGAGCAAAAAGTATGTTAAGTATTCCTTCTCGTGACCTAGCATCAGGACGAGATACTAAGTCTGCAAGAGGGAGCCAGTCTTAAGATGAAAACAGAATGAAAAGAGAAAATCTAAGGTGAAGGGGAATTTATTCATTATAGAAATTGAGTTTCAGAAGGCACCATGGAAGGAGAAAGCAGAGGAAGAGAGGAGAAGCAAAGACAGAGAGCTGGATAGGCACAAAAGTATAGGCACTAAGAAGCAAGGAAGGAGATGAGTATTGGTAGATGAGAAGTCTGAGTTAAAAGAACTAGGAGAATTGGAAAAACAAGTTTACTAGTCATAGGAATAGGGAAGGTGGTTGGATAGGTTCCAACTCCCAGGGTCTTGTGCTGCTGGAGTAGGATTTTGGGTTGAGTGCTCTTACATAGACCCCCAGGAAACTGAGGAGTTTGAATATGATGCTATTGAAACTGAGTCAATAAGAAAATAAGTCATCAGAGGCTGGTCTGAGTATACATATATTTTTAGTTCATTTCCTTCGGTTCAGATCAATAGAAGATGAACCTGGACAGTTTAGTGTCATGCGAACCTGGGTACAAAATACTCAGGTACAAAAATAAGTAGAGACAAATCACAATCCAGAGTCTTGACATGGCTCGTGGAGTTGACCTTTGGCGGCCCAAAATCATAGAATCCCAGAACTTTGAGATAGCTCAGGGGTTATCACCCCCCAAAGCTCACTGATCCTCCAAAATGATAATGTCCTTTCTTAATCCCAAATTACCTTGTATTAATCTGTTTGGGATTTATTCTCTTTATATTTATTTTGTATATACTTATACATGTCCGTTTTTTTTAAACCCTGACCTTCCATCTTAGAATTGTGTTCTGTGTATTGGTTCCAAGGCAGAAAGTAGTAAGGACTAGGCAATGTTAAGTGACTTGTCCAGGGTCATATAGCTAGGAAGTATATGAAGCCCCAGAGGACCTCTCATCTCTAGACTTGGCATGAGGCTGTGCCTATTCCAAAATCACTGATCTGGGAAAAGGAATGACCAGGAGAAAAAGACCCAAACAAAAATTTCTCCATGCCAGAAAGAAGACTATGAAAGAGAAGGCTGGAGAATCAGGAGTGACATGTCAGCAAATAAAACCAATATGATCTTGAGCTTTTAAAAGAGAGGCATAGCTTCCAAGAATAATGAGGTTCCATTGTCTTCTGCCCTGATTTAACATCTGAGGGATTATGTTCAATTCTGAGTACCACAATTCAGGAAAAATCTTGGTAAGTTCTATTTGTCTCTGGCTTTTTGATTATATCTCCTTCTATGTCTCTGGCTCTCTGACTCTGTATGACTCTCTGTGTCCCTGACTCTTCCCTTCCTTAAGCTTAGGTCCTTTTCATTTTCCTTCTTCACAGCCTTCTCATTTTTCCTCTTTTAGCTTCTTATTCAATCTTTCCAGATTCAATATTTTCACAGTTCCAAAGCCCCTCTAAAACCCTTTAATACCATCTCCATGTGCTCTTCCTTCTTTTTCAGTTCAAGTCCTTCCCTGGCGAAGCCGTCCAGCAGCTTCATGAAGATTCCTAGTGGGTTGGACACTTAGAAAGGGGAACCAAGGACTGAGTGAAAATGGGTTACGGGTTAAGGATTAATGGAAAGAGAACATAAGGAGAGAATAAAGACACGCAGACACAGAAAGTTTTGGCATAAGGTAGACAGACAGCGAGTAAGCTCTGATAGTCAAGAGCTTCATGGTTAGGAGCTCTGATGGTTAAGAGCTCTCTTGCCAACTGATGTCTTGTCACTTTTATTGGGGTTACAACAGTATGGGGGGAAGGGGAGAGGCCAGTGGCCTGAAACATTAACATTATGAGGTAATCATCATAAAATGCAAACTGCCAAAACCTGAAACAATAGGTAGAGCTAAAATCAGGATCCAGGGTGGATATGGCCTAAGGCATCTACTGATGTTTGATACCTATGTTAATTGATCACTGAAGGAAAAGTAAGGAGACTGAGATAACTGACTCTCTTCTGGGGTGTGGCCTTAGGGAAGGGCTAGGGATTTGGCAAGGTCAACATTCAATTTGACTCAAGATTGCAGAGATCAATCATTAGCAGTATAAGAGTTAAGTTTTGAATACTTCTTCAAATAATATCACGATTAATGTATACCTGGATTGCTACACCTGGTCCTTCTGTACAACCTTCTCCAATAAAAGTAGATTGCATGTTGGCATATATTCCCTAGCCTATGGCATGCAATTATATCTCAGATGAACACTAGACATTGAGTGATATTTGGGTTAAATAGAAAATAGAAAAGAACAACAGTTAGAAAATTGTGCCTTGGGTTCAATGCTGCCAAGGTGTTGACTTTTCCAAGAGAGAAGAATGTCTTTTCAATCCCTAACTTCTCCAGGTGATAGAATATGGCTGCAGATCCTGAGATAGTCCCTTAGTGCATTACTGGTGGAGTTGTGAACTGATCCAGCCATTCTGAATGGCAATTTGGAACTATGCCCAAAGAGCTCTAAAAGACTATCTGCCCTTTGATCTAGCCATAGCATTGCTGGGTTTGTATACCAAAGAGACCATAGATAAACAGACATGTACAAAAATATTTATAGCTGTGCTTTTTGAGGTGGCGAAAAACTGGAAAACAAGGGTATGCCCTTCAGTTGGGAAATGGCTGAACAAATTGTGGTATATGCTGGTGATGGAATACTATTGTGCTCAAAGGAGTAATAAACTGGAGGAGTTCCATGTGAACTGGAAAGACCTCCGGGAACTGATGCAGAGTGAAAGGAGCAGAGCCAGAAGAATATTGTACACAGAGACTGATACACTGTGGTAAAATCAAATGTACTAGCAGCAATGCAATGACCGGGGACAATTCTGAGGGCTTTATGGAAAAGATGCTACCCACATTCAGAGGAAGAACTGTGAGAGTGTAAACACCGAAGAAAAACAACTGCTTGAACTCATGGGTTGAGGCAGACATGACTGGGGGGAGATGAAGGGGAAAGTAAAAACATGAATCATGTAACCATGGAAAACTTTTCTAAAAAAATAAAATATTTAAATTAAAAAAATATTATAAGTGTCCCAAAGAACAGAAGAGAAACACAACATGGGCACCGATAGGCTGTAGTCCATCATCAAGAACAACTTGTGTTCAATAAGAATGTCAAATATACTGGAGCAAGATGACTAGACCAAGAGAAGGATGAGGAGAATGGAAGAGAGGGGGGAGCACACACACCAAGGAAATCATAGCCCTTTTGTTTAGCAAGGTCCTTTGCTAAGACCTAGGGGAGAGAGAAATAAAATAGAGACTTTGACTTCTCTGTTTAATAAGGGAGTTAAGACTAGAAAAGAAAATATCTAATAAAATCATGTAGCCCATGTAGTATATGTGTACATATACAACCACACTCCCCAACACACAGAAACTGCCTGTCCCATTACCTGTCCCAGGTCCTAGTTATTTTGTGCTTCAGAATCTTTTCCAAACTGGAGCTCATGAACGCTACAGTATGTCTTACCTTTCCTGATCAGCCAGGGAATATGCTTAGATAATAAAGGTGTTATAATTAAATAGCAACAGAAAAAAATACATTTCTTCCTGGCCTCCAATACAAATTCATATGTGCACACTCATTAGGAGGAGTTGACCCACTTTAGGAATTATTTATGGAGCATTCATGGGGAGCACATGGTCATCTACATAGGCTTTTGGCTTTCTTTGTAAACCCAAAGCAAAGTACACTATTTGGTACATATTTCATGTTTAATAAATGCTCATTGGCTTGACCTGATAAAGTGATGGTCACATATAAGTGACTAGAAAAGGTGCATATTGTCTCCCCCATTAGATTGTAAGCTCCTTGAGAATAAAGGACTGTTTTGGAGTGATTGGCCATTTCTTTCCCCAGCTCATTTTATAGATGAGGAAACTGAGGTAAACAGAGTCAAATGACTTGCCCAGGATCACACAACTACTAAGTGTCTGAGAAATGGAATATTATTGTGCTATAAGAAATGATGTTCATGATGTATCCCTTGTATCCCTCATGCTTAGCACAGTGTCCAGCATACAGTTGTTGGCCAAGGAAAATTATATGTGAGTCTCCAAGTGGTACATAAGCTGAGGGTACAGAGCACCTGGCATGTATGTGAGAGAGAAATTAAAGGAAGGACAATAAGGAAAAAAGGAATAAGAAACAAGGAAAGGAGCAGAGAAAACAGAGTTTATAAAGTTTATGTTCTTGGGGGAGCTGCCTTGATTGAGAAGATTGAGGCCAAGGGAATAGTGCAGCGGGGTAGAAATCAGAAACCTAGATTCTCCATTCAGTTCTTCAACATACTAGTCAGTGGTTTAGGTGAAGTCGTTCTCCCTAACTTGGTCTCAATTTTCTCACCTACAGAATGTCAGCATTCACCCTAGTGCAGCTTCCCTCTCAAGGAAACTGAGAGAATCCAAAGAGATCATGAATGCAAAAGGCTGAAAAAAGTGCTGAGCTCATGCCCACAACCTGATTCTAAAGTAAATGTTTTCTGGATTGAATTCAGTTCTGAGATAATTCCTTGAGGACAAAGACTAGAGTCTTACTTTTGTGTCTGTAACGCCAATGCCTATCTTGGTGTCTGGCATGTAGTAGGTGCTTAATAAATGCAGGTCGTTTAATGGATGAATGAGTCTCCAAGTTGTATATAAGCTGAGGGTACAGAGCACCTGGGAAGTATGTGAGAAATAATTTAAAAGAAGGAGAATAAAGGGAAAAGGAATAAGAAACAAGGAAAGAAGCAGAGAAAACAGACAGGGACAGAGAGGAGAAAGAGAAGAGAGAGGCAGAAAGAGAATAGAAAGAAAAGAGAAGAATGATAAAGGGAAAAGATGAAGGTGAGAGTAAAAAGAAGGGAATGAAAGGAAAGAGAGAACAGAGGGGTAACTGGGTAGTTCAGTGGATTGAGCCAGGCCTAGAGACAGGAGGTCCTAGGTTCAAATCTGGCCTCAGACACTTCCCAGCTGTGTGACCCTGGGCAAGTCACTTGACTCTCATTGCCTATCCTTACCACTCTTCTGCCTTGGAGCCAATACACAGTATTGACACCAAGATGGAAGGTAAGGGTTTAAAAAAACACCTTAGAAAGAGAGAACAGAAAGAAAAAGAAGGGAGAGGTGGCAGTAGATAGAGAAAGAGAGAGACTAGAAATTGACAGAATTAAAAGATTGGGAACAAAAGAAAAACTGAACTGCAGAGTATTCACCACCACATGAAAAATGCTCTAAGTCACTAAAAGAAATGCACATCAAAAGAACCCTGAGGTTTCATATCAAAAGTGAAAATTGACAAAAATGACAAAAATTGGCAACAGTCAATATTGGAGGGACTGTGGAAGGATAAGCACATTAATGCAGTGTTGGTGGAGCTGTGAATTGGTATGACCATTTTGGAAAATAACTGGGATTATGCAAAGAAAGTGATTAAAATAGCCATCCCCTTTAAACCAGAGACTCCACTCCTGGCCTTATACCCCCACGAAAGCCATTGACCAGAAGAAATCTCCCATATACTCCAAAATATTTATAGCACCTTTTTTTGTTATAACTAAGACTTGAAAAGAAAGTGGATATCCGTCCATTGGGGAATAACTAAATAAATTGTGGTTAAAGAATGTAATGGAATACGTTGTTGTTCAGTCATTTTTCAGTTACGTCCTATTGTCATAGCCTCATTTGGAATTTTCTTGGCAAAGATACTAGAGGCAGACAGATGGCTCAGTGGATTTAGAGAGAGGTCTGGAGAGAGGAGATACTGGGGTCAAATCCTACTTTAGACACTTCTTAGTTGTGTGACCCTGGGCAAACTACTTAAAGCCAATTGCCAAGCCTTATTGTCCTTCTGCCTCAGAACGGATATCCATTCTAAGACAGAAGGTAATGTTTTTAAAATATATGTTGGAATTGTTTGCCATTTCTTTCTCCAGCTCATTTATAGATGAGGAAACTGAAGCAAACAGGGTCAAGTGACTGACCCAGAATCACACAGCTAGTACGTATCTGAAGAATGGATTATTAATGCACCATAAGAAATGATGTTTGTGATAAATACAGAGCAGCATGGGAAGATCTACATGAACTGATGCAGCTTAAGTAGAGCCAAGAAAATAATATATGCAGTGCCTACAATCATGTAAATGGGAAGAATAGTGACACATAAAAAAAAAAATCCAAAGTAAATGTAACAAAATCTTACAGATCACCCAAGTCTCAAATGAAGAGAAGGGAGAAGAAATCCCCAAACTAATCCTATGTAGAGGTGGAAGGTGCCCAGTACTACCCATTGCACCTATTTTCAGACTTTTTAATGTATTGATCCTGAGTCCTGCTCAGGGGAGGGAAGGGTCCTCTCTAAAAACAGACTATCATATGGGATGGCTGTCTCAGAGGAAAGGATCCTTAGAGTAACTATGTTGATGTAAGAAGTTAGATGTGGATACATTTTTTTAATAAATAGAAACAGAGATGGAGAGGCCGAAAAAGGACAGCCCTTGGGGAAATCTCTTCTCTTTGGACTTCACTTCTCTCATGTATACAATGTAGGAGTGGAATAGATGATCTCTAAAGTCCCTTCTAGTGCTAGAACCATTAACACACTTAAAGAGATAAAGGAAATAAAAGAAAGAAGAGAATAAGGACAGACAAGAGGAGGAAATAGGGAAGGCAAAAGGAGATAGGGAAGGCAGTGGTTGATTTTCATATAAGACCAGTGCTGTTGAACTCGCAGTGCACTATTTTCCAGAATTATTTCATTTGTCCTTCTGACAACTCTATGAGATAGCTAATTTTATTTTTCTAACTTTACAGGTGAGGGAATAGATGTTTGGAGAGCTAAGAGACTTGCCAAAGGTTATACAGCTAGTATATGTCTGAAGTGAGATTCATACCCAAGTGAGTTAAATAACCATATACATTTCATCCAGATAGAGGAAGAAAGGAAAAGAAAAACAAAAGAGAGAAGCATAGGGAGCCAGGGGGACCAAAACTGGAAGGATTATCTCTGCCAGAGTGAGGAAGAAGGAGCATAGTTCGTATAATAACTCTAAGGAATCTAAGACATAGAGGACTGTTTTTGGTAGATAAGATTTTATTTTTTTATTTTTTTTAAACCCTTAACTTCTGTGTATTGACTCCTAGGTGGAAGAGTGGTAAGGGTGGGCGATGGGGGTCAAGTGACTTGCCCAGGGTCACACAGCTGGGAAGTGTCTGAGGCAGGATTTGAACCTAGGACCTCCCGTCTCTAGGCTTGGCTCTCAATCCACTGAGCTACCCAGCTGCCCCCAATGGTGGATAAGTTTTAATCTTATCCCAACATTAACCTCAGCTGTGGAATTATGCTAGCTTTGCTATGAGTTGGGGAGAGAGCCAGAGAGCAGGGAAGGGAGGGGTATTGCATTTGCTTCCCCACAGCTGAGGCTCAGCATCCCCAAAAGAGGCTAGTTCTTGGATTCTTTGGTAAGCTTAAAAGGCATAAGAAGGTACACTAGGAGTCAGACAGGGAGGCATTTAAAGTTCATATCTCACAATAGAAGTCCAGACTGAACCATCACTGCTAGCTTTAACCACAGAGCACAGTTGGAAGCCTGAACACATTGAACCTAGAAAGCTTTTGATCCAGTGCCAACAAATGAACTTGTACTAAAGGAGCAAAAACACCCATTTCTAGTGAGATGTCACATTAGGGTTGAAGTAAAGACAAGCAAGCTCATGAAGATTGATTCCCCAAGCTTCAGTTGGAAGAAATCTCAGTGGTACCTGGCCCAGCCCCCATTTGAGCAGGAATTCTCTCTGCAACATCTCCAATCAGTGATCAAATAGTTATCACTTGAAGATCTACTGTAAGATTTAAATTAATATCCAATACTTTAAGTATTATTTTTATAAAGTTTATTATCTGACAAAAATAGAACCACGTGACTGTTTTTCTACCTGCTCAAAAATCCCCACTTCACCAAATCTGAGACAGGAAGGAAAGAGAGTAAGACACAGAACTCCACCCATTTTATATCCTACCTACATCAGTACATAATGGCAGGAAGTGAGTAGGGTGCTGGGAATTGTGGTTTGGTTGGGGGTCATAGTTTTTAGGGTAAAAGATTCTAATTACACAATTCCCCACCCCCCCGGGATCATTTGGGAGACTAGACTCTCCAATGGATCATGGAAACATAACCAACTTAAAAATTACAAATAATTTCAGAATAAAAGGGAAAGAGAACAAAACCAACAATTGCTAGCCACATTGACAAAAAGCCAATTAAGGGGCAGTTCCCTTTGGCATAAGAGGATACATACAAAATAAATGTGTTCGACTCCCCACAGTTCAATTTCTTTTTTTTTTTAATAATTTTTATTTTTTAGAAAAGTTATCATGCTTACATGATTCATGTTCTTACTTTCCCCTTCACCACCCCCCATCTCCTTTCCCCCCATAGCCGATGCACATTTCCACTGGTTTTAACATGTGTCATCAATCAAGACTTATTTCCAAAATGTTGATAGTTGCATTGGTGTGGTAGTTTCAAGTCTACATCCCCAATCATGTCCGCCTCATCCCATGTGTTCAAGCAGTTGCTTTTCTTCTGTGTTTCCTCTCCTGTAGTTCTTCCTCTGAATGTGGGTAGCATTCTTTTCCATAAGTCCTTCAGAAATGTTATGGATCATTGCATTGCTGCTAGTACAGAAGTCCATTACATTCTATTTTACCGCAATGTATCAGTCTCTGTGTACAATGTTCTTCTGGCTCTGCTCCTTTCGCTCTGCATCAATTCCTGGAGGTTTTTCCAGTTCACATGGAATTCCTCCAATTTATTATTCCTCTGAGTACAATAGTATTCCATCACCAGCATGTACCACAATTTGTTCAGCCATTCCCCAATCAAAGGGCATACCCTCATTTTCCAGTTTTTTGCCACCACAAAAAGCACAGCTATAAATATTTTTGTAAAAGTCTGTTTATCTATGATCTCTTTGGTGTACAAACCCAACAATGGTATGGCTGGATCAAAGGGCAGGCAATCTTTTATAGCCCTTTGAGCATAGATCCAAATTGCCAGCCAAAATGGTTGGATCAGTTCACAACTCCACCAGCAATGCATTAATATCCCAATTTGGCCACATCCCCTCCAACATTCATTACTCTGCCCTACTATCATTTTAGCCAATCTGCTAGGTGTGAGGTGATACCTCAGAGTTGTTTTGATTTGCATTTCTCTATTTATTAGAGATTTAGAACAGTTTCTCATGTGCTTTATGATAGTTTTGATTTCTTTATTTGAAAATTGCCTATTCATATCCCTTATCAACCAGGGAATGGCTTGATTTTTAATACAATTGATTTAACTCCTTGTATATTTGAGTAATTAGACCCCTGTCAGCGTTTTTTGTTATAAAGATTTTTTCCCAATTTGTTGTTTCCCTTCTGATTTTGGTTGCATTGTTTTTGTTTGTACAAAAGCTTGTTGATTTAGTATAATCAAAATAATTTATTTTACATTTTGTAATTTTCTCTAACTCTTGCTTGGTTTTAAAATCTTTCCTTTCCCAGAGATCTGACAAGTATACTATTCTATGTTCACTTAATTTATTTATAGTTTCCCTCTTTATATTCAGGTCATTCATCCGTTCTGAATTTATCTTGGTGTAGGGTGTGAGATGTTGATCTAGACCTAATCTCTCCCACATTGTTTTCCAAATTTCCCAGCAGTTTTTGTCAAATAGTGGATTTTTGTCCCAAAAGTTGGGCTCTTTGGGTTTATCATACACTGTCTTGCTGATGTCACTTACCCCAAGTCTATTCCACTGATCCTCCCATCTGTCTCTTAGCCAGTACCATATTGTTTTGATGACCGCTGCTTTATAGTATAATTTAATATCTGGTACTGCTAGGCCACCTTCCTTCACATTTTTTTTCATTATTTCCCTTGATATTCTTGATCTTTTGTTATTCCAGATGAACTTTGTTATAGCTTTTTCTAATTCAGTAAAAAAGATTTTTGGTAATTTAATAAGTATAGCTCTAAATAGGTAAATTAATTTAGGTAGAATGGTCATTATTTGGGGGTTCTGGGTTAAGATGGCAGCAGAGTAAAAAGCAGTTGCTTAACTTCTCCTAACCAAAGCATATAGGACTCCTCAAGGGGACATAAAAACAAATCCAGAAGAACAAAGGGACCCCACAACAGGGCACCGCATTGAAGGTACGTGGAATTGTGGCATTTCCACACTATAAAGGGGTGAGACAGCTCTCACTAGAGCGCAAGCTGAGAAACCCCCTCCCCCACCCCACACACCACCTACAGTGCCAAGGCCAGTGCACAAGAGTTAAAGCAGGTTTGGGGCGCCCATTAAGTCATTGGCAGCTCCAGGGTCTGTTCCTGGGAGCAGCAAGACTTAGGACCCCAAGAGGCTAAAGAACGCACGGACTTTGGACACAGACTTTGAGCACCAACACAGGTGAAGGCATTGACATAGGCATGGACAAGAATCTTGAGCACAGGCTTGGGCCTCTAGTGGGGACCCTGTGCAGACAGGAGCATGGCTGTGGAAGCAGCACCCTGAGACTGTTGAAGGAGCCTTGGGCAGAGGGGCAAGAGGGGGGACCATAAGGAGGCTTGACCCCGAGAACAACGAGATCTGAGACCTTGGGAGCCTAGAGAGTGCAGACAGACCCTGAGTGTGAGGATAAAGCTGAGAAGGTACAGGGCTAACAATGGGAAGCCAAAATCGAGAACCCCAGAAAAGTAAGATCATCAAGAAGAAATCTGTAACACTCGACAACTTTTACACAGAGAAAATCCAGACAGCAGAGTAAACAGCAGAGGAGAACAGACAAGTAATCATATCCAAACCTTCCCAAAATAAAGAAAACTGGTCACAAGCTATTGAAGAGTTCAAATATGAGATGATGAGAAAGATGGAAGAGATCTGGCAAGAAAATAACAGTTTAAAAGGCAGAATTTTGCAATTGGAAAGTGAGGCTCAGAAATCAAATGAACTGATAAGGAAATTGAACACCAGAAATGACCAGAATGAAAAGGAAAACCAAAAGATTATAGCCAAAAACCAGTCCCTAAAGGCTAGAATTGAGCAATTAGAAGCTAATGATCTCTCAAGACAGCAAGAACAAATAAAACAAAGTCAATAGACTGATAAAATAGAAGAAAACATGAAATATCACAATGAGAAAGTGACTGATCAAGAAAACAGGTCTAGAAGAGACAATCTGAGAATCATTGGTCTTCCTGAAAAAGCAGAAATTAATAGAAATTTGGACTCCATACTAAAAGAAATTATTCAGCAAAACTGTCCTGAAGTTCTACAAGAGGGCAATATAGACATTGAAAGGATCCATAGATCACCCTCTACACTAGACCCTGAAAAGATAACCCCCAGGCATGTAATAGCCAAATTCAAGAGCTTCCAAGTAAAAGAAAAAATCTTACAAGAAGCTAGAAAGAGACAATTCAAATATCAAGGAGCACCAATCAGGATCACACAGGATCTGGCAGCATTCACACTAAAAGCCTGCAAGGCTTGGAATATGATATTCAAAAAGACAAGAGAACTGGATCTTCAACCACGGATCACCTACCCATCCAAACTAACTATATACTTCCATGGGAAAGTTTGGGCATTCAATAAGATAGAAGATTTCCAAGTATTTGCACAGAAAAGACCAGGACTAAATGGAAATTTTGATCTCCAACCACAAAAATCAAGAGAAACATGAAAAGGTAAATAAGAAACAGAGGAGAAGGAGAGAAAACTCATATTTTTTTAAAATTTGCCCCTTTAAGGGCTTCAATAAGATCTAATTATCTGTATTTCCTGTGTGGAGAAATGCTATGTATAATTCTCTATAGTGAACTCTATTCACTATTATAGTATTCACTATTATAGTAATCAGAAGAATAAAACATAGGGAAAGGTTGGAATACTAAATGGTCTAAGATGATAGGGGGAGTGGGAAAGAGGGGGGTGAATAGTAGGGGACACCAAGAGAAACTTGAATGAATAAGAAAAATAGGATATTCTATTTTACACAAAGAGGGCATGGGAAGGGGAGGGAATGAATACTATTATAAGAAGGAGAGGAAGAGAGCATTAAGAGGTAATATTTAAACCTTACTCTCAGTGGAATTAACCCTGAGAGGGAAGAGTAGCTATATCTATTGGGATATAAAACTCTATCTAACTCTACTGAGAAAGCCAGAAGGGATAAACCAAGGGGAGTGGGGAGGTCAAAAAAGGGAGAGGAGAAGAAGGGGGAGGTAATTCATTAGGTCTTTAAAAATAAAAAGAAGGGAATAATAAGGGAGGGGGTAGAAAGTGAAGTTAATCAACAGAGGGGATAAGGGTTGCCAGCTTAAAGCAAACCACTGGTTTAAAAGGAAAGGGTGTAAGAAGAAGGGGTAGAACTAGGAGATGATACCAAAATGTCAGAGAATGCACAACTGATAATTATAACTCTGAATGTGAATGGGATGAACTCACTCATAAAACGGAAGCAAATAGCAGAGTGGATTAGAAACCAAAATCCTACCATATGTTGTCTACAAGAAACACATATGAGGCAGGGGGACACACACAAATTTAAGGTCAAGGGCTTGAGCAAAATCTTTTGGGCGTCAAATGAGAAAAAGAAGGCAGGAGTGGTGATTATGATTTCTGACAAAGCCAAAGTAAAAATAGATATGATTAAAAAAGACAGGGAAGGTCATTACATACTGACTAAAGGCAGTATAGACAATGAGGAAATAACAGTGCTCAATATGTATGCACCAAGTGGCATAGCATCCAAATTCATAAAAAAGAAACTGGAAGAGCTCAAGAAGGAAATAGATAGTAAAACTATAATAGTGGGAGATCTAAATATTCCTCTTTCAGATCTAGATAAATCAAATCAAAAAAATAAATAAGAAAGAGGTAAGAGAGGTGAATGAAGTCCTAGAAAAATTAGATTGAATTGATATGTGGAGAAAAATAAATAGGGACAAAAAGGAATACACCTTCTTTTCAGCTACACATGGTACATTCACAAAGATTGACCATGTAATAGGGCATAGAAACATTGCAAACAAATGCAAAAGAGCAGAAATAATAAATGTAACCTTCTCAGATCATAATGCAATAAAAATAATAAATAGTAAGGGCTCCTGGACAGGCAAATCCAAAACTAATTGGAAATTAAATAATATGATTCTCCAAAACCAGTCAGTTAAAGAAGAAATCATAGAAACAATCAACAATTTCATTGAAGAGAATGACAATGATGAGACATCCTACCAAACTCTGTGGGATGCAGCCAAGGCAGTACTCAGAGGGAAATTTATATCCTTGAGTGCATATATTAACAAATTAGGGAGGGCAGAGATTAATGAATTGGGCATGCAACTTAAAAAACTAGAAAGTGAGCAAATTAAAAATCCCCAGATGAAAACTAAATTAGAAATACTAAAAATCAAGGGAGAAATGAGTAAAATTGAAAGTAAAAGAACTATTGAATTAATAAATAAGACTAGAAGCTGGTATTTTGAAAAAACAGATAAAATAGGCAAAGTATTGGTCAATCTAATTTAAAAAAAAAAGGAAAGAAGAAAACCAAATTGACAGTATCAAAGATGAAAAGGGAGACCTCACCTCTAATGAAGGGGAAATTAAGGCAATCATTAAAAACTATTTTGCCCAATTATATGGCAATAAATATAACAATCTAGGAGATGTGGTTGAATATTTACAAAAATATAAATTGCCTAGATTAACAGCAGAAGAAATAGAATACCTAAATAATCCCTTATCAGAAAAAGAAATTGAACAAGCCATCAAAGAACTCCCTAAGAAAAAATCGCCAGGGCCTGATGGATTCACAAGTGAATTCTATTGGACATTCAAAGAGCAACTAATCCCAATACTATACAAATTATTTGATAAGATAAGCAAAGAAGGAGTCCTACCAAATTCCTTTTATGACACAAATATGGTACTGATTCCAAAGCCAGGGAGATCAAAAACAGAGAAAGAAAACTACAGACCAATCTCCCTAATGAACAGATGCAAAAATCTTAACTAGAATACTAGAAAAGAGACTCCAGCAAGTGATCAAGAGGATCATCCACCATGATCAGGTGGGATTTATACCAGGAATGCAAGGGTGGTTCAACATTAGGAAAACCATCCACATAATTGACCATATCAACAATCTAAAAAAAATCACATGATTATCTCAATAGATGCTGAAAAAGCCTTTGACAAAATACAACATCCGTTCCTATTGAAAACACTGAAAAGTATAGGAATGGAAGGACCTTTCCTAAAAATAATAAACAGTATATACCTAAAACCATCAACAAGCATTATATGCAATGGGGATAAATTAGAAGCCTTCCCAATAAGATCAGGAGTGAAACAAGGATGCCCATTATCACCTCTATTATTCAACATAGTACTATAAACACTAGCAGTAGCAATTAGAGAAGAAAAAGAAATTGAAGGTATCAAAATAGGCAATGAGGAGACTAAGCTATCACTCTTTGTAGATGATATGATGGTCTACTTAAAAAATCCTAGAGAATCAACTAAGAAGCTTGTAGAAATAATCAACAACTTTATCAAAGTTGCAGGATACAAAATAAATGCACATAAATCATTAGCATTTCTATATATTTCCAACACATTAGAGCAGCAAGAGGTAGAAAGAGAAACACCATTTAAAATCACCCTAGACAATATGAAATACTTAGGAATCTACTTCCTATATTCTGGGAGGTAGTAAATTTCTTAACTTTTATAAAACTAGAAGTTTACTACAATTATACAACCCCCTGACAAACACAGGATACATTAATTTTCACTAAGAAAACAGCTTTATAAAAATCAGTAGTATAGCAGCTAATTCAAGAAAACCTTTTGGGTCTAAAATGTCATCAAGAATCTAGATCGTTCTAGTGGAGGTAGATTAAACTAAAGAGGTTTAAAAAACCATCCAGAAGCTACTAGGCATCACAGGGAAATGTTCCCTCTTGGGAGCCATCCAGGGGTACCACACCCCCTAGGAAAACCTTCCCAGGTCCTCCGGTATGAGACTGTAACAGCAATAAAAGGCATGTCTTTATATGTCTCATCTATTACATTTTTATAAATGTGGAGGTGGGGGAATAGTGCTATAGCACTTCACTTCAGCTACTAAATGGACCTTTACCTCTTGTTAAAAACAACTCAAAGGTGCTTTTACAATGGTATCTTCTCTAGTCCAGTCATAGGGGGAAGGTACAAATAAAGACAATGGAACAGCATATATAGCTAATAGCCAAAACACAGTAACTTAAAATGATTCAGTGTAACAGAACTTAACAAATAAAATCTTAAAACAAGCAATAAACAAATACAATATATGTGACAGGATACAGGCACTGAATTGAAGAATTCTTTTTTTTCAATTCCAATACAGAGATTTTTCATAAAACAATGGAGTCTGAAAAGGCTTAAAATCTACCCTCCAGACTCTTTAAGGTTCCTTCCCCTCCCCAGTATCATCATCCATCTGGGTTCCTTTAGGTCACACTTCTGGGATCTCCCATTGTGAGGGAGAATTCCACACTGAACATAGTGTGGAGGAATCCCATATTGGATGTATTGTAAAGACTGGGCAGTCCAGATGGCAAGGGGGTGAATTTCTCCCCTGAATTATAGGATTATCCAAGCTAATTACAAGGACCAGTGCACTTAGGAACAGTAGTAAGAGAAGTAAAACTGGGAGCTTTTTGAGATAGGAAATGCACCATTCTTCCATAGAGTGGGCCATGATTGCAATTCTACTTCCTCTTTGGAAGAGTAACCTTAATTCCTCTCCCTACTAAAGGTAAAAATTCCAGGGAGCAGCTTGCTTCCCCTGCCACATGGACAGGGAGTTAAGAGGGCAAAAGGTCTCCTCAGGTAAAAGCCCTCTAGGAGGCTAATTATTGCCTAAGGGAAACGCACCTGGGCTTCCAAGGCAAGCAGTGAGCACTCAGCTATTGGCAATGTAAGGAAAAGAAGGATTTATACTTTCCCAGGTTGTTTGGAGAGTGGCTCCAAAGACTCCCAGTTTGTTGGCAGCAATAACAGCAGGAGCAGAAGCGGCAGCAACAGGTGACAGCAGCAATGCCAGAAAAATTCCAAAGAGAGTGCCCTGGAAGGGTTGAGGTGGGGGGGTTGGAGCAGGAGAAACATGGTTTCTTTTCAAACTAATCTACTCAGAGAGAATTAAGGGTTCTAAAACCTACTTCTGGTTGCCATAAATGTAAGATTTAAATTAATATCCAATACTTCAAGTATTATTTTTATAAAGTTTATTTTCTGACAAAAATAAAACCATGTGTCTAAGTTTTCCTACCTGCTCAAAAATCCCCACTCCACCAAAGCTGAGACAGGAAGGAAAGAGAGCAAGACTTGGAACTCCACCCAATTTATATCCTGTCTACATCAGTATGTAACAACAGGAAAGGAATAGGATGCTGGGAATTGTAGTTTTGCTGGGGATCATAGTTTTTAGGGTAACGGATTCTAATTACACAATACATGAGATGAGGAGCTCACTACTTCCTTTAGTAACTTACTCCTCTTTGATCAAAACTCTATTTCTTGATTCCAAGATTAAATCTGGTTCTATCCCCAGGGGCTGAGTAGAACAAACATCATTCTTTCACCATTCTACAGTCACTTAAGAATTTGAAGACAAAGATTAATAGGAACTTACTGAGTCCTACTCTTTATCCATCCATGTTGGGGAAGCCAGTGGAGTGAGAGTGGGGAGGAAGAGGAATGGCATCCAGTAAGACAGAAAGAAATGAGAGAAGTATAAATAGTTCCTTAACATGGTAGAGTGGAAAAACCCTCCACTCTTAAGAGAGACCACTTGGATTTGAATCCTAGCTCTTCTGTCTAATATCCTGAAGACCTTGAACAAGTCCATTCCCCTTCCTTGATCTGAGTTTCCTTCTTTGTAAAATGAGGAGGCTGGATTGGATCATCACTAAGGATTCTTTTGACTCCAAAGTCCTATACTTCTTTGGGATCTCCCTGAAAATACTCTCTTTTCTTCTCCTACACTTGTGTGAGTCCAAAGTTTCATTCATTCAACAGATATTCACCAGAAATATCTGTGTAGAGCATTGGGTTAGGGCAGCAAGGGGAGTGGAAGATGATATAAAATTTATATCAGATGCATCCCCTGCTCCCATGAAATTCAAAGTCCATAAGGGATAATTGGGATAGAAGATCCAGTTTGTGCTAAAAGAAAAACAGTTTATGACCAGAAATGTAGTTTGAAAACTTTTGTGTGAGAACAATGCATTTGCTATGGTGGAGACTACCAGAGATTGTACCCATGGGTAAAATAAAGGAATGAGCAGCCAATAGAGGGAAGAGCTATTGCTGGACACCAAGTCTAAAATCTACTCTTCCAGCACACTGGAATAAGATGCTGGTGATAGATTGAAGGGCATCTGAAAAACTGAGAACTCTGACTGGAATCAGCACTATAGCCAGGGACATTGCCAAACTTCTCAGAGATGGGAGCTCTATATTGCAGTGCCATTGTGAGTAGAAAGAAGTGACATGCTATGGGGCCATCATGGTGAACCTATGGCACATGTGTCAAAGATATCATGCAGAGACCTCTCTGTGGGCACACTCACTGTCACCTGCCAGAGTTAGTTTCTAGAAAGGCAGAGGAACTCAGTCAGAGCTGCTCCCTTACCCCTCTCCACCATGTCTCTCCAGCTTTCTGTCCAGTAGCCCAATGGAAGTGCTTATTCCCTCCCCTAAGTGGAGCACCTGGGCTACTCCCTCCCTTTCTCCCACCCCTGTCTGGGGTAAGGGGGAGGGTAGAACGACAACAACACTTGTCTCTGGGGGTGGAGCATGGCATGGCATGCACGGTCTAAAAGATTCCAAAAGGATCACCATCACTGCTATAAGGGATATAAAGAAGTCAACCTTGGACCTCACCACCAGGCTGGCTGCTATAGCAGAGTTTTGTAGTGGCTTCAGTTGTTTCTGGTCAGTGTGGCACAGAGTCCAATGAGCCTTCATTTTTGCAAAGGGCCACGGTGTGGTGTCGTGATCTCAGGAAGCTTTTCTAGCATAGACATGTCTCTAGGTGACTAATAGGACACTGATTTCTGTTGTGTCTAGATCTCCCATCCCACACCAGTGTCCTATTCTAAATTACCCTACCTCTAGCATCTCATGTGCTATGGGGGATAGTTGTTTAATATTAAGTATGAATTGATAAAAACTTCCTGAAACCACACAATATTTGTGCTCTTAGAAGTACAGGTTGCCTGGTATGAAGCTTTGTTCCTCCAACTTCCCAATTAGTTTAAGAGCCCCAAACATACATGAAAACCCCATGGATTCCCCCAGAAGCCACTGACTTCTCTTGAACTGTATTACAGTCCTTCTGTGTCAAAGTGAGTGGGATTTCTGTTGGACAGAAATTGTTGAAGAAGACCTCAGGAACTATATAGGATTATAGTGCCAAGGACCAGCTTTGAGTTTTGGTGGCATTGAATGGGATTAGATTTGCTCAATATTAACATCTTCAGGTCAGCCTGGGAAAGACCAAAGCAAAAAGAGAGGTAAAACACCAGATAGTAAATGGCTAATTTATAAAGAGATAAGATACACATTGCGTAGATGAGTTCAGGAGATATTGGGTTGCCCTATAGAGTGTGATGGGATTGCTGGACTTCACATGCCCTGATTGACCTCCTTACATTATTAACCTCTTTTTTAAACATTTAATCTTTATTTTTTCTCAGTTACATGTAAACAAAAAAATTTTAATTCATTTAAAAATTTCAAGTTCCATATTTTATCCCTCTCTCATCTCCCTCCTCCTTGAGAAGCATAATATCATCAGAAATGATATTACAGAGGATAAGCAATTTGATGTATATTATACAAGTGGAGTCACACAAAAATTTTCATTTTAGCCCTTACATTAACTTCATTGAAGTGTTCTTTATTCTCAAACATGTTCAGTTTAGACTAAGAAGGATCGCACTCAATTCTGTAAGCTATTGCTCCTTCAAATTTCATGTGAGTAGTTT
Organism: Gracilinanus agilis; assembly: GCF_016433145.1. Taxonomy (NCBI): domain Eukaryota; kingdom Metazoa; phylum Chordata; class Mammalia; order Didelphimorphia; family Didelphidae; genus Gracilinanus; species Gracilinanus agilis. The sequence goes on along the minus strand of NC_058133.1, from coordinate 29,882,433 downwards.
CAGATAATCATGTCATGTGAATATGGTTTGAGCCCCCACTCAATACCATCTCTACCAACGGACAAAGTGGGGAATATAAATCAAATTGAAAAGTAAATAACAAAAGAAAGATCAAGTGCTAGAATTATCTTTTCTTCCCCTTATGCCCAACATAAACCAAGGGATGCAGTTTCTCACTGGCTAGAACGCCTGAGGGAGAACTAGCCTATGTTTATCTCATACTTCTAGGGGAAATGGGTTTGTATTATCACTGGATCACCCCTAGAGACTTCATCTCTTGGCAATGGATTATGCCTCGTCGATGCTGCTCCATTCTGCTACCATCATGGCTGCCTTTCTTCTTTGGATCCAAAGGGGTAATTTGCATCTTTTCTGCAGTTTCCATCTGCTACAGCTGTTGTCTGCCTCAGCAGTTGCTGCTCCTGCACCAAGCTACTGCTGCCATCTGCTGCTGCCACAGCCTCATGAAACTCAGAAAGAAGAAGGAAATATTACCAAGAATTGTAAAATCTTGGGCAAAAAGCCCTCAGGTTCACAGACTGTGACCCACCCAAGGGATTCAGATAGGAACAACAGATATGGAAAGTAAATTGTGAGTCAAGAAGTAGATGCCTCAAAATTAAGCAAGGGTGCGAAAAGGATTTCCTAAGTGCCAGGTGCTAAGCTAGATGGAATATGGTTGAGATTTCTCAACTTCATATTAAAATAAAGGAATGAAAGGCTTTTGCTCATGAATAAAGTACTCCTAATAAGAACTGGTTATCTATGTACACAGACACAGACAGACACAGACACACACACACACACACACACACACACACACACACACACACACACATTATTTATACACACAACAGACCCCTGGGTGGGAGCGGAGGGCACAATTGATTGAATCCCAGTCCATGGTCTAACCCCCTGGCTCCCCTCCCTCTTTCTGGCAATGCTCCCCTCCTTCCTCCCTGATCTCCCAGGATGGAGGGCTGCACTAGAATCGGGTCCCTGGGGGAATGAAAAGAGTGGCTTCCAGAAGGAGTGGTCTGCCTGCCTGCCTGTCTGCCTGTAGTGTAGAAACAATGGGGCAGGATAGGGATCACTCAGGTATCTGGTCCTTATTTCTGCAATGAGGACCCCTTCCCTGTCCCTTTTTCTCCTCTTCCTTTACCCTCAGCCCTCAATGTGTGTGATTTATTGAGTCAGCTGTGTGGTTTTACTTTGTTCCTCTTTCCTTTTCATGGAGAAACAAATGGATAGAAAATGTTTTAAATGGAATTTTGACTGGAGTTGTGCAAATCTAATCAAAGGAGGTTAAACTGAAAAGGGAAAAGACAAAGAGAAAATAACACTAAAAATTCACATTCATACAGCACTTTATTATCTCACTTGAACCTCACAATCATTCTGAGAGGTTAAGTGCTCTTATTATCCCATATTACAAATGAGGAAACTGAGGCAGACAGGTGAAATGGCAAGCCCATGTTCATACAGCTAACAAGTGTATGAGATAGAAATTGAACTCAGGGCTCTCTGACTCTAGTTCTAGTTCTAGTACTCTAGCCACTGCGCTATTTCACCTAAGCCTCAAACTTACCCTCCTTCCAGAGTCAAAATGAAATCCTCCCAGACTACAATTAGTCCTCTTAGTGGAAGCTCATTGGTTCAGTGAATAGAGGGCTAGTCCTGGAGTCAGGAAGACTTAAGTTCAGATACAAATAATTACTTGCAGTGTGATCCTGGACAAATCACTTAACCTTTGCTTACCTCAGTTTCTTCATCTGTCCAATGGAGATAATAATAGCTCTTACTTCCCAAAATTGTTGTAAAGCTCAAATGAGATACTATTTGTAAAGTGCTTAGCACTTATCTGGCACATAGTAAGCCCTAACTTAATGTTAGCTATTGTTGTTATTACTAGACATGACTTCTCCCTCTTGTAACCCCCTCCCTATCTCCATTAACTTGTAGATTTTTTGCCACAGGGCCATATTGCCAACTCTCTTCCCTATCATCTGGATTGAAAATTTAATGACCCACACCCATATTATAAAAATAGGCTCATCCTGAAGCAAAGAGGAGCCTCAGAATCAGTTTAAATTCTGCTTATAGAAGTTTATAGAATTAACAAATTAAGAAAACAGTTTGCCATGCTTCTAGGTGGCACCTCCCCACCAAGCTGAACAGTAACTTCCCAGCCAATTAAATTTGGTATAGTGAAATAGCCAAAAGCTTACCTGTTTACATTATCCAAATGCAATTAGACATACACCCAGAACAATTAAAATAGATTTCATCTTTTACCTAGAGCAAACTAGACTAAAAGAAGTAATGAAACAGTTTATAAAGGAAATGAGAGATTTTAAATTTAAATCTCCATCCTTTCTGATGGAATGAGGGAGGAATGCAAATAAAAACATCTCTGATGTTTCACTTAATACCCATGGCAAAGATGATATAAGACAGAAATCAATTCTGAGGTGCTTCAAGAAAACAAACATTCTGCAATGCTGATGAAACTGCGAAAACTGTGACTTGGTCCAATAGTTCTGGAAAATAATTAGAATTCTAAGATAAAAGCCACTTAGCTGTTCATACTCATGATCCCTGTACTAAATTTCATATAACTCATGTAGGTCAATGACAGAAAGGCCCCATACATCACCAAAATGTTCTCTGCAGGATTTTCCATGGTAACTAGATAGATATGAAAGGTGAGAAAAAAGAATCAAAGATAGCTTCCCTATTAAGAGCCAGAGAGACTGGATGAACATTGGTGCCACAAATAGAATAGTGAAGTTAGGAGGAAACAAGTTTAAAGAGAAAGAGAATAGGCTTAATTTTAATTAGAAAATCTACAAGTAAAATCTAAAACAAGCACAAAAAAGAAATATTAAAAAGTAAAGGAGAAATAGATAAATTTGAAACAAAAATCTATTGAAATGGTTAATAAAAGTAAAAATTAGTTCTTTGAAAAGACCAATGAACCCTTAGCTAAAGAAGAGAATAAAAAAATCAAATCAATAAAATGGCAAATGAGCAAGGTGAAATCACAGTAAAACCAGAATTAATAAAAAGAATGAACAAAACATATTATTGTAATAAATGAAAAGTGAAATTGTTAATGTAATAATAAAATATTGTGGTGGCCATTGTAAAATTTACTCTCAAGTCAGGAGTCCGTTAGTAGCTCTTAACAATGTAATTTTAATAAAAATGGAGATATATGAAAAAGGGAAATGAAGGAAGGGGACAGAACATTCTCACCTATCTAGAAAAATACCTAAGCCAAAATTCCAAGCCCACCAAGCCAATTAAGCAGCAAAGCTCTTGAACAGATGGAGAGAGAGAGAGAGAGAGAGAGAGAGAGAGAGAGATAAAGAGAGAGAGAGAGAGCTCCACCTCACACCTTTTATTCTCCATACCCCTATGTTCTGCTCCATACACAAGCAAAAAGGGGTTGGGGTAGGACAAACTTAGGGAGTGGTTTCTATCATCACAGTATATAACACAGTTATATGCTAACAAAAGTAAACACAAAATAAATAATGAAATACCCTCAAAATATAAAATACTCAAATAATCTGAAGACAAAGATCTTAAATAATCCAATTGCAGGAAAGGAAATCAATCTAGGAATAAAGGAACTGCTAAAAAAGGGTGGGGAGAAACCTCTTGATACTGATGGATTCACAAGAGAATTCTATCAAACTTTTAATGAATAGTTAGCATCCATACTTCATAAATCATTCTCAAAAGAAAGCACCTTTCTAGAATCTTTTATGAGACAAATATGATTCTAAAACTCAAACCAGGGAAAGATAAAACATGGAAATAAAATTACTGATATCACTAAAGAACATCAATCTAAAAATTATAAGCAAAATTCTAATTTATCCAAAAAGTCATCATGATGAAGTGGGATTTATACCAGGTATGCAAGGATAGTTCAACATTATTGTCCTTTGTTTTCAAAGAGGAGCAATGGCATCACAAGGGTAATGTCTTGACTTGTCTGTAAACTGGATTTCAGTGAGTCAGAGTTGCATGATGTCATCAGCCTCACTCTCACTTTGAGTCATCAAAGTCAAATGTCAAGACAAAAAATCAAAATACCTGACTATGGCCCAGGATACAGTGATCTTGATGTCTTCAATATCTGACCAAGTTCTAAGTACTCCATAACACCTGCTTCAGCCACTTTCATGGTCCTAAACCTCTTCACTTAGTCCTATAAACAAAATAGTTAGGATTCCACGTCTAAATTTCAGTTCTTTTTTAACCTATATTTCTCAACAACTCCTCACACTTTCAGATTCAATCTTTGACACTGCCTTGGCAGGAATAGAAATCTCAAAAAACTTTTGCCAACTGGTCACAATCTTTTGAGTGTGATATCATTGAGAGTATCTCACAAATACTCTCAAAGAGTTTAATAAAACCCTTTTTATGAAAATGTAAAGGAAAGCTACCTATCAACTAGCACAAACCCACTATAGAATAGGATTCAACATTAGGAAAATAATCAGCATAACCATATAAAAAACAAACCACTCAAAACCACTGATCATTTCAATAGATTCAGAAAAAAAAGTCGTTGTCAAAGTACAACACCTTTTTGTACTTAAAATCCTTCAAAATATAGGTGTAAAGGAACCTTTTAAAAAATATAAAAGGCATCTATCTAAAATTGAGTAAGTATCCTATGCAATAGAAATATACTAAAATCTTTTCTGAAAACTATAGAAGCAAAATAAGGATGTATACACTTTAAAATGTTTTGATTTAGAATATTTTCCCATGGTTATATGATTCATAACCCCCCTTCCCCACACTTTCCTCCCCCAAAGCCAACAAGCAGTTCCACTGAGTTATACATGTATCATTGTTCAAAACATATTTCCATGTTATTCATATTTGCAGTAGAGTGATCTTTTAACATCAAAACCCTAAATAGATCCCTATCACATTACATGATCAAGCATATATTTTTCTAATGCATTTCTGGTTCCACAGTTCTTTCTCTGGATGTGGATAGAATTCTTTCTCAAAAGTTCCTCTGAATTTTCCTGGGTCATTGCATTGCTGCTGGTAGAAAAGTCCATTACATTCGATTGTGCCATAATGTATCAGTCTGTGTACAATGTTCTGGTTCTGCTTCTTTCGCTCTGTATCAATTCCTGGAGGTCATTCCAATTCAGATGGAATTCCTCTGTTTCTTTATTCCTTTCAGCACAATAATATTCCATCACCAACAGATACCACAATTTATTCACCCATTCCCCAATCAATGGACACCCCCTTTTTTTCTAATCTTTTACCACCACAAAGAGCATGACTATAAATATTTTTGTGCAAGTATTTTTCCTTATTATCTCTTTGGTGTGCAAACTCAGCAGTGGTATGATTGGATCAAAGGGCACACATTCATTGAAAGACATTTGTGCATAGTTCCAAATTTTCCTCCAGAATGGTTGGATCAATTCACAACCCCACCAGCAGTGTATTAGTGTCACAATTTCGCTACATCCCCTCCAACATTTATCACTTTTCTTTGCTGCCATATTGGCCAATCTGCTGGGTGTGAGGAGGTATTTCAGAGTTGTTTTTATTTGCATTCCTCTAATCAGGAGGGATATAGAACACATTTTCATGTGCTTATTGATAGTTCTGATTTCTTCATGTGAAAACTGCCTATTTTTGTCCCTTGACCATTTGTTGATTGGGGAATGGCTTGATTTTTTGTAAATTTGACTTAGTTCCTTATATATTTGGCAAATTAAACATTTGTCAGAGAGTTTTGTTATAAAAATGTCCTCCAAGTTTGTTGCTTTCTTTCTATTTTTGGTGGCATTTGGTTTTGTTTGTACAAATCTTTTAAATTTGATATAATCAAAGTCATTCATTTTGCATTTTGCAATGTTCTCTGTCTCTTTCTTGGTCTTAAATTCCTTCCTTTCCCACAGATCTGACAGGTATATAAGAATTTAAATTTAGGTTTTATGCTAAATTTGAGAATTCTAAAGCAATATTATGATTGCTGATTTAAAAATATTACAGTTCAAGTCAAAATGACTCTTAGCAGCTTTATTTACAAAGAAGTAGAAAGAGTGAAAGTGGAAAAATGTAGATAAAGAGACAGAAAGTACTGCCTAGCTACAAATACCCTGAATTTAATCCTAATGTCTCCAGATCACAAATGCAAATCCGAAAGCGAATCTCACCAGAATCCAAAATCCCAATTAGGAAACAGAAATATGAAGAGCAAGGAGATGCTGAAGAATCCTCTGAGAACCTTCACCTTTAGCATAGGAGGCTAAGACCTCCAAGAATATCACCAGAACTCACACTGAAGGGAGTATCCCACCAAAGCACCAATGAGCAGAGAGGGTCTCCTCACCAAAGAACCAAGGAAGGAATCACTTCACTTATCACCACAAGATCCAAAGAGTCTCCTCCTCCAATCTGGTTCACCAACACGAAGTGAATCAATGAATCCTTGAGCAGGCCTTTTTAAAGCAGTTTTCTCGCTGTCACTTCTTGTTGCTCCCTCACTTTTTGGGAACCAATTGCAGTCTTTCAATTTGCCTAGTGCTGGGGGGAGGGTGTGTGTGTGTGTGGAGATGGCTCTCTGGAATTGTCACCCACTCTAGCAAGAGACTTGTGAACTCTCATACTCAATGACTGGTAAAGTACTAGGTAGGGGTACTTAAGTTTTTGACTGATTAACTTAAAAGTTGCTGATTGATAGACAAAGAGAGTTTTATCCACTCTTCACAGGTATAATAATCTATGTTCACCTAATTTATTTATGATTTCACTCTTTATATTTAAGTCATTTACCAATTTTGAATTTATCTTGGTATAGGGAGTAAGAGATGTTGACCTAAACCTAATCTCTCCCATACAGTTTTCCAATTTTTCTATCAGTTTTTTGGTCAGATAGTGAGTTCTTATCTCAAAAGCTGGGGTCTTTGGGTTTATCAAACCCTATCTTATTGAGGTCATTTACTCCTACTCTATTCCATTGATCCATCCTTCATCTCTTAGCCAGTACTATATTGTTTTGATGACCACTGCTTTATAGTACAGTTTAAGATCTGGTACTGCTAGGCCACCTTCCCTCATATTTTTTTTCATTTGTTCTCTTGATATTCTTGATCTTTTGTTCTTCCAGATGAACTTTATTATAATTTTTTCTAATTCTATAAAAAAGTTTTTTGGTAGTTTAATAGGTATGGCACGGAATAAGTAGATTAATTTGGGTAGGATTATCATTTTTATTATATTAGCTCATCCTACCCAGGAGCAATTAATGTTTTTCCAATTGTTTAGATCTAGTTTTAATTGTGTAAAAAGTGCCTTGTAGTTGTGTTCATACAATTCCTGAGTTTGACTTGACAGATAGATTCCTAAATATTTTATACTGTCTAGAGTGATTTTAAATGGAGTTTCTTTTTCTAACTCCTGCTGCTGAGTTTTGTTGGAAATATACAATTATAAAATAGAGAAATGCTGATGATTTATGTGTATTTATTTTGTACCTTGCAACTTTATTAAAGTTGTTAATTAGTTCCACTAGCATTTTAGTTGATTTTCTGGGGTTCTTTAATTATATCATCATATCATCTGCAAAGAGTAATAGTCTCCTCATTGCCTACTTTGATCCCTTCGATTTCTTTTTCTTCTCTAATTGCTACTGCTAGCATTTCTAGTACAATATTGAATAAAAGAGATGATAATGGCTATCCTTGCTTCCCTCCTGATCTTATTGGGAAGGCTTCTAAATTGTCCCTATTGCAAATGATACTTGCTGATGGTTTTAAATATATACTGTTTACTATTTTGAGGAAGGGCCATTCTATTCTTATACTTTCTAGTATTTTTTCTAGTAGTTTTCAATAGGAATGGGTGTTGTATTTTGAGAAAGGCTTTTTCTGCATCTATTGAGATAATCATGTGATTTTTGTTGGTTTGATTACTGATATGGTCAATTATGTAGATGGTTTTCCTCATATTAAACTATAGTTGTATTCCTGGTATAAATCCAACCTGATCATAGTGGATAATCCTCATGATCACTTGCTGGAATCTTTTTGCTCATACTCTAAGAATTTTACACCTATATTATAAGGAAATCAGTCTGTAGTTTTCTTTCTCTGTTTTTGATCTACCTGGCTTTGAAATCAGTACCATATTTGTGTCAAAAAAGGAATTCGTTAAACTCTTTCATTGCTTATTTTGTCAAATAATTAGTATAGTGTTTAGATTCATTGTTTTTTAAATGTTTGATAGAATTCACTTGTGAATCCATCTGGCCCTGGGGATTTTTTCTTAGGAAGTTCCTTGATGGCTTGTTCAATTTCTTTTTTAAAGAAGGAATTCTTTAAGAATTATATGTCCCGACTTCCTGGTTAAGATGGTGGCAGAGTAAAAAGCAGCTGCTTAACCTCTCCTAACCGAAAAATATAGGACTCCTCAAGAAGACATAAAAATAAATCCAGAAGAACGAAGGGATTCCACAACAGGGCACAGCATTGAAGGTACATGGAATTGGGGCATTTCCATGCTATAAAGGGGTGAAACAGCTCTCACTAAAATGAAAGCTGAGCAACCCCCTCCCCACACCACCTACAGTGCCCATTAAGTCCTTGGCAGCTACCTGGGGTCACCAGGGCCTGTTCCTGAGAGCAGCAAAACTTAAGACCCCAAGAGGCTAAAAAACATGAGGACTTTGAACACAGACCCTGAGCACAGGCTCAAGTGCAGGCTCTTGCGTCCACAGATCCTGAGCAGAGGAGTGGACTCGGATCCTGAGCACAGGAGTGGACCTTGAGTGAGGACCCAATGCAGAGGAGTGCATGACCATGGAAACAGCTCCCTGAAACTGTTAAAGGAGCCTCAGACAGAGGAACAAACAAGGGGGCCACCACGAGGCTTGACCCTGAGAACAACTAGATCTGAGACTTCAGGAGCCTAGAGAGTGCAAACAGACTCTGGATGTGAGGATAAACCTGAGAGGGCACAGGGCTAACTATGGCAAGCCAGAGACAAGAACCCCAAAAGAGAAAGATCATCAAGAAGAAATCTGTAACACTGGACAATTTTTACACAGAGAAAATCCAGACAACAGAGCAAACAGCAGAGGAAAACAAACAAGTAATCACATCCAAACCTTCCCAAAATAATGAAAACTGGTTGCAAGCTATTGAAGAGTTCAAATCTGAGATGATGAAACAGATGGAAGAGATCTGGCAAGAAAATAACAGTTTAAAGGGCAGGCTTTCACATTTGGAAAGTGAGGCAAGTCAATTGAAGACCAGAAATGACCAGATTGAAAAGGAAAACCAAAAGATTATAGCCAAAAACCAAAAGATTATAACTGAAAACCAGTCCCTAAAGGCTAGAATTGAGCAATTAGAAGAATTCTATGTCCCTTTTTGTTAATCTAGGCAATTTATATTTTTGTAAATATTCACCCATTTCACCTAGATTATCATATTTATTGCCATATAATTGAGCAAAGTAGTTCTTAATAATTGCCTTAATTTCCTTTTCATTAGAGGTTAGATTGCCCCTTTCATCTTTGATACTGTTAATTTTATTTTCTTCTTTCTTTTTTTATTAGATTAACTAGTACTTTATCTATTTTATTTCTTTTTTCAAAGTACCAACTCCTAGTCCTATTTATTAGTTCAATAGTTCTTTTACATTCAATTTGATTAATTTCTCCTTTACTTTTTAGGATTTCTAATTTAGTTTTTATCTGGGGATTTTAATTTGTTCTTTTTCTAATTTTTTAAGTTGCAAGCCCAATTCATTGATCTCCACCCTCTCTATTTTCTTGGTATAGGCACTTAGTAATATAAATTTTCCCCTGAGTACTGCTTTGGTTGTATCCCATAGATTTTGGTTCGATGTCTCCTCATTGTCACTCTTTAATGAAGTCTGCAATTGTTTCTATGAATTCTTCTTTGACCCACTTGTTTTGAAGAATTAGATTATTTAGTTTCCAATTAATTTTAAATTTGCCTTTTCATGGACCCTTGTTAATTATAATTTTTACCATGTTGTGATCTGAAAAAGTGGCATTTATTATTTTTGCTTTTCTGCAATTGTTTGCAATATTTCTGTGCCCTAGTACATGGTCAGTCTTTGTATATGTACCATGTACTGCTGAGAAGAAGGTACATTCCTTTTTTCCCTGATCAGTTTTTTTCCAGATATCTATTGTCTAGTTTTTCTAGCATTTAATTTATTTCCCTTGCTTCTTATTTATTTCTTGGTTTGATTTATCTAGTTCTGAAAGGTTAAGATCCCCCACTAGTATGGTCTTACGATCTATTTCCTCCTTGAACTCCTTCAGTTTTTCCTTTAGAAATCTAGATTCTATACCATTTGGTGCATAAATGTTTAGTAATGATATTACTTCATTTAATCAGATCAATTTTTATTTTGGCTTTGTCTGGTTTCATGATTGCTATTTCTGCTTTTTTTTACTTTAGAAGATGCATAATATATTTTGCTCCAGCCTTTTACCTTGAATCTGTGTGTCACCTTGCCTCAAATGTGTTTCTTGTAAATAACATATTGTAGAATTTTGGTTTTTAATCCACTCTGCTATCCACTTCTGTTTAATGGGTGAATTCATCCCACTCACATTAAGCATTATGATTACTAACTGTGTATTGCCCTCCATTGTTTTAACCCCTTCGGATCATGCTCTATTCCCTTTCACTCTATTCCTCCTCACCAGTATTTTGCTTTTTGTCATCCCCCCCCCCAGTTCCCTTTCCCTTCATTTACCCCCTGTTCCCCTTGTCTTATTCCCTTCTACTTCTCTGTAGGGTAAGATAGAACTCTATGCCACACTGAATATACTTGTTTTTCCCTCTCTGAGTCAGTTACAAAGAGAGTAAAGTTTAAGCATTGCCTGTCACCACCCTTATTCTCCCTTCTCTGTTTTCTTGCCTCTTTATGTTATACAATTTACTCCATTCTTTCTCTCCCTTCTTTTTTCTCTCAATGCAACCTTCTCTTTCAACCCTTGATTGATTTTTTACATATCATTCATATGAATATATATCATATCATACATACATATCATTACATATAATCACATTTATATATACATATCATCATATACAACATATCATCATAATCAGCTTACTTTTCCACCCTCTTTCTGAGTAAATTCCTTCTATCTTCTCTACCACTAAGAGTAATTTCTGAGAATTATAGAAATCCTCTTTCCATATAGACATATAAATATTTTTACCTTAATGAGTCCCTTAAATTTTCTCTTTCCTATTTACCTTTCTGGGCTTTTCTTGTGTCTTGTATTTGGACTTCAAATTTTTTGTTTAGGTCTAGTTTGTTCCTCAGGAATACTTGGAAAATCTTGTCTTATTGAATGACCATTTTCCCCTCTGAAAGAGTATATTCAGTTTTGCTGGATAGGTGACTCTGGGTTGTAAACCCAAATCTTTCACCTGTCTGAATATCATATTCCATGCCTTCCAGTCCTTAAATGTAGAAGCTAGTAGGTCCTGAGTGATCCTGATTGTAGCTCCAGGGTATTTGAATTCTTTCTTTCTGGCTGCTTGAAGTACATTTTCCTTGGCTTGGTGGCTCTTGAATTTGGCTACTACATTCCTGAAAGTTGTCAATTGAGGTTTTCTTTCTGGAGGCAATCTTTTAATTCTTTCAATTTATTTTCTTGTTCAAGGATCTCTGGGCAGTTATCTTTAATAATTTCTTGTAATATGATATCCAAGGTTTTTTTTTTCATCATGGCTTTCAGGTAATCCAATAATTCTCAGATTGTCTCTCCTAGATCTATTTTCTAGGTTTGTTATTTTTTCAATAAGATATTTCATGTTTTCATCTGTTTTTTCATTCCTTTGATTCTGCTTTATTGTTTCTTGATTTCTCATGAAATCATTGGTTTCTAGAGTGTCAATTCTGATTTTTAAGACCTGGTTTTCTTCTGTCAGTTTTTGATTCTCCTTTTTCAATTGGCCCATTTCTTCTTCTTTCACTTTCATTTCTTCTTGCATCACTTTCATTTCTCTTCCCCACTTTTCCTCTACCTCTAATAATTGGGTTTTGAAGTCTTTTCTGAGCTCTTCCAGATGCTGTGTCCAATCCATATTTTTGTTTTGGACTTTGGGTGCGTTTCCTTTGCTTTCACTGTCCCTTTCTGTGTCTGCATCTTACTCTTTATCACCATAAAAAGTCTTTAGACTTAGGTGCTTTTTTGATTGTTTGCTTGTTTTTCCTATCTAATTATAGGTAGACTCTGTTTTCTGGGAAGTTGGGGTACCCTCTTAAACTTCAGTCCTTCCTTGATGTTATTTTTAACTTATTTTCTGGATTGTTACTAGTTTATCAGATGGTCTGAGGGCTGAGAGCTCTGAGAGTCCCCTCCCTCTGCTGATTCAATTGACCCTTGAGATGCTGATGACTTAAAGACTTTCTTCAGGCTTGGGTGTAAGCTTTTGATCTTAGTCTCAACTTGATCAGGTCAGGTGCTGATCAGATTCTAGCCCTAGGCTTAGGCTTGCATTTTTTAAGTTTCAAGGTGTTCTTGATTCAATCAGGCACACTCTAGATTGCCCTGTCCTGGAGCTCCATCCTTAGTTTTGGGCAAAAAGATCCTGGGGAGGCTACCCCTAAGAACTGTGTCTTTACCCCAAACCATGGATTATGTCCTCACCCCAAGCCCAAACTGGGATTCCTGGATTCACTCTGGGCCCACATGGCTTGGCCTCCTTCAGCCCAGATTGTCTTCACCTGGGACTCTGGACTTCTCCACAGGTTTGCAATTTCAAGGGGTGTTAGTTGGCTCAGACCACTAATTGCCTGGTAGGATCTCAGGGTCTGATTTAGCTTAGGCTTAAGTTCAGAACCTGTGAGAGCAGACGTGTGGAGCATTAGGAGGATGGTTTACTCTTGGCTTGCTCCTCATTTGCTGCTATGCCTCCTACTAGCTCTACTCCCCTCTCCCCTCAGTTCTGCAGATGATCTCTGCCTACCTTTTTCTTTTTTTGAAGGTTGTTTCCCTCTGTCTCTATTGTTTCTTTTCCTCCTGAATTCATTTTGTGGTGATATTTTACTCTTGGTTGGAGAGGATTTTCATGATGAAATGGTGAGCTGCTGCCCTAGTTACTCCTCCATTTTGGCTCCACTCAGAAAGGGGATGTATACTCCCTTCACTCTTATTTGATATAGTTCTGGAAATGCTATCTATCGCAATAAGAGAAAATAATTAAAAGGATAATGATAGGTAAAGAAGAGATAAAACACTCCATTTGCTGATGATATGATGGCTTACTTATAAAATCCTAAAGAATTAGCAAAGATACCACTTGAAATAATCAACAGCTTCAGCAAAGTTGTAAACAATAAAATAAATACTGAAAAATCAGCAGCATTTCTATATAATAATAACTAAATACAAAAAGCAGTGATGAGAAATCCTATTCCAAATGCCTATAAAATATATAAAATTTGGCTGGGGATCAACCTCCCAAAGCACACAGAAGACTTGTGTAGATTCAATTACAAAACACTACTTAAGGAAATAAAGTACAACTTAAATGCTTGGGAGAATTCAGTGCTCATGGCTAGGCCATACCAATATAATAAAAGTAATAACAAAAACAAAGTTAATTTATGCTTTTAATATTATGCCAATCAAATCACCAAGGGAATACTTTACAGAATTTGATAAAATAAATTCATTGGAAAAACCAAAGATCTAGAATATTGAGGGAAATGATGAAATGAAGTAAGGATGTAAGGTTGGAGGGAATAGCACTTCTAGACCTCAAACTATATTATAAAGCAGCAGTCATCATAACCATCTGGTATTGGTTTTGAAAAGAGACATCATTTTAAATTTGAGATGCTGATAGAATATCCAGTTCATTAAGTCATGTAGTCAAATAAAGATCCTAGAGTTCGAATGAACTTAAAGAAACCTCATTTTAAAGATGAAGAACCTGAGGCACAAAGCAGGGAAATGATGGACCCAAGGCCATATAGGTAATAAATAGCAGAGGCAGGGTTTGAACTTGGGTCCACTAAATCTATCTGTTCCTTTACATTTAGGCTGTGTTAATAAAAATCCTGGTACTCAGAATTAGCTGGGTAATGCTATAGTTATCCTCTCTCCTCGTCTAACTATATCTGGAGTATTTTATTCATTTCTTGGAGCCAGATTTGAGGAAAGAGGAAGAAAAGTGGCTAGAGTGGAGAAAACTAGAAATGATGTCCTATGAACACCAGTTGAAGGAAATGGGGATTTTTAGCCTAGAGGAAAGAAGACTTAGAATGAAATATGAGAACTATTTTCAAATATTTGAACGATTTCTCTGGAGGTGGTGTTTAACTTGTCCTGCTTGGCCACACAGAGCAGAATTAGAAAGCTGGGAATGGAAGTTCCAGATAGACAGGTTATGGAGGAATATAAAGCAAAATTGATTATTGGAACTGCCTAAAAATGAAAGAACCTGCTTCATAAGGTAGTGAGCTCTTTGTCACTAGAAATCTTTAATCAGTGGTTTAAAGATTCCTTGCCAGAGAAGCAGATATTTTTTTCTTGGATCAGATAATAATAGTATTCAGATGCTCAAAATACTCAAATGAGTCTGTGGCTTCTTCAACTTGAATGTTCAACTTGAATATGCCTACTTAACTCTCTTTGCTGGCAGTTACTGAGGGGGAGAATGTTGGATCCCAAAGAACTGATCACTGAAGCATGAAGAGCTGCCTACTTATTAGATATATCCGCAAGGAGTGACTCCACTCCTATTGAGCTTTCTTCATCCTCTCTTTGGAACACTCTCTCTCCCACCTCTCTCCATCTCCTCCCCCCTCCCAACGTTTCTATGAATTGAGGAGAAGTCCTCTCCCTCTTCCCTTCACCTTCAGAACACACAGGCTGCCAAGATAAGGGAATAAGAGCCTCAGCCCCCTTCTGCTTTTTGTGTTTCTTTTCCTGAGTAGAGGTGACTGACCAATCCTGAGATAGACATTTTCAAACCTGGAGGCTACATGATGACTTTAAGATATCAAGTGTAATTTGTATTTGGAATTTAACTTCAATATCTTAGGAGAATACAGAAGGAGTCAGATTTACTGGCACATGCTTTAAGTCTTTGTCAATGTGTGCTTGTGTGTCTTTTTTGTTTCTTTTAAGCATTTCTTTTGTATGGGAAAATTAAAAGCTCTTCCTGTACCTAAACTACATTGTACACCGAGTACTATCCTCTTCCCTTTAGGAAAAGCCTACACCTAAACCAAATGTAAAATTTAATCAGTTTTTCTCAGGACTTTGGCTTTGAGATTTGGGAGGAAAGAGCAGAGTTTGTGAAAAAAGCCCAGTCTATTTCATTAAAGCCCAGGCTTCCCCAGGCATGAACTTAGAAACCACTTCTCCAGAGCTGAGAACCGGGACCACTATTCATGTTGGCAAATGGTATCCTGCTGATTGCATCAGACTGAATAATATTGTAGAACTTCAAGGAAGAGATCCATAATCAATCAAAAGAGATTGGCCAATCAGTCTAAACCAAGTAGATGAAGAATGCCTGTGGTACCAATTAGGGGCAGGTGGGTAACACAGTGGAGACGGCACTGGGCTCAGACAGGAAGATCTGAGTCCAAATCTGGCCTGTGATTTTTACTAGTTCTGTGACCTTGGGCAAGTTAGTTAATTTCTCTTGGACTCAATTTCCTTTTTTTTACAAAAAGATATTTTATTTTCTCAATTAAATGTAATAATTTTCTACATAAGTTTTCTGAAGTTATAAGATCTAAATTGTCTTCCATCCACCCTTCCCTCTCACCGCCAGTAGATAGTAAGTCATTTGATCTGGGACATAAATGTATTATCATGCAAAACATACTTCCATATTGGTCATTATTGTAAGAGAATATGAATATAAAATGAAAACTCCCAAATAAAAACAAATAAACTAAAGTAAAAAATAACCTGCTTTGATCTGCATTCTGACTCCAATAGTTCTTTCTCTGGCAGCAGGTAGCATTCTTTGTCCTAAATCCTTCAGAATTGTCCTGAATCATTGTATTGCTGAGGATAGCCATGACTTTCCCAGCTTCTTCAACCCACCGTATTGCTCCTATTATATAGAGTGTTCTCCTGGTTCTGCTTACTTCATTCTGATGAATGGAGGTCTTTTCAGCTTTTTCTGAAATCATCCTGTTCATCATTTCTTATAGCACAATAGTATTCTATTATTCTATTATTCTATTCTAATAGTATTCTACCAAATATCATAATTTTTTCAGCTTTTCCCCGATTGATGGATAGTCCCTCAATTTCCAATTCTTTGCTATCACAAAAAGCTGCTACAAATAAATAAATGAATGAATAAATAAATAAATAAATGAGTTTATGATTTTTACATATATTTATATATTAAAAACCCTCACCTTCCATCTTGGAATCAACATTGTGTATTGGTTCCAAGGCAGAAGAGTGGTAAGAATTAGGCAATGGAGGTTAAGGTTGCCCAGGGTCACACAACTAAAAAGTATCTGAGACCAGATTTGAACCCAGGACCTCCTATTCCTGGGCCTGGCTATCAGTTTACTGAGCCACCTAGCTGCCTCCCTATAAATATTTTTGTACAAGTAGGTTCTTTCCCCCACCCCGTTTTTTTTTATCTCTTTGGGATACAGACCCAGTAGTGGTATTATTGGATAAAAGGGTATGCATAGTTTTGTAGCTTTTTGGGCATAGTTCCAAATTGCCCTCCAGAATGATTGTATCATTTCACAACTCCGCCAACAATGCATTAGTGTCCCAACTTTGCCACATTCCCCCTCCAACATTTATCACTTTCCTTTACTGCTATATTGGCCAGTCTGATAGGGGTGAGGTGGTATATCAGCATAGTTTTAATTTGCATTTCTCTAATTAGGAGCAATTTAGAGCATTTTTTTCATATGATTATTGATAACTGATTTCTTCATAGGAAAATTGCTTGCTTATATCCTTTGACCACTTGTCAATTGGGAAATGAGCTGTATTTTTATAAATTTGACTTAGTTCTCTATAAATTTGAGAAATTAGACCTTTTTCAGGAAAATTTGTTACAAAATTTTTTTTCAATTTGTTGTTTCCCTTCTAATCTTGGTTATATATTTTTTATTTGTACAAAACCGTTTTATTTTAATATAGTCAAAATTATTCATTTATATGTTGTAAATACTCTTTGTCGCATTTGGTCATAAATTCTTCCCTTCTCCATAGATCTGACAGGTAAACTATTCTATGTTCCCCTAATTTACTTATAGTATCACTCTTTAAGTCTAAATCATATACCCATTTTGACCTTATCTTGGTATAAGGTGTGAGATTCAATTTCCTTTTTTGTAAAATGGGAATCACAATACTACCTCCTTCCCAGATTTGTGGTGAGGATCAAATGAGATAATATCTGGAAAGTCCTAAACACAATGCCTGGTATATAGTAGGTGCTATATAAATGTTAGTTAAGATGAAACCAAGCAGTTAGATAGAAAACTAGAAACTTCATCCACTGGGTATTATTTTAGCTCGTCCTGCAATTTCATTGGCGAAGGGAGAACCTGGTGAAGAACGTTTTCTCCTAATGCAGATTTCACCTCGGAATACCCTGCAAGTCATCTTGTGATAACCAGTAGTTGGTGTTTCCACAGTGCTTCAAGGTTTGCAAAATGCTTTCCATGCATTATCATCTTTTATCCCCATGAAACAAGTTGAGGGGGCTGCTAGAAGTGCTCTCAAACTCTCTGCTGTGAAATGGCAAAGCTGGGCCAGTCCATCTCCCAAGTCTCTTCCAGCTCTAAATTCTGTGAATTGCTGATAAGAGACGATTTAATCATGACCTTCTCTGAACAGCCTGAAAGAGAGAGACTAGAGGAGGCTGGTACAAGAGGTAATGAATAACAACAACAATAATAATGGCGATGATGACAATAATAAAAAATAACCAACATTTAAATATCATTTTATTATTTGCAAAGTTCTTCTTTTGTCCTCACAGCAACCCTGAGCAATCTGTATTATTATTATTATCATCATTTTGTAGAGGCAGACAGAGGTGACATGGTTTGCCCAGAATCATAGAACTAGTCAAATCTGAGGCTAGATTTACACTCAGTATTCCAGAATCCAAAACCAGCATTCTATCCATTGTGCCAACTTATTTATTCCAATAGGTTAGTCCTCACCAGAAAGCACCAGAAGCATATTATGATTAATTCTAGATACCCTATTTTAGAATGTGCATCGACTAGCTGATATGGATGATAAAGGGAGTAGGGGCTCTGGAATACAAGAATTAAGTTAAAGGAGTTGAGAATGTTTAGCCTGGAAAAGAGACGGCTTAAAGAGACACAATAGCTGTGTTTAAATATTCAACAACCTAATAGTAATAACACATTTATAAATAACATCAAGGTTTGCATGATCACATTTGGTCCTCACAACAACTCTTGGGAGCTGTGGTTACTATCATGATACCCATTTTGTAGATGAGGTCATTGAGATTCAGAGCAGTCAGAGGACTTGCTAAGATACTCAGCTAGCAAGTATTTGAGATAGTATTCAAACCCAGATCTTCTTTACTCCAAGTGCCATACTTTCCCCTCTATGCCATGCTTCTTCTCCCTGTGTTGTTTTGAAGGGCTTCCATGTGCCTAAGGGATTTGTCTGTTTTGCTTGGCCCCAACAGGCAGAACCAGGAGTGAAGAGGAGAATCTCACCAAGGAAATTGAAGTTAAGGCCACAGAATGATAGGATCGCAAAGCTGGAAGTGGGCATTTGGTCCAAAGCGTCCTTGAACAAGAATCCTCTAAAGCATCCTCATCAAGAAGAACCATGAGACTGCCCAGGTTGCTCTTATTATCAGCTTAGGAAGACTACCCCACTGGACATACACTGACCTATCTATCCATCCCAGTGGCTTGGATGATAAAGATGGAATCTGGAAAAAAAAAACTGGAACAAAGTGACAGTGGATGTCCTCTGGATACCAGCTGATTGGGTTCATGGATTAGAGCTCCAAGTATAATGCTGCCGCCTTATTGACAGTCTATTAGCCTTGGTGATGGGGTTCATGGGACATAAAGCAAGCATCTTAGCCATAGAAGATACTATACTCTAAGGCTGTGTTGGCCTGTGTGAGAAGCCAAAGAAGAGCTATAGCCAAATTGTCTGCTGGGTCCAGGACACTAGGGTCCCTCTGACAAAAGTGCTCCTTCCCTAGACTCCCCTTCTTCTGTTAAAACTAATGAGTCACGATTGGAAGAATGTTTTTCTGTGCCTCTAAAACCATTTTGTTTAATGAGGTACTAAGTCTTTCTAATTAGGCCCAGAAGGAACCCAGTACGTGCCCCTAAAGAGCAGTAATGATTCTGGTTATTTATGGCAATAAAAAATGGAAAATAAGAATTCTCCAGCAGAATGTGCCCATTTATCCTCACACATTGTGCCTACCAGGCAATCACCCTATTTAGGCCGAGGCTTTGTTGCTAAAGACATTAATTGAAATGTAAATTCAATGTAAATCGGCTAATTAAATTGATGTGTAATGAACTCATCACATAGGCTGCTTGGATCAGATGCATTTTGCTAATAAACACATAGCATCACAGGATGTGCAGCCTGGGCAGATTTTTGCCCTGATATTAAAGTGGGATGTTGGCCCAAGAATGGAGGGAGCTGGGCAGCAAAAAAACTCCTTGGGTAGTATCCATACTGCTTTAGAAAGTTCAGACACTCCTCTGAGTAGTTTAATGACATAATCCCATTCAAGTCCTCAGTTTCCTCCCCTATGAAATGGGGATAATTAGTCCTATAGTGCCCTCTCTCCTCCCAGGGCTGCTATGAACATCATATCAGGAGATGTATTATGGGAAGAGAGTGGGGTAGGAAGTGAAGCTTACTTACCCTTCTAATACCCCCCACAAACAACCAAAAAACTCCATAGGATCAATGTTGAGTGGCAAAAATACATAGGAGTTGGGAGTGAAGCTGAATAGTCAGGAGTAAATAGGGAGGAAGGTTTCAAAGACTTCCCTGGCCTTAGTCCCCACTGTAGGCCCTGGAGGCAGGAAAAGAGTAAACAGTGAAATCAACAAGGTAGCCCTAGGGGAAGGATTGGCATTCTCACCTTATTTACTGAGCCCTGGAGCTTGCATTCCTCAGGATCCCATGGGAATCTTGGGAGAAGCTGTGTCTACTGTGGCCTCAGCTCCAGAGACCTACACTGGCCCAGAGCTAGGTACTGAAGGCCTGAATCCTACAGGGTGCCAGACCCTCAGGGCAGGAACTCAAACCTCTCTGCTAACAAAGGAGGGACTTTGGAAGCCTTGGGAATGTGGACTGGATGCCTGCTCTGTCCCAAGCTAAAGCAGTAGGAGAGGAACAGTGAGACAGGAGAGCATACTGGTGAGTGTGGTTGTTGAGGGGCCCTACCAGCTGTGGTCAGGCTCAGGACAATGGAGTCCCTGGCTCCTGTCACAGAGGGAGGTAGACTGTCGTAGTGCCAGAACTACTTGCTGTCTCTGTTTAGAGCACCTGAAGTCAATCACGGATTGGGGTTTAAGAAGGGGAGTACATCTGACCTTTGACTATAAAACCTAGAATATCGAAAATAGGATCCAGGAAAAAACAAACATACACAAAAAAAAATCCTGAAACCTAAGGTAAGATATCACACTCAGATCCCTGGGATTCAAGGAAAAGCCAATAATTCAGGTTTTTTCCTGGCTGTTAAAATTTTAAAAATAAACACATAAATAAAAGTGAACAAGCAAAGGAGAAAGAATCCAACCATTGATAGCTATTATGAGGACAGAGAAGACTTCAGCTCAAACTCAGAAGGCAGTAAAGTAAAAACATCTACTTCAAAAATAGCAAAGAAATATAATAAAAATGGCCAGAAGCTCTAAAAGAGACTTTGGAAGAGCATAAAAAGGACCTCAAAAATCAAATGAGAGAGAATAAGGAAAAATTAGGGAAAAAATTAAGCAATGAAAGAAAATTAAGAAAATTATGAAAGAAAGATCACTTAACTGAAGAAGAGATCCAGACACTAATAGAAGGAAATAATGTATTAAGAACTAGAATTGGACAAGAGGAAGTTGATGATTTCCTAAGACAATAAGAAATAATAAAGCAAAATCAAATGAATGAAACAAGAAGAGAATGTGAAACATTATATCAAAAAAACAACTGACTTGGAAAGAGACCAAGGTGAGACAGTATAAGGATAGTTGGACTGTTAGAAAGTTATGATCCAAAACAGAGCTTGAACACTACTCTATAGAATCATCAAGGAAAACTGCCCAGAACTCAGCAGAAAATGTGATCTACAAGAAACATACAAATGTAATGAAAGACTAAACATAAGTTACCCAAAATGTCAAATTGTTTGATTCCTGTTGGGAAAATTTCATTCATGGCCCCTGGAAATGGTGTCATTGCCTGTGTGTTTTGAAGAGTTGGGTATGGTTCAAAGACTAGGTCAAAGTGAAAGTAATGGAATCAGATGAAATGGTAGTTGAATAGACCAGGTGGAGGTAGGGTAGAATGGCTATCACATATGGAGGAGGAATGAGTAGAGGAGCTGTAGAGGGCTGGTAATACTAGAACCCTACTCTCATCAGACCTGGGATTAAGAGAAAACAACATACATAATTAGAAGGGTAAAAATTTTCTTAATGTATAGAGCAAGGGTCGGCAACCTTTTTTGGTCATGAGAGCCTTAAACGCCACATTTTTTAAAATGTAATTTCATGAGAGCCATACAGTGCTCACAGTGCCGCTCCTGTAACAGAGCCTGAAAACAAATTGACTTTATGGCTCCTGCAGAAAGAGCCCTCAAAAGAGCCAGATATGGCTCTAGAGCCATACGTTTCTGACCCCTGGTATAGATGAATAGGAGGAAAAGGGAATGAGGTAAGAGAGAGACTGGGAGTCACCTTGGGAGATTGAAGGAATAAAAGAAGGAGAGGTGGGTTAAGAGAAAGGAGGGAAAGGGGATAAGTAAAGGGAAGGTAGCTAGAGGGGAGTACATATCAACTCTTAGGAGAAGATAGGGGAGAGATTTTTTAGAATCAAACTCATATCAAGAAGTAGGAAGGCACAATTAGGGAGATAAGGAAGGGATTTTTGAAAAGGTGGATAGAAAAATATTTAAAAGATAAGGGGAAGGACTGTTGAAAAGGTGAGTCAATTTGGAACTAGGAGGACAAGGGGAGAGGACATGGGAAGATTTTTTGAATTGGAGAGTTATTAGTTGAAGGAAATTGGACATCTGAGGAAGCATATGGCAGAAAGAAAGGATGTGGAGGCCAATGAGGAAGAATGGAGTAGATAGAAATGCATAGCTAGTAACTATGACACCAAGTGTAAATTGGATGAATTTACCCATGGGAAGAAAATGGAGAACAGAAAGTATTAAAAACCAGGACCTGACAATGTATTGTTTATGAAACATACTGAGAAACACACATAGAGTGAAGGTGAAGAGCTGGAGCAGAATATACTATGTCTCAACTGATCCAGAGAAGGTAGAACTAGTAGTCCTGATCTCTGACAGAGTTGAGGCTAAAACCGATATAACTGGAAGGGATGAACAGGGTAATTATATTATATTGGGGGTACATTTGATAATGAAGCATTATTAATATTTGGTTTGTATGCACCAAGAATTATAGCATCCAGATTTTTTTTTAGATTTCAGAACTGATTATTTTTTTAAACATTTATTAATATTCATTTTTAACATGGTTACATGATTCATGCTCCTACTTTCCCCTTCGCCCCCCGCACTCCCCCCACCCATGGCCGATGCATATTTCCACTGGTTTTGTCATGTGTCCTTGATCAAGACCAATTTCCAAATTGTTGGTAGTTGCATTGGTGTGGTAGTTTCAAGTCCACACCCTCAATCATGTCCACCCCGACCCATGCGTTCAAGCAGTTGTTTTTCTTATATGTTTCCTCTCCTGCAGTCCTTCCTCTGAATGTGGGTAGCATCTTTACCATAAATCCCTCAGAATTGTCCTGGGTCATTGTATTGCTGCTGGTACAGAAGTCCATTACATTCAATTTTACCATAGTATATCAGTCTCTGTGTACAATGTTCTCCTGGATCTGCTCCTTTCACTCTGCATCACTTCCTGGAGGTCTCTCCAGTTCACATGGAATTCCTCCAGTTTATTATTCCTTTTAGCACAATAGTATTCCATCACCCGCATATACCACAGTTTGTTCAGCCATTCCCCAATTGAAGGACATACCCTCCTTTTCCAATTTGTTGCCACCACAAAAAGCGCAGCTATAAATATTTTCATGCAAGTCTGTTTATCTATGATCTCTTTGGGATACAAACCCAGCAATGGTATGGCTGGTTCAAAGGGCAGGCATTCTTTTATAGCCCTTTGAGCATGATTCCAAATTGCCAGCCAGAATGACTGGATCAGTTCACAGCTCCACCAGCAATGCATTAATGTCCCAATTTTGCCACATCCCCTCCAACATTCATTACTCTCCCCTTCTTTCATTTTAGCCAATCTGCTAGGTGTGAGGTGATACCTCAGAGTTGTTTTGATTTGCATTTCTCTAATTATTAGAGATTTGGAACACTTTCTCATGTGCTTATTGATACTTTTGATTTCTTTACCTGAAAATTGCCTATTCATGTCTCTTGCCCATTTATCAATTGGGGAATGGCTTGATGTTTTATACAATTGCTTTAACTCCTTGTATATTTGAGTAATTAGACCCCTGTCAGAGTTTTTCGTTATAAAGATTTTTTCCCAATTTGTTGTTTCCCTTCTGATTTTGACTA
>NC_058133.1:29858197-29858468 GCF_016433145.1 Gracilinanus agilis | reverse complement strand
AGATCTGACAAGTATACTATTCTGTGTTCACTTAACTTATTTATAGTTTCCCTCTTTATATTCAAGTCATTCACCCATTCTGAATTTATCTTGGTGTAGGGTGTGAGATGTTGATCTAGACCTAATCTCTCCCATATTGTTTTCCAAATTTCCCAGCAGTTTTTGTCAAATAGTGGATTCATGTCCCAAAAGTTGGGCTCTTTGGGTTTATCATACACTGTCTTGCTGATGTCATTTATCCCCAGTCTATTCCATTGATCCTCCTCTCTAT
>NC_058133.1:29806125-29853201 GCF_016433145.1 Gracilinanus agilis | reverse complement strand
ACTCCTGATCTTATTGGGAAGGCTTCTAATTTATCCCCATTGCATATGATGTTTGTTGATGGTTTTAGGTATATACTGTTTATTATTTTTAGGAAAGGTCCTTCTATTCCTATACTTTTCAGTGTTTTCAATAGGAATGGATGCTGTATTTTGTCAAAGGCTTTTTCAGCATCTATTGAGATAATCATGTGATTTTTGTTTGTTAGACTGTTGATATGGTCAATTATGTGGATGGTTTTCCAAATGTTGAACCATCCTTGCATTCCTGGTATAAATCCCACCTGATCATGGTGGATGATCTTCTTAATTACTTGCTGGAGTCTCTTTGCTAATATTCTATTTAAGATTTTTGCATCTATGTTTATTAGGGTGATTGGTCTATAGTTTTCTTTCTCTGTTTTTGGTCTACCTGGCTTTGGGATCAGTACCATATTTGTGTCATAAAAGGAATTTGGTAGGACTCCTTCTTTGCTTATCATATCAAATAATTTGTATAGTATTGGGATTAGTTGCTCTTTGAATGTCTGATAGAATTCACTTGTGAATCCATCAGGCCCTGGCGATTTTTTCTTAGGGAGTTCTTTGATGGCTTGTTCAATTTCTTTTTCTGATATGGGATTATTTAGGTATTCTATTTCTTCTTTTTTTTTTTTTTTTTTTTTTTTTTTTTTTTTTTTTTTTTTTTTTTATATTTATTGCCATATAATTGGGCAAAATAGTTTTTAATGATTGCCTTAATTTCCCCTTCATTAGAGGTGAGGTCTCCCTTTTCATCTTTGATACTATCAATTTGGTTTTCTTCTTTCCTTTTTTTTATTAGATTGACCAGTACTTTGTCTATTTTATCTGTTTTTTCAAAGTACCAGCTCCTAGTCTTATTTATTAATTCAATAGTTCTTTTACTTTCGATTTTATTAATTTCTCCCTTGGTTTTTAGTATTTCTAATTTAGTTTTCATCTGGGGATTTTTAATTTGCTCACTTTCTAATTTTTTGAGTTGCATGCCCAATTCATTGATCTCTGCCCTCCTTAATTTGTTAATATATGCACTCAAGGATATAAATTTCCCCCTGAGTACTGCCTTGGCCACATCCCACAGAGTTTGGTAGGATGTCTCATCATTGTCATTTTCTTCAATGAAATTGTTGATTGTTTCTATGATTCCTTCTTTGACAAATTGGTTTTGGAGAATCATATTATTTAATTTCCAATTAGTTTTTGATTTTCCTGTCCAGGTGCCCTTACTAATTATTATTTTTATTGCATTGTGATCATTTATTATTTCTGCTCTTTTGCATTTGTTTGCAATGATTCTATGCCCTATAACATGGTCAATCTTTGTAAATGTGCCATGTGCAGCTGAAAAGAAGGTGTATTCATTTTTGTCCCTATTTATTTTTCTCCACATATCAATTCAATCTAATTTTTCTAGGACTTCATTCACCTCTCTTACCTCTTTCTTATTTATTTTTTTGGTTTGATTTATCTAGATCTGAAAGAGGAATATTTAGATCTCCCACTAGTATGGTTTTACTATCTATTTCCTTCTTGAGCTCTGCCAGTTTCTCCTTTATGAATTTGGGTGCTATGCCACTTGGTGCATACATATTGAGCAGTGTTATTTCCTCATTGTTTATACTACCTTTAATCAGGATGTAATGACCTTCCCTGTCTTTTTTAATTATATCTATTTTTAATTTGGCTTTGTCAGAAATCATAATCACCACTCCTGCCTTCTTTTTCTCATTTGACGCCCAAAAGGTTTTGCTCAAGCCCTGAACCTTAAATTTGTGTATGTCCACCCACCTCATATGTGTTTCTTGTAGACAACATATGGTAGGATTTTGGTTTCTAATCCACTCTGCTATTTGCTTCCGTTTTATGAGCTAGTTCATCCCATTCACATTCAGAGTTATAATCATCAGTTGTGCATTTGCTGACATTTTCGTATCCTCCCCTATTCCTACCCCCTTTTTCTAATACTTTTTCCTTTTAAACCAGTGGTTTGCTATTGAGCCGCTATCCCTTATCCCCTCCCTTGATTAACTTCCCTTTCTACCCCCTCCCTTATTTTTCCCCCTCTTTTTGTTTTTAAAGGCCTTATGAATTCCCTCCCTCTTCTCCCCTCCCTTTTTTTGACCTCCCCACTCCCCTGCTCCCCTTGGTTTATCCCTTCTAACTTTCTCAGAAGGGTTAGATAAGAGTTTTATGTCCCAATGGATAGTATAGCTACTCTTCCCTCTCCGGGTTGATTACACTGAGAGTAAGGTTTGATTATTACCTCTTAATGCTCTCTTCCTCTCCTTCTTATAATAGTATTTGTCCCCTCTCCTTCCCATGCCCTCTTTGTGTGTAATAGAATATCCTATTTTTCTTATTCACTCAAGTTTCTCTTGATGTCCCCTGCTATTCACCCCCTCTTTCCCATCCCCCATGTCATCTTAGATTATTTAGTGTTCCACCCTCCCCTGTGAATTATTCTTCTGATTACTATAATAGTGAATACTATTATAGTGAATAGAGTTCATTACAGAGAATTATACATAACATTTCTCTACATAGGAATACAGATAATTAGATCTCACTGAGGCCCTTAAAAAGGCAAATTTAAAAATTATAAGTTTTCTTTCTTTCCCCTCTGTATCTTATTTACCTTTTCATGTTTCTCTCGATTTTTGTGGTTGGATATCAAACTTTCCATTTAGCCCTGGTCTTTTCTGTGCAAATACCTGGAATTCTTCAATTTTGTTGAATGCCCATACTTTCCCCTGGAAATATATAGTCAATTTTGATGGGTAGTTGATCCGTGGTTGCAGGCCCAGCTCTCTTGCCTTTCTGAATATCGTATTCCAAGCCTTGCGATCTTTTAGCATGGAGGCTGCCAGAACCTGTGTGATCCTGATTGGTGCTCCTTGATATTTGAATTGTCTCTTTCTGGCTTCTTGTAAGATTTTTTCTTTTGCTTGGAAACTCTTGAATTTGGCAATTATATTTCTGGGCGTTTTGTTATCTGGATCAAATGTTGCAGGTGTTCTATGAATCCTTTCAATGTCTATATTGCCCTCTTGTTGTAGGACTTCAGGGCAATTTTGCTGAATAATTTCTGTTAGTATGGAGTCCAGGTTTCTATTAATTTCTGGTTTTTCTGGAAGACCAATTATTCTCAAATTGTCTCTTCTAGACCGGTTTTCTTCGTCTGTCACTCTCTCATTGAGATATTTCATGTTTCCTTCTATTTTTTTCCAGTCTTTTTACTTTGTGTTATTTGTTCTTGTTGTCTTGAGAGATCATTAGCTTCTAATTTCTCAATTCTAGCCTTTAGGGATTGGTTTTCTGCTATAATCTTTCGGTTTTCGGCTATGATCTTTTGGTTTCCGACTATAATCTTCTGTTTTTTGGCCATAATCTTCTGGTATTCCTTTTCAATCTGGTCATTTCTGGTGTTCAATTTGCTTATCAGTTCATTTGGTTTCTGAGCCTCACTTTCCAATTGCAAGATCCTACCTTTTAAACTGTTATTTTCTTGCCAGATCTCTTCCATTTTCCTCAAAATCTCAGTTTTGAACTCTTCCATAGCTTGTGAGGAGTTTTCCTTATTTAAGGAGGGTCCGGATGCTTGTTTGTTCTCCTCCTCTGTTTGCTCGGTTGTCTGGATTTTCTCTGTGTAAAAGTTGTCGAGTGTTAAAGACTTCTTTTTCTTGTTGTTAATCTTTCTCTTCTGAACTTCCTGAGACTGGGTAGCCATCGTTAGCCCAGCAGCTTCTCAGATTTATCCTCGCGCTCAGGGTCTGTCCACAGTCTTTTGGCTCCTGAGGTCTTAGTTCTGGTTTTTTCCAAGGTCAAGCCCCCTGGTGGACCCCCTTGCTTGATCCTCTGCCGGAGGTTCCTTTACAAGTCTCAGGGCGCTGCTTCCACAGTCATATACCCGTCTACACTGGTTCCCCACTCAGGGTTTCAGAGCTTTAGCTCGTGGCTGTGTCTGCCTCCGCCTGCGCCTGCGCTCTGAGCCCGCGTTCTATGTCCTGCGTCCGTTCTCTGCACCCTGCTCCCGTGCTCAGAGTTTGTGTGTTTTCTTTAGCTTTTTGGGGTCCTAAATCTTGCTGCTCTCAGGAACAGGCCCTGGAGCTGCCAATGACTTGATAGGTGCCCCAAACTTGCTCTATTTCTTTTTAGCTGGCTTCGGAGCTATAGGTGTTGAGTGTGGTGGGGTGGTTGCTCAGCCCGTGATTTAGTGAGAGCTGTTTCACCCCTTTATAGCATGGAAATGCCCCGATTCCACGTACCTTCCATGCTGTGCCCTGTTATGGGGTTCCTCCATTCGTCTGGACTTGTTTTTATGTCCCCTTGAGGAGTTTTGTATGTTTCGGTCAGGAGAGGTTAAGAGCTGCTTCTTACTCTGCCGCCATCTTAACCCGGAACCTCAGCATCCAGATTTTTAAGGGAAAAATGAGATATAGATAGATAACAAAATAATAATATCAGGGGACTTTAATTTTCCCTTCTCAGAACTAGATAAATCTAACCAAAAAAATAAATAAGAAGTTAAGAAGATGAATAGAACAGATAAGTTAAATATAACAGATATATGAAGAGTCCACACACACCTACATGAAGTTAGTAGTAGATCCAAGCATACTTATAATACAAACATGGTTTCTGGTGGGACAACAATGGTTTAGAGTGTGTAAATATTCTGAAAAAGTCTTACTTTAACACTCATCACACTAAGGAGGAAAATCCTACATTCTCCGGGGGCTGTGGTATTGGAACAAAAGTTCAACTGAATATAACTAAGCTGGAAAGCCTTCATTTTGGAAAAAGTATGGTTCTGCCAACAGATTGTGTTTGCCACCCAAGGACCAATCTAGTTAAATATGACCCTGGTAATGTATGTTAAGTGAGAACCATATGAGTTAAGTTAATCAAATTAAATGCTGATAGGAACATGGAGAAACAGACTTAATATTTCATTGCTAGAGCAGCTATGAGTTGTTTTTTAGAAAATAAGATGGAAATATACATTAAGAGCTGTAAAGCTATTCCTGCTCATTGACCCAAGGATTCCATAAATGGGATTAGGCCCTAAGGCCATTATTGAGAGGCTTAAGAGCTGTGTATATATGAAAATATTCATGGAAGCTTTTTTTGGAATGACAAAATAACTGGAAATAACACAAATGCAATGATTGGGAGAAATGGCCAAATATATTATGATATTTGAATGTAATGGGTTATATTGTTGTTAGAAATGAAAAATATTAGAAATGGAAAGAAAATAAGATAATTATATGAAGAAATGGAAAGAGAATAAGAATAATACATACTATGATTACATAAAAAAATAAGAACCACAAAATCAAGAGAAAAAAGTATCACAGTAAAACAAAACCAAAGGGAACTCAAAAGCAGAGGATGCTTATATTAACACAGATATAAAATTTACATATTTTAAATTCATTATAAACAATATGGAGTTGTGGTTTTGCACATAATTTTTTCTACATGTGTTTAAGTGTTTTTTTGGTAGTGATGGTGGTTACTAAAAATATAATAAAAATGGGGAGAAAACCCATGTCAGACATTAAAATGATGTGAAATAAAAAAACAGACTTGAAGTCAGAGGATCTTGGTTTAAATCCTGGCTCTGTTTATTCCAGTGTCACTTTGGTCAAATACCTTCTCTCTCTCTCTCCCTCAGTTTCTCCTATGATAGATTGAGATCAGATGGTCTAAAGACATGTTGGTGTACCTGTGGAACACATGCCAGAGGGAGCTGTTCCCCTCCCCTTCTCCACCACATCTGAGAACATTTCTCACATCTGCCCAGCAGCCCAATGAGAGCACTTTCTCCCTCCCTTGTGTAGGGTAAGGGCACTACTCACATGCAGTATGAGGGTTGCAATTTGGACATTTGATCTCTAGAAAGGTTCACCATCACTGGTCTAGATGGTCTGTCTCAGCAATATTGTTCTATATTCTTAGGGCTCTCCATTTTCCAACATTCTCTGTTCCTAGGTGTCATTTCACAAATAAGGAAACTGAGACACAGAGAAATTAAATGAGCAGAATAGAACTCCATCCCAAACCTTTCTGATTTTAAGTCAATAAAGTACCCTGATATTATGCTAGGCTACTTCTCATTCATGGGATATAACTTCCAAAAAAAGAAAGCCTGTAATAAAACACAGGATGATAGATGCCCAAGTAGAGAGAATTGCACAAAGCAATCTGACAAAACTGGGGATCCTGGAGAGGGATGACAACAGAGGAAAAATGAGAGAATTTATTTTGAACACATACTGAATTATTACTGTATCTGGATTTTGAATTAGAGGGTACTTGACCTTTCTATACATTTCCTTTGTCTTAGGGACTACAAGGAATGCCCCGCTCAGAAACCTGATTAATAGATAAGAGAGATAATGAAGTTCTTCTTGCTAAATATGTAACTGCTCAACATCACCTATGGGAGTGGGGAAGGATTGAGAGTTTTTGATTGATCACCTTGTGTAGATAGAATTCTCTCCCCAAGACTTGTCCGACCCAGCTCATTTTACCCAGCATCCCATTTGTGTGCTTACACTGTGTGAATGGACACCAACACACGTGTGTGGTTGGGATGGAGGATAATAGTTTTGGTGTGGCACTACTGGCTCTCTCTTCTTCCCAGAATGTGGTTGAGGAGGTTAACTGGGAGCCGGGGGAGAGAATCCACACATGTGGTCAGTTAGGTTAGAAAATTAGGCTTTACACTGCTATCTTTTTCATTTTTCTCTACTTCAAGTGATTATTAATACACCTCTGTGGAAAAATAAGAACCTGGAGTTATTGATATTAATTTAAATTTTACAACCTACCTATTAGCTATTTACCAATTGGAGATGTCTTTGGATGTCCAAGGGAAAGACTGAATAATGAATTCCTCTTGATTACTGAGGGCATCATTTGACCAAATTAATCTGTCTTGAGCAATTAATAAATTAATTTAATACCCAGAATTCTCAGAATTCTTAATTGTCACAAAACCTGTATAAAGAGGGCACTTTACAGATATCACTGAAACTTGGTATGGGGCCCATTAGTGGAATACTGCTTCGAACTTCCACCAAGTTCTACCTTCTGAGGCCAAAAAAAGCAAGTCAGATGTCTCTTTCATGTGATATCAATTTAAATTCAATTATCATATGTGATGTGTTATAAAATAATAATAGTAGTAGGGACTCTTCTTGATACTGCTATGCTCCTATTCTATAACAGTACCCAGGAAGGACCCTTAATGGTCAGGTAGATAGGTAACCCTTTCAAGGTCCCACCTGGGGTTGGATTGATTATTTAATATTGGGCTCTATTAGCCTTGAACAACGTTTTTATCTGACTGTGTTGCTCCCTATCCAAGGGCTGTGATGTAATGACCACTCAGGAAGGTACTTAAATAAACTTTATCTATTGATGTTAAATAGGGAAAGGAATAATCAGGAACGGATTGGGGATAGGAGACCCTGTCACTATAGCTATGATCAATAATCCCTCAGGACTGTAGGCTGTTGTTTCAGTAAGCTGCCACTAGTGGTTTTGCACTCCTCTGGTTCAGCATGGCCACTGCCAAACCAGAGGGCAATCTGCTCCATTGGTACAGATTCTGATGACCTCTCTCAGTTTTCTTAGAATCAATTTGTGATGTCAGCCTGTACAGCCTTTAGGACAAAATCCCTCAGGAAATCTACCCTCTTCTTCTTATACCTCCCTTCCTCCCTTCACCTCCCGAGCCCAGGCACCTAATAGCTAATGATGATTCAAATGTCTAAAGATCTAGGGAGATTCAGAGAGGATCAATGGTCAAAGCTCAAAGACCAAAGACCTGAGCCTCCAGGACCAAAGACCAAAGACCCCTCCCAGATCGCTGTGAGGGCCCTTTTCTCCTCAGGCCAACCGACTTTCCCCTCTCCTGACCGCCTCTGCCAACATTCCGAGGTCTCCAACTGTCTTCCCCTGTCAGTGGAGGTGAGACAAACCAACTCTCAGAGTGTGAATACAACAGATGTGACTGCACAGGATACTCACCATCAACTTGGATTTCTAAATGATATCTATGGAAGACGGTTGCCAAAGCAGGTAATAGAACGACTAAAGGAGAGTGATGTGTTCCTGCAAGATTAGTGTCAGATGGGGGAAAGCCCAGAATGATCTGGTAAGCTGTTTCAAGGACCACAGAAGTGTTTCTTGTTTGCTTTTTGTTTTTCAAGGCAAAGGGGAGGATCAAAGAAGGGTAGGGACTGCTGCTGGGCATGGGTGTAGAATGATAATGGATGATGGCAATAAAGCTGAGCCAAATGTTTATTTCAATTCTGTTTTCTGAGCCAAGGAGAATGAGAAGTAAGTAAAGAAGGAGCAGGGCGTTGAGACTGAAGAGAAGACGCTGAGAGATGACCTCGATGCGCTTGATGAGTTTAGGCCTGCAGCCCCATATTGTGTGGGACTAAAAAAAACTTGGCATTTTCAGTGATTCATGACCTCGAATACATTGCTTCCTGCAGAATGGGAAAGAGATCACAGAAAGGAGCAAGCCTCCTTGCATCTATAAAAGAGAAGAAGCTAGAACCTGCCAGTGGAAGTCAGTGTGCTTGACTTCTTAGCAAAATCCTAGAACACATTAGTAAAGGGTTGATTTATGACCCTTTTTTAGGAAATGATCAACACTAAAAGCCAGCATGGATTCATTAAGTATGTATGGGTATTCATACTAAACTCACTTTGGTTTCTTTCTAAGGCAACTACCTGGAGCAGCGGGTAGAGTAATGGACTTGGGATAAAAAATTGATTCCTGCCCCAGATGGTTACTTAGCTATGTGACCCTGGACAAGTCACTGAAATACTTAATCTCAGTTTCCCCATCTGTAAAATGTAGATAATACAAGCATCTCCCTCACAGGGTTGTTGTGAATATCAAATGAGATAGCAAATATCTAGTGTTTCACAAACTTTAAAGCACCAGATAAATGTAAGCTATCATGATGATAATAAAGATGATAAGGGTATGGATAGGCTGGGGTAAGGTCAGAGAAATGTTGAAATTAGAGTTTCCCTAGATTTTTAACAAAATATCTGATAAAGTCTCTCATTCTGTCCTTGTGGACTAAACAGAAATATGAGGGCTGGGCTATAATATAATTAGATGAATTGGAACCTGGTTAAATGGATGAACCCAAAGAATGAGTTTGATGTCAATTTGGAAAACAACCTCTAGTGGAGTGCCCCAGAGATGTGTGCTTGGCTCTATTCTTTTTTAACATTTTCAATGACTGATGAAAAAATACATAGCATTCTTCTTTTGAGGCATTTTTTGTAGTTTTTAAGAGATTAGTTCAGGCAAGCTCAGAACATTCATTCCTTAGTCTGCCATCTTAGTTCCTGGAAGTGGAACATCCATACTTGTTGAATATAAAGATGACAGAAAGCTGGAAAGGACAAGTGACCCTTTGAATGACAACTAGAAAGATGGGATGTATTTAATAGGATGTAATTTAATAAACACAACGATAAAGTTGTTCCCTTGTATATTTTTTTAAAAAATCAACTTCCTCAGTACAGAATAGGGGAGATGTGGGACTCATGTTCATGGGGAAAATATCTGAGAGTTTTAGTGGGTGGGGAGTTAAATATGAATCACCAGATTAACATAGTAGTCATAATACTAGTGCTCTTTTGGGCTATATTGAGGAACATTATGTTCAGGACATGAGAATGGACAGTACCTCTGCCCTGGCTAGATCATAGTCAGAAGAGATTGTGCCCACTTCTGGCACAACAATCTATGAAGGACACAGACAAGCAGGAAAGCAGATGGAAGCAGAAGACTTTGTTAAATGCAGTTCATTTGCAGGCATTTTTCATGTTTAGCTTGGGGGAGAAAAGACTTTAGGTATTTGAAAGCCTATCTTGGGAAAGAGGGATTAGGCTTTCTAGGTGTAGTCCCAGGTAATCTTTATATTGTTGAATATAAAGATGACAGAAAGTTGGAAAGGACAAGTGACCCTTTGAATGACAACTAGGAAGATGGGATTTACTTAATAGGATGTAATTTAATAAACACATCAATAAAGTTGTTCCCTTGGATATTTTTTAAATACTGCATGCTTTGGGGTAGATTTGTAGAGGCAGATTCAGGCTGGGCATCAGGACAAACTTCTATCTATTGTAAGGGTTAAGTTTACATCTATTGTAAGGGTTAAATGTACATCTATCTATTGTAAGGGTTAAATTTAATGGTTGGACAATAATTTTATGAAATTATGTGGTCACCAATATTTACTATATCTTGAGTCAAAAATTTATTTTAAAATATTTATAAGATGGAGAGGAAACAATAAAGTAGAGAAATGTGAAGAGGTTAGAGAGGTTATCTATCTTAATCCAGGCAGAGATTAATTAGCTCTCAACCAGGAAGGCCTGTAGTGAGTAACCATGTGGCCTCCTCCAAGATGGAAGCTAGTCTTTCCAGAAACTAGGAAAGGATTCAGCCTTTCACTCATCCCACGAAGTAGTCCAGGAGTCAGAGTCCAAGTTGAAGCTGAACTCCAAGCCCTAATCCAAGCCAAAGTCTCAAGCAAAGCTCCTTTGAAGACTATCTCCAGAAGACACTCTTCAGACTATCTTCTCAAAGACAATCTGCTTTTTTTTCTAATTTTTTAGAAAAATTTTCCATGGTTACATGATTCCTGTTTTTACTTTCCCCTTCACCCTCTAAACCCCCCCACCAATAGCCAACGTGCATTTCCACTGGTTTTAACATGTGTCATCTATCAAGACCCATTTCCATATTATTGATAGTTGCATTGGTGTGGTAGTTTCGAGTCTACATCACCAATCATGTCTGCATCAACCCATGTGTTAAAGCAGTTGTTTTTCTTCTGTGTTTCCTCTCCTGTAATTCTTTCTCTGAATGTGGGTAGCGTCTTTCCATAAGTCCCTCAGAATTGTCCTGGATCATTGCATTGCTGCTAGTACAGAAGTCCATTACATTCTATTTTACCACAGTGTATTGGTCTCTGTGTACAATGTTCTCCTGGTTCTGCTCCTTTCGTTCTGCATCAATTCCTGGATGTCTTTCCAGTTCACATGGAATTCCTCCAGTTCATTATTCCTTTGAGCACAATAGTATTCCATCACCAGCATATACCACAATTCGTTCAGCCATTCCCCAATTGAAGGGCATTCCCTCATTTTCCAGTTTTTTGCTACCAGAAAAGGCACGGCTATAAATATTTTTATACAAGTCTTTTTATCTATGATCGCTTTGGGATACAAACCCAGCAATGGTATGGCTGGATCAAAGGGCAGGCATTCTTTTAGCACTCTTTGGGCATAATTCCAAATTGCCATCCAGAATGGTTGGATCAGTTCACAACTCCACCAGCAGCACATTAATGTCCCAATTTTGCCACATCCCCTCCAACATTCATTACTCTCCCCTGTTGTCATTTTAGCCAATCTGCTAGGTATGAGGTGATACCTCAGAGTTGTTTTGATTTGCATTTCTCTAATTATTAGAGATTTAGAACACTTTCTCATGTGTTTATTGATAGTTTTGATTTCTTTATCTGAAAATTGCCTATTCATGTCTCTTGCCCATTTATCAATTGGGGAATGGTTTGATTTTTTTATACAATTGATTTAGCTTCTTGTATATTTGAGTAATTAGACCTCTGTCAGAATTTTTTGTTATAAAGATTTTTTCCCAGTTTGTTGTTTCCCTTCTGATTTTGGTTGCATTGTTTTTGTTTGTACAAAACCTTTTTAATTTGATATAATCAAAATTATTTCTTTTACATTTTGTAATTTTTTCTAACTCTTGCTTGGTTTTAAAAATCTTTCCTTTCCCAGAGATTGGACAAGTATACTATTCTGTGTTCATTTAATTTACTTACAGGTTCCTTCTTTATATTCTAGTCATTCACCCATTCTGAATTTATCTTGGTGTAGGGTGTGAGATATTGATCTAAACCTAATCTCTCCCATATTGTTTTATAATTTTCCCAGCAGTTTTTGTCGAATAGTGGATTTTTGTCCCCAAAGTTGGGCTGTTTGGATTTATCATGCACTGAAAGACAATCTGCTTTGAGGGAGTTTGGGGCTTGCTTTTATAGTGCTGAAGGTGTCAGCTCTTATCAAAGACCTCTGAAGGTGTCAACTTTGATCATAAGATTCACAAGTTTGGAATCCATACCTCTCATCCTCTGAAGGTACAAACTCTTATCAAAGGATTCACAAGTTTCTGGAGTTGTCACTCATTTTAGTAAGTGACTTGCAGACTCCTCCATCTAGTTCAAGATTTTTGTTGGTTCTATCAAAAGGTAGACAAAGGAGAGTTAATCCTGTCTTTAGTGAGGTACTAAGTAGGAGTACTTACGTTAGTGTTAACTTGAGATAGACAATAGAGTAAAGAATTCTCTTTCTCACTACTTCTCTATCATCTAGCTAGCTAGCTATGTCCATCTGTCTGTATGTAATCCTGTGCTTCAAAGTTTGAGGAGTTCAGACTCCCAGATGCCAAGATATCTCAGTCATGTAATCTGATCTGTACCTAAATAGGGATCTTTCCTTCAAGATCTTTTATCACCTGGTCACCCAGCCTCCTCTTAAGTAGCCGAGTGTTTGGAAACTAAAAGTAACCAATTATATTTTTAGACATTTAATTATGAGAGAACAATTGAGAAAGGCAGTAGAGTATGCTGGACAAAACAATGGATTTGAATCCAAGAGGAACTGGGTTTGAATCCTGCCTCAGACACCTGTTAGGTCACTTATTGTCTCCATGCCTCAGTTTCCTCATCTGTAAAATTAAGGGGTTGGAGATTCCATTACTCTGAGGTTCCTTTCAACAATAAATCTGTGATTTTACATTTTGGCTGTTGAAAAGACTTTTGCCATGTGAACTCCTTGCTACAAAGGATTAAGGTTGTAAGGAATGAAAAGTTAAAACTCAAGAAGGGAGCCGGGCACTTTCCCTGGAGGAATGACATCTGAGCACCACACTTCAATCCTCATTTTACTGAATAGAGCAAGGGTTGAATAAACCTACTTTTTTCAGAGACAGGGACACCAAAAGAAACTCAGTTCATAGAAGTCTAGTGATTTTAATTTCTAAAACAACCCACAGGGGGAAAACACCAAAAACAAACCCAACAAAGTGAAAGGTTTAAGGGAGACGAAAGAAATCAGTTACATTAAACATCAACAGAGAACAGTTTAAGTTTAGTCAAGAAGATTGTTAACATATACATTACAAGACTTCAAAAGGTCTCTGATTTTGGTGATTTGAGCCTCACAGCAATCCCTGTGGGGCAGTGGCTATTATTATCCTCCACCACCATCCCCTTCCCCCAACCCCAGTACAACGTCAAAGGAGGCACAATAGCCCAGGATAAGAAAAAGGAATATATAAATCAGCATTTAAGCTTCTACTATGTGCCAGGCACTATGGCTTTTGATCATCATATGTGTTCTTCATGACCCCATTTGGGGTTTACTTGGCAGATACTAGAGTTCCTTCTCTAGCTTATTTCCAGATGAAGAAGCTGAAGCAAACAAGGTTAAATTATTTGCTCTGAGATCATAAATCTCATATGTGTTTGAGGCTGGATTTGAACTCAGGTCTCCCTGACTCCAGACCCAACCCTCTATCCATTTCACCACCTAGCTACCTGTCTCTAAAGGCTTCATGGGAAGCCCACTTCCAGGAGCTCATGTTAAAACTGCCCTCCCAGCTGATACAACAATAGCTAGAGACTCTGAGGCAAAACAGGGGACAACTTGATAGAATCTCTTGAAGGTCCAAGCTGGCAGGGATCTCAGCAGTCATCCAGTCCACTCAGACCTGCCTGATTAAAAATCCCCTCTACAAAAATCTACAAGAAGTGATTTTCCAGTCCTTACAATCCTCCACTCCTTTCCTTCCTTACCTTCCCTACCCCAATGTTCCTGGTATTGCCCTTCGATATCCTTAGAAAAAAAAATCTAACTCCCTTTCCACAAGCTAGCTTTTCTGATTCTTGAAGACAGCTCTCATGTTCCCAGGTGGCTTCTTTTCTGTAGACTAAAATTTCTAGTTCCTTTAACCAATTTTCATGTGGAATGGACTTAAAGACATTCATTGTTCTGGTGACCTGCCTCTGGGGCTTACTACCTGGGAGACCTTGGGCAAGTTTTAACCTCCTAAAGTCTCAGTTTCTTCATCTGTAAAAAGAGAGTTTTGGCCTCAGTCCCTTTCTCCCCAGTCCTGTATCTGTTGATCCTATGAATTCTTCCTTTACGTGCTTCCTTTAGATCAGTGGTTCCCATGCTTTTTTGGCCTACCACCCCCTTTCCAGAAAAAATATTACTTATCCCCCTGGAAATTAATTTTTAAAAATTTTAATAGCAATTAATAGGAAAGATAAATGCACCTGTGGCCATCACAGCTCTCCTGGATTGCTGCAGCACCCACCAGGGGGCGGTGGTGCCCACTTTGGGAATCACTGCTTTAGATGCTTAGGTTCTCCATGACTTTCTTAACTACAGTGCCCCTCTACCCCCAGTTTAATAAAAATAAACATAAAGTTCTGCACTTGGATTAAAAAATATCCACTTCAAAACATACAAAACAGGGGAGACCTTGATAGAGAGACATGAATCAGAAAAAGATATGAGAGGTTTTAGTCAGCCGTATGCTTGATATCAGTCAATAGCTGCCTATATCTTTTGATGCCATGAAAAGACTGATGAAGAAAGGGCCATGATCCACCAAAAAAAAAAAAATCCATGATCTCAGTCCCTCTGAGCTTGGCAAGCAAGCATTTAAAAGTAATCAGGGGTTTGGCCAGTCTTCTGCCAGACAATAGAAAGCAGCCCCTCTAATTCCATCAGGGAAAAATACTTTCTAGAGGAGAACCAGATTTTTATTGATTTTTCTTTGTTTTTACATTAGTCATATTTTCCTTGGACTCTTCACTTGGAGATACATTCTGTATCACAAAGAATTAGAAAAAAAAAGGAAGAAGAGGAAAATGGGGGAAATTGATAAATACATTAAATTTTTTTTCTTACATGCAATATTTCATAACCATGGATGCCCCACCTCTGCAAAGGAGGAGAGGGGGGAGGAAGAGGAGATATCTTCTCATATATCTTCAACAGGACCAACTTTATTCTTTATAATTTACCAACATTAATCTTTGGTTGTTTTGTGAGAGTTCTTCTTTCCATCATTGTCCTCATTGTGTATATTGTTTTCTTGGCTTTTCTGATGTCACTTGGCATCAGTTCACTCAAGCCTTCCCAACTTTCAACTATTCTTAGTCATAAGAATATTGCATAGTAAAATTCCATTACACTCTTATATCATAATTTCTTCAGTTAATCCTCAAATGATGAACAAATACTTATCTATTTCCCAGTTCTTTGCTACCACAAAAAAAGTGCTGCTATGAATATTTTGGTATCTATGGAGCTCTTCCCTTTGCCAGTGACCTCTTATGGGTAGATGTCTAATAATAGAATCTTTGGGTCAAAGGATATGGACAAAGAATATGAATAGGCAATTTTCAAAGAAAAAAATCAGAGCTATCAATAGCCACGTGAAAGAATGCTCTAAACCACTAATAATTAGAGAAATGCAAATTAAAGTAACCTCCCACCCATGAGATTGGCTAAGATGTCAGAAAAAGAAAATGACAAATGCTGGGGGGAATGTAGGAAAATAGGTAATGAATGCATTATTGGTGGAGCTATGAACTGGTCCAACTATTCTATAAAGCAATTTGGAACTGTGTCCAAAAGGTTCTTAAACTGTGCCTACTCTTTGACTCAGCAATACTACTACTAGGTCTATACTCAAAAGAAATCTAAGAAAGAGGAAAATGACTAATATGTACAAAAATGTTTATAGCAGCTCTTTTTGTGGTATCAACAAATTGGAAATTGAAGGGATGTTCATCAATCAGGGAAAGGCTGAACTAGTTAAGGTCTATGAATTCAATGACTACTAATGTGCTATAAGAAATAATGAAAGGGATGGCTTCAGAAAAAACTCAGAAGACTTGTATAAACTGATATAAAGTGAGCAGAATCAAGAGAATAATTTATATAATAACCTAATGTTCTTTCAATAAATGTATACATAAACTATGTCTTTTGTGTTTTTATTTATCAGTTCTTTCTCTAGAAGTAGATATTTACAATTTATTCTTCAAATATTAGGTCTATAGCTGTATGTAATGTTCTCTTGGTTCTGCTCATTTCACTTTTCATAATTTCATGTAGATCTTTCCATGTTTCTTTTTAATTAACCCGCTCATCATTTCTTATGGTACATTAGTATTCCATCACAATTGTATGCCATAACATGTTCAGTTATTCCCCAATTTATAAGCATCCCTCAATTTCTAGTTCTTTGCCATTACAATGAGAGCTATTATAAATATTTTCAAACATATAGATCCTTTTCCTTTTCCTCTGATCTTCTTGAGAAACAGACCAATTGTTGTTTATGAGGGTAATCATAATTTTAATGACCTAATATTGCAAAGGTAATTAACTTTGAAAAACTTACTAATTCTGATAATCTCAATGACCAACCACATCTCTAAAGGACTCATGATGAAACATGTTATCCACCTACAGAGATTAATGGCCTAAGAGTACAGATTGACATATTTTTGTCTCTTTTTTTTCCTGGAACATGTCTAATATGGAGATTTGTTTTGCATGGTTTTATATATACATAAATATGTATGTATATATGTATACATATATTGTTTTTCTTGACTTCTCACTGGGTGAGGCAAAGAGGAGAGAATTTTGAACTGAAAATAAAATAAAATTGAATAAAAAATTCCCCAAGATTATGGACATTTTAGCCAAATTATTGACATGATTCCAAATTGCTTTCCAGAATGATTGTACCAATTCAAAGCTATACCAACAATACTTTAGAGTACTTATCTTCCCATGACCCCTCCACTATTAGCTTCATCCTTTGCCATCTTTGCCAATTATCTGGGAGGTGTATGAAACCTCACAGTTGTTTTTATTTGCTTTGCTTTTCTTATAAGTGATTTGGAACATTCTATCATACAGTTGTTAATAATTTGTAATTCTTTTTTTTTTTCTTAAACCCTTACCTTCCATCTTAGAATCAATACTATATTTTGGCTTTATGCAAAGGGGGGAACTGTTGTGAGGATTATTTAGGTATTAGTTTACATATAGTTAATGTGGACCCAGCAGGAAGGGCTGGAGAATTCCACATGGAATGGGGAAGCAGAAAGTTGCTTGCACTCTTTGAGAGGAACTCCATGGTGGGAGTTACAAGCAGTAACTGATTCCCTGGGAGACCTCAGAGCTTGTGGAGTTGCACCCTGATTCCCTGGGATCCTGGAGTGTGGTGAAGGTTGCAAGCAGAGGACATCTATCCTGCACAACAGCACAGAGTAGGGAGTGATCTGCAATCTGGTGGACAGCTTGCAGGCTCCTCTCCCTACTGGAGCGGTAAGGGCTAGGCAATGGGGATTAAATGATTTGCCCAGAGTCACCAAGCTGGAGAGTGTCTGAGACCAGATTTGAACCCAGGACCTTCCATCTCTAGACCTAGCTCTCAATCCACTGAGCTACCCAGCTGCCCCCTGTAATTCTTTTGAGAAAACTCTGCTCATATCTTTTGGCCACTTATTTCTTAGGGAATGGTTTTGAGTTATATATGTGCATGCATCAGTAACCAAATAGGGCTGTGTGTATACTATCAACATATCTTGAATAGCAAACCTTTATTAGGGAAATATGATATAAAGATGTTTATCTTTTCCCAGAATTATCAGAATTATCTTTGCCTTTTTTCATGTCCCCAGAGCTTAGCACAACACTTGGCTCATAGTAGGAATTTAATAAAAGTTTACCAATTGATTATCCTAGATGCACTAATTTTGTTTGTGCCAAAACTTCAGTTTCACATAATCAAAGTTGGGGTAGTAGAGTGTTAACCCCTTATTAATACCTGCTCACCTCCGTTGCCCACTCCTTTACTTTCTGGGATTATTTTGTTCTTTTTACATTTAAACAATTTCTTATCTGTGACTACACCCTGGACTGGGGAAATATCAGTTGATCAGCCCTCTCTTTTCCTGCCCTACCCAATAGCACTAGCTATGATATTAGCAAGGAAAGTGAGGAGCATCCAGGAACAGTCCCCCCTTTGGTATTTGGTGAGTTGATCCTGTGAACCATTGTGCTCTCCTCATTATCAAGGGAGGAAGATGCTAAAGATCCCTTGTAACAATACGGACAACTTACTTTGTCAAGAGAAGGGTCACTATGGACTGCAAGATCTTTCTACATGCATCTGTTGAAGGAAATGGGCATGTTTACCCTGGAGAAGAGAAGTCTCAGGGAGGAACATGCTCTAAAGACCTATCATGTGGAAGAAGGGACCAGCCTGGGTCTGCTTGACCACCAGAGGGTCAGTTTGCAGAGACCAGTTTAGGCTGGATTCCAAGAGAAACTTCCTATCCATAATAGATGTCCCAGACTTGCATGGAATGCCTCATGCTGGGGGAGGCTCTCCTTCCTTGAGATCTTCTAGTGAGTAACCCACTCAGCAGGTGTATTCTAGGAGAGATTCTTGTTTCATTCTAAGTCGGACTCAAAAACTCCCAGTCTCTGATGACTCAGAAATTCTGTGATGGGAAACTAAAAAATATAGGCCAGTTCATTGATTGATCAAGAGAGATTCTATGAAGTGAACTGAAAAATCCATTCTGACAACTAGGCATCCAGGACATATCTTGGGCTTTTATAACTCTGTGTTTTTCTTCGTATCATTCTCTTTGTCCTTCCAATTCTTATTCTAAGAGGCCTTCAAATACAACTCTCTCATGAGCCCTGAGTCTTTTCTGCCCTTGGTTAACTACCTCCACTTCCTTCATCATCCATCTTCATTTAGAGAATACTTGATGCTGGGGAGGTATCCCTAGGAATCCCTAAGGAAGGTTTCTGGAACCCCCGTATTTTCTCACTGGTCTCATGATAGGTCTTGGTAAATGCAAATACAAAGTGAGAGAGTACCTGTGAGAAGCTCCTGCTGGAAGCATCTGCTGGGAATGAGAGTGATCCAGCTGGGCTCCCTGGTAGCTGTCACTTCATAACCAGCGTCAAATATTTATCATGTTTTCAGTCTCTGGGCCACACACTCAGACAGCTGTTAATATAAATGAAATGGTCTGACTGGCAGCTGCCCAAGAATCTGGTCACTGGGGAAGGGGCAGGAAAAGTGAGTTCATCTGCCTCATCAGGGTCTCCCCAAGGCTTTGGGCTCCAGTTTGTAACCTTCTCAAAAATCTTCTTGCTTAGAGAGAAAATAGAGGTCACCAAGGGAAACCTCAGACCCTTTTGTTGCACTGAGAACCTGATCAACTGGAGTCTGTGTTGGCATACCAATAAAACAAGCTCCCAATTCCATGACTATTAAAGTTAACTCAGTTTTCTCATGACATAATACTCCTGTTGGATAGGAAATAAAGGATTATTATCCTCATTTCTCAGAGAAGAAAAATTATTTGCTCAAGGTCATACAGTTACTAAGTGATGGGACCAGGATGGTGCCCAGGCCAGCACTGATTGGGAGATCAACACATCTCCTAAGATAGTCAAGACAGCTGAACTGTGGGAGCAGGATGGTAGCTCATGTGAATATTAGCCCTGAGAAGGGTATTAATCAGATGCCCTCCTATTCTAGAACTGCTTCAGCTAACAGAGAGAAACAAAAAGAGTCTGAATGAAGCTCTGGGCAGGTGTTTGTAAGGTAGCTCTTTCTACTGTAAGGAAACAATAGGAGAGCAAGTGCTATGCTTCTCTGTAGAAGAGCAGTAGCATAGTTCATTCCTCCTCTGAAGCTCTCCCTGTGTCTTCTCCTTCACAAACTCTATGTACCAGCCAACCTGAACCTCTTGGATTTTTGTCTTCCTTCAAGATTCAGCTCAGCCATCACTTCCTCCATGAAGTCTTCCTTGATCCTGCCAGTGGATCTCTCACTTCTTAGATTTTTTTTCTTGGATTATCGTGACTGCTCTCTTATCCCCTTCACTCCCCACCAGATTCTTTTTCATCCATGCTCATGATTATACTCTGATAGAATGTAAGCTCCCATAGGGCAGAGACAGTATCTTTTTTTCTTTTCATGTCCATTCCCTAGCAGAGTTTGGTACACAGGGGATGCTGAATCAGTGTTTTCTGGATTGGTAGAGTTATGGTA
Organism: Gracilinanus agilis; assembly: GCF_016433145.1. Classification (NCBI taxonomy): domain Eukaryota; kingdom Metazoa; phylum Chordata; class Mammalia; order Didelphimorphia; family Didelphidae; genus Gracilinanus; species Gracilinanus agilis. The sequence goes on along the minus strand of NC_058133.1, from coordinate 29,832,923 downwards.
TAAGTCAACAATATCTTCTGAGCTCATCTCTTGGAGCAATCCTGGGTATAGAAGCAATGGTCATAGTTCTCGTCTGAGCAGCAAATGGGCTCATGATCAAGTACAACCTCTAAACCATTAGCTGGGGGAGTGATCAGGATGCTGGGTCAGGATGTACTAGAAAGACAGTATTTAAGGATGGGACAGAAGGAGGGACTCAGGGCACACAAACTTAGGGCAATAATTTAGGATAAGGCTAAGGTATGATCTCCTGAGGGCAAGGCTACTGGTTGGGGATGTTTTATAGGCTATTCAAATCTGGGTTATACATAGGATCCCTTCCAGCTTTGGAATTCTGAGGTTCTTTGAGGGGTCAAGACTCAAGACTCTCTCCAGGCAGGAGACTATCTGCACAAGACTGCCTCAAGCCAAAGGATTCATGGCTTTTATGGTGCTAGTACTGCCTACGGGCAGTGTTTGTGGGGACCAGTTCTCTTCTGGAGGGGTAAACTCTTATCAAAGGTCTCTGAAGGAGTCAACTCCGATCATAGGATTCACAAGTCTCTGGAGTTGTCACCCATTGTAATAAGTGACTTGCAAACTCCTCCATCTAGTTCAAACTTTTGTTGGTTCAATCCAAAAGTGGACAGAGGAGAGTTAATCCTGTCTTCAGTCTAGTGAGGTACTAAGTAGGGGTACTTAAGTTGGTGTTAACCAAAGTGTTAACTCAAAATAGACAAAGGGAATAAATAATTCCCTTTCACAGGTGTAAACTCAGAGAGAGCAAAGAATTCTCTTTTACGAGCAAAGACGGGGCAAGCCCTTAGACTCTTATTTAGGTTTCCAGTCTGGGTGGGAGCCTCTGGTTATATACAATTGTTCCTCTTTAGCTTTCCCCATGGGTTCATCCCCATTTAGCCCTAACCAGTACTAGAGTCCAAGCTTCTCTTCCTACCACAGAATGTGAAAGCCCCAGAGTGGGATTCATAGATTCAGGTTTTGCCACTGAAAAGTGGGTTTGCCTATGGCCTGGGGAGGCATGAAGAGAAGGGGGCTAAGTCCTTTTGTGACTGAATAGGGGCAGGGCTGGACTTAGGAACCTGGAAATAGGAGTAATGCTCTGTCACTTCTGCCTTCAACCCTTTCATCTTGATTATGAGAAAGTTCTTTACTTGATATCTATATCGGCCTTTTGGCAGCATCCTTCAGCCTGATCTCCTGATTCTGCCCACAGAAGTCATCCCTTCTGTCCATGACACCCCTTCAAATACTTGGAAATAACTGTCACACTCCTTTAGGCTAAATGGAGCATACCAATTTTTCTCATCTGATCCTGTTATAATTAGACTATAAGTTTCTTGAGAACGAGGCATGCCATCTAAATGTTGAACCTCCCTCAGCACCTAGTGTAGAATTCTGAACACAGTGAGCATTAGGTAAATGTTTACTAAATGACTGGATGAATGGACGGATGGCTGATGGATGGCTAGATGGCTAGATGGAGGGACTGGTGGATTCAAAGCCTCCTCCCCCACACCATGGATCCTCTAGTTAAAAAGCACTCATCCCAAAATGTGGGGCTTTGAATTGAATATGATACCCTAAATAGGGGCTGTACAGAGCCTTTCATCCAGAAGCTTGCCAGTAGAGTGTTGGAAGGCTCTCCCTTTGGTAACTGGGGGCAAACTCTACATTGGAGTCAAGAGATTGAGGGGGCCAATGAAAATAGGAGGAAGGAGATGAGGGAAGGAAGAGTCATGGAGAAGTCACTGGTGCACAAACAGCTTTAATTCTACTTCCTCCAGAACAAGGGCCCCATGAGAAGGGGCATATACAGCGAGGTGTTTCTGAGCCCATAAACATAGGACTCTTGGCATCAATGTTTAAAAACCATCATGCAAGAAGAAAACACTTAAATTTTTTTCTCAATTTCTATAGCCAACTTTGAACAACATATTCAACAGAAATATGGGACATCCGCCCAACAGGAGCTGTCCACGAATGCAGCATGAATTCAAAGGACACATTCGCCAATCTCCACCCTGCTTCCTGGCACTTCTCCTAATCTGTGTCTCCACGAGGTCATTTTAATTATCGGCTGTCACAATTACTCAGCTTGCTGCTTACCTAGACAGGGAGCCGCCAGCAGCCGTTGAGGCCACATTCATCATACTAAGGCACTTTCCTTTGCAGAAAAAAAAAGACCCAACACTTAACCCCCACCACCCTGGGAAGGTGGAGGAAGAAAGGGGCTTTGGATATTTTTTGTTGCCATTCATCTCTCCTCCAAACATGGCCCCGGAGGAGTGGGTATGTGGGAAGGATTGTTCCTTTCCCTCTTCTCCAATCTTTTCCAGTGACGACAATCACTTCCCCCCACCCTGAACCTGCCATGGATGTGACCAAGGAGGTATGGACACGGGCACTGGTGCCAAGCCTCCATCTGTGCAAAGGCTATGCATTGACCCAGGGAGCTGGGGATCAATGAGCAAGAAAAGAGACCTGTTGGAAGGATCCACCAACGTTGGATTAGAAGCCAAAGTCTGAAATAAGCTGCCCAGGGAATTCAGGAGCAATTGGAGGGAGGGAGCTTCATGCTAGGGTGCTCAATACAGAAGTTAACAAAGCTGCGGGAACCAGAATCCTTTGCTTAAAAAATGACAATTCACAGCAATGCAGGCAACTTATGAAAGCTCTGGAATGAAAGGGGGGAGTCTCATCAATGATCCATTGTATAGCTAATGGGAGGGACATGCCCCAAGCCCAGCTCTTTTGCCACACAAAAAAGAAAGCCAGGTGAGCTGAGCTGGAGAGTGGCAGCAGCAGCAGCTACAGCCATCAGCCCTGAGAAGGGCCATCAGCCTCTCTCCAACTCCGTTGATGCCTGCAGGAAGGAGACAAGCAGGGAAAGCCAGAAGCTCCTGACCAGTATTTGGTTTGGGCTGAGCCATTGTCTTGTGACTATGGAGCTGATCATTATGGAAAGGGCAAGGACCAGAGTTGGATGAGATTTCTGTGTGCAGCTCTGGGAGTTCTGGGTCATCCTGCTACAGAGAATACCATTTGAATTCTATTGGCTCATCAGCAAATGGACTCAAGGTCTGCATCTAATTTATTATCGGTGAAAGGGAAAGTCGGGAGTAAACTGCCACCATATTTGTTCAAATGCAGCCTTATATAAAACCTAAGCCTGGCCTGTAATCACATTACCTTTCAGTGTGTGCTTATATGATTTAGAAATATATATGCATATATGTATGCTTACATAAATAGATACACATGCACATAAGCACACACACACACACACACACACACACACACACACACACACTCACACACACACCTTTCCTGGGACAGGTATAGAACTTATCTTTTTGGTTGGCCAATATTTGGATCAATAGAGATCTTTGTGTGGCCTTTCTCCACCCCCCCCTCCATCTCTCCCCTTTCTTTCCAAGCTACTTATTATTTCAGAAATCCTCATGTGGGAAATGAAGGAGGGCCTCTTCTTTTGGACCCTCCTTTGTGACCCTCTAGCCTCTGCTGGCTTTGAAAGGCGACCCTTCTCCCGGCCCCTGCCAGCATCCTCTGGGTCTTTATGAAGACTGTGACTGGTCTTTGTGGTTCAAAGAGCTCTTCTTTTCTCCTTTGATGTGGGCCCCTGGTGGGGCCCGACCATGTGGGCACTTGAACGGAGGTGATCTTTCCTTCCTACAAAGGGGAATAAACCAGAGAGAGAAAAAGGACACAGTGATTGAGGGCATTAAGCTGAGCCTGAAACCAGACCCCTGGATCTGCTAGGAACAATGGTCTGCAAACAGGCTGCATTCATAGATCTCTAACCTGGGAGAGCGCTGAGCTGGAAGAGACCTTAGAACATAGGATGCCCATGCTGAGAGGGGTTTTATTATCATTAGGGGACATGCCGGGTTCGTTTCCTTCTCTCTTTCTACAATGACACCACTATGGGACAAGTTCTCGTCTTTTGACTAGTGAAATAACCCAGTGGTTGGCCTCTCTGCTTCAAATCTCTCCTCATTCCAGCCCACCCCACACTTAACTGTCAAATTGATCTTCCTAAATCATAGGGTCTTATCACACATACCCCCTACTTAATAAATCCTCATAGTAAATAAACATTTAATCAATGTTGATTGACTAGCTGACTTAAAAGAATACAGACTGTCAAAATTGAGAGGGACCCTAAGTCACAAAATATGAAGTGTCACTAAAATATCCACAGATCTTTCTGTGTCCTCTTATGCAGACCTGGGCAGGAAAAGTGACTTACTATGACTTTTTCTTGGACTTCCCTGGTCACTATAAGAAACTGTGATTGGGCTCTGGAAAGAAAAGAGGATCAAGCAAACATAAGCTGACTGCACTAAAACCTAGAGCACCCTCATTTTCTTTATAAACTAGGAGAAAAAGCCAAGAGAATGAAAAGTATAATAGAATACAAAAGAGAAACATACAATTAATGGTCATAATTGTGAATGTGAATGAGATGATTCACCCACAAAATGGAAGAGGGTAGCAAGAATGTGTTAGAAAGCAGAATCCAACAATATATTGTTTACAAGAAAAAACATTTGAAACATAAAGATTTACACAGAATTAAAATAAGAGGATGGAACAAAAATCTATCATGCCTCAACTGAAGTAAGAATTTAGAAGACCTCTAATCAATCTAATGATCAACAATAATTCCAGAGAGCCAGAAAAAAGCAAGGCAATCATTTCTTAGTAGAGAGTGGAGTGAAGGTACAGAATGAGATATATATTTTTATGCCTGGTCAATGGTAAAGTTTGTTTTGCTTAAGTATTTTGTTTGTGTTAAAGAATTTATTTTTCTTCTCTATTTTTCCCAATGGGAGGATGAGAAGAAAGATTTAATACTTTTTAATCAACAAAAGATATAAAATTATGTTACAGTACCAAAATTTCAGAATGAGCTGAGACTGGTCAGGGGAGCAAGGGACAACAAAAAGGTTTTGAGCTTTTAAAAAATCTATATTGGGAAGAGGAAGAAGGATCAAAGGAGAGAGAAGATCTTTAAAGTAGGTAGATAAGATGTTAACAGAAAGAAGGAAATGCTGTTGATTTCTTTTCCTTGGGTTTTCTTGGCTAGGAGAAGGACCTTTGTGGTAGAAAGATAACAACAAAAAATTACTAACAAGGGAAATCCTCAAGATAAGGAAGGAAATAGTAAGAAGCACCCAGCTGTCCTTAATAAATTCAAATCATCTGGCCCAGATGAGCAACATGGATGATTTCTAAACAATAGGCAGATGGGATTGCTGACCCACTTAATGATACTGAAAAGGCCATGGGAAATTGGAGAGGTGCTACAAATATGGAGAAAGGAGAATTCTCCTTCCAAAAGGGTCAAAGAGAACCAGGCCTGCAAACTCTGGACTAGTGAGCTTGGTATCTTGGGAAGATTCTAGAGCAGATCAGTCAGGAAAACAGTTCACAAACCTTGAGAGAGCAAATGGAGATTACAAAGAGCCAACCAGGCTACCTCAGGAACAGGCAATCCCAGACTCAACTCATTTCCTTTTTGAATAGGATGACTGAGCTAGCTGATGAATGAAATGCTAGAGATCCAGTATACTTCAACTTAAGTGAAGTTATTAGAATGTGTCTCAGACTATTCTTGTGAAGAGAAAGTTTCTTGAGAACAGGAATTGTGCCACTTTTGTGTTTATATCTCCAGGGCTTAGCAGAATATCTGACACTTGATGTTGTTGAGTTGTTTTACTTCTTCTGACTCTATGACTCCATCTGGTTTGTTTCCTTCCTTCCTTCCTTCCTTCCTTCCTTCCTTCCTTCCTTCCTTCCTTCCTCTTTTCCTTCCTTCCCCCCCTCCTTTTCTCTGTCTCTCTGTGTGTGTCTCTGTCTGTCTTCTCTCTCTCTTTCTCTCTCCCTTAAAATTTTTCTTCTTAAAAATTAATACTGAGTATTGATTCTAAAGCAAAAAAGTGGCAAAGGCTAGGTAATGAGGATTAAAAGACTTGCTTAGGATCACACAGATAGGGAGTATCTGAGGCCAGATTTGAACCCGGGACCTCCTCTCTCTAGGCCTGACTCTCAATCCACTGAGCTACCTAGCTAACCATTTGGGTCTTCTGGACAGAGATAATAGAGTGATTTACCATTTCCTTCTCTTGCTCACTGTATAGACAAAGAAACTGAGGCCAATAGGGTGAAGTGATTTGCCCAGGGTCATTTAGCTAGTGTCTAAGACCAGATTTGAACTCAGATCTTCCTGAGTCCAGGTCCTGCATTTCATCCACAGTGCCAACTGCCCCATGTGGCAAAGATAAATGCATGTTTGGCTGATGATTCGGTGTGGGCTAGTACAATGAGAGGATTCAGAGCTGGCTGGCTGGCTGGTGTGCTTGGGATGACCAAAGAGTACTCCTTAGTAATTCAGAGTCTCTGTAATGGGATGTCTCCAGGGGAGCTCCCTGGGGCTCTGGGCTTGGCGCTGGGCTACTTAACATTTCTGTCAATGATGCGCCAAATCTGAGCTGGGGTTCAGTCTCATCTCTGATACTCCCTGTGTCTTCCCGTTGGGCAAGTTGATTTCTGGCTCTTAGCCTGACTTTCTTCATTTAAAAAATGAGGATAAGAGGAGCATTACCTCCTGAGCAGTGAGAGTCAGAACTGGACGCCACCCTAAAGATCGCTCCAGTGTCCAAATGAGGGACCTGAGCCCAGTTAACGGCTCCAGCTGTCCTTCCTCTGTCCCAGCTCAGGCAACTGCTGAGGGAAGGGCTGTGGGTCGAAACGGGTGGGTGGGTGGTGGGGGCAGCAGTTCCTCGTCTCCTTGCCTCCTGCCCCCACTCTCAGGCAAGTCCAAGATGCTGTGGTTCCTCCCTGGCCCCCTGATAATGCCAGGTGCAGGGGGTGACCCTAAGATCTCATAATTCCCAAGAGAGATGGGAAAAATAAGTCAGCGATTAGTTCTTGGGCAAAACCTATCATTTTCTTTAAAAATCTTCTTTCCCGTCCTATCATTTGCTCTTTGGAGGCAGAGGGAGGGGGAGGGAGGAAGGCCAGAGGAGGGTACAGAGTCACAGCAGAAGCCACAGAGCCAGCCCTGAAGGCAGTGAAGGGGCTGAAGAAGGGACCTGGGGAAAGAGCAGGGCATTCTGTCTCAGCCTCCAGGGGCCAATCTAGAGGCCAATCAGGTATGAAGGCCTAATCACAGCTCTCAGAGTCCAGGAAGACCAACCTCCTCATTGCACAGCTGAGGAAACTGAGGCAGGGAGGATACAATGGGATCATGGATCTGGAGCTAGAAAAGTTCTTAGGAATCATCTTTTTCAACTCATTTCACAGCTGGAGATACTGAGGCTATTAAATATCCCTGATTGGCTGACTCTGGCAGTGCACTGTGCTGCCTCTTATTTCCATGGCTCTAATATTTGTCTACAGTCTCCTCCTCCCAGGATTCAGGGACGGAGAGGCTCATTATTCCCATCTTAATGATCATCATTATAATGACGATTGTTATTATTACTTATAGAGCCCTGCAAGGCCCCCAGAGTGAAGCCCTCGGCACACTTTATCTCTGTGGACTTGTGGGCCCCTAAACTCTGCAAGGCAAGTGTTGACCCATTTCAGAGATAAAGAAACTGAGGATCTGAGGTTCCATGGCTTGCCCAAGCTCCAGGGTCAGGGATAAGATTCTAACCCAGTTTTTCTAGCTTCAGGCTTCTTTTGCCTTTTCCACCCTCAGAGGAGGTGGTTTGGCAACCTCGTGTCATCCTTGCCCTCAGCTCGAGGCTGGTTCTGTCTACTTCCTGAAACCTTCCCTGACTGCACTGCGTCCAGGCTAGGCTGCTGCCTCATCTTGTGACAAGTCCTTTTCTCTGTCTTAGCCTCGGTTTCCCCATCTGTAACATGGCCAATACGCAAGGCTCCTCTCAGCTCTGACATTCTCTGTTCTGGCTTCTAGTCTCTGCTTTTCAGATTCTGTGAACGAGAAGCTGAGCCTAAGTTGGACCCTTTACGACGTGGGAGTCGCTGCTTCTGTGCAGAGGTGGGGGAACCAGAGGTAAAGAATCCAGGCAGTCTTCATTGATATTTGGGTTCGTTTTGTGGAGCTCCCCCCACCCCATTCCTCTTGTTCTCCTTCCTAACTATAAGGTACGGTGCTTCGGAGGAGGGCAGGGGAATCACGCGGGAGGAAATGTAGGCGATAGAAAAACAAAAGATAAAACTGATCCATAAAATAGATTTAAGAGAAAAAAATGATGGCGGTGCCAGCCCAGTGACTGCCCTTCTCCAGTGTTGGTCATGGCTGCCCCCATCCAATCATCCCTCGTCATCTCCTACATTCATGCCTTTGCATTGACTGATCCCTGTGCTTTTTTTAACCCTTGCCTTCTGTCTCAGAATTGATGCTACGTGTTGGGTCCAAGGGAGAAGAGCTGTAAGGGCTAGACAGTGGGGGTTAAGTGACTTGCCCAGGGTCACACAGCTGATCCCAGGATCTCCCATCTCTCAGTCTGACTCTCCATCCACTAAGCTATCCAGCTGCCCTCTAGCTCTGTGTCGAGTGCCCTGACTTCTACTTGCCTCAGTTTCCCCAGCTTCATTCAGGACTCAGCTCAAATCTAGCCTTTCTCAGAAGGAAAAGGGCCTTCCTAACCAGGCCTTTGAGATTACCTTCATCTCCTCTGCATGGGCCTTGTAAGTATGGTCTCCCCATTTGAAAGTGAGTCCCCCAAGGACAGATCTTCCTGTTTTTGCTCCTCTGACGCCCTCGGCCCTTAGTAGAGGCCGTGCTATACAGGAAGGGTTTAGTCGATAAAGGCTGGCTGGGCTGTCCCAGCTCCTCTCGGGGCTGGCCATGGCCAAGCTGGATGCCGTGGCTGGATCCCCCAACCACGCTCTCCCTTACCTGAGCCTGGGAACAGGAAAGGGCACTTTCTCCCCGAAGGGGTTCAAGCGATAGTAGTCCATGAAGGTCCGAGCCACGTTCCGCCCCAGCTTCATATCTGAGCGTTCTCTTGTTAAGGAACCTTCGGGGAAAAGAGATCTTAAAGCAAAAGGAAAATCACAGACAGGGTCGGGGCTGCCCACGCCTTGGGGGCATGGTCAGAGGGAAGCCCCGACCACCGAGGCCAGGTGCTGCTGGATCAGAGTTCCCAAGTCAACCATAGACGCCAACAGCCGGAAGGTACCTCAGCAGCCTCTACTCTAAATCTTCTCCCAAAGGTGGCATCCTTGACTAATGGTCATCCGTCTTGGGCTGGAAAACCTCCAGAGAGGAGGCACTGCCTTCTCCCAGCATCCCACTCCCTCTGGGGGCAGTCCTGACGCTCAGCAAGTTCTTCAGGACGTCCAACCTAAATCGGTCTTTCGGCAACGTTCTCCCTAACCTCTTCCCTACCCCACTGCCTCTGGGGCGAGGCAGAACAAGAGTGATTCTTCTAGCACGTGCCAGTCCTTTAAGTACTCGAAGGTACCCCGAGTCTTCCCCCCTCTGTCCCAATTCCTTCAACCTTCAGGAGTCATGGCCTCGAGGCTCTTTGCCATCTTGGTTATCGTCCCTGGGTCATTCTCCGGTTTACCGACATTATTCCTAAAATGTGGCACCCAGAACTGGATACAGTCCTCCAATGAGGCCTGGCCAAGGAAGAGGACGGAACAACTGTCACCTCCTCATCCCCAAGACACTGAGATTTTCTACATGCGGCCTGTATTGTTAGGGAGTGAGTTCCCTGTCACTGGAAGGTTTTTAGCCCTTCCCCAAAGCTACACACAGGGAAATGCATCCAATTCTGGGGATGAAGACTCAGATTGATTATTGTCTCATTTTCTTCCCCAGATATTCTCCCCCGCTTTTTTTTATCTTGGGCTTTTCTCATTACAGGCTTAAAAGGTCTCCTAGCCACAGAAGCCACTGCCTCCTTCTCCCTTGTATCTTAAATCTTTTTCCAAAGACAGGTTGTTTTAATTGAAAATGTTCCATCCATCCCTCCCCCTCACTGCCCCCACTTTGCCCAACAAACAGACCCATTTGCAGTAAATCATTTTGTGCGAGGCTTTCCAAGCTGCAGGAATAAATAACAGGGGGCCGGGGCTGGGGGGGAGGTTGGCAGTGACGGCGCGCTAGTTAGGCCCTACTGCTGGGCTGTAAACCTTCACTTTTTGTACTAAGCCTAGCCAAAATGGTGGCCCTCCCCCAAGGCAGGGCTTGTTTGGAAGCATTCTGGGGTTCAAATGGGCACCCAAAGGGGTGAGATCCAAGATTTCCAAGATCTGAGGTGGAGGGGCACGTGGGTAGTCATTCGGACTGGTGAAGGAGGGCATTTCTCTTGGACTGTAGCGGAGAGAACCCTGGACCCAGAGTCAGGGGAAAGCTGGGTTGGAATCCTGTCCACTTCCTATGGTTATCTCTGGCCTCAGGGGAACCCCCTCACTTCACTGGGCCCCAGTTACCTCACCTGTAAAATGAGGAGAATTACACCAAGTAGCACGTAGCTCCCAGGGCCAGAACCAATGGCTGTCAAGTGCTTAGTGAACAAAAAAGCTCCAGGGAAATGGTGAGCAATTAATCTGAGGCCCAGGGAAAAGAACACTGACGTTCAAGACTCTGAACCAGATTTCAGTTCTAATTCTGGATTCCTGCTGGGACTTTGGTCAACGCCTCAGTCTCCTCCTTTGTAAAATGAGAAGGTCAAACCAAACATTCCTTAAGCTGTCCTCTGCCTCTGACATTCTCTGATTCTAAGATCTAGAAGTCATAATACAGATGGCAGATGGAGAGCTAGAAGGGTCTTAGAGACTTTCCGGTTTGACAACCTCTTTTTACAGATAAAGAAATTGAGGCTTGGATAGGGAGAATGATTTGGCCAAAGGCACACAAAGTAGTGTCAAAGTTGGGCTTTTAACTCGGGACCTCCAACTACAAAGCCAACATTCTCTCTACCAGAGCCCTGAGTTTAGTGGGTTTTACTAGGTTTCTTTACTCCTCTCAGTCCAGTGAATTATATTTGCCTAAGACATGAGGAGGGGAAGGGGGCCAGAGTCATTGGAGAGCTGGATAGATAGATAGATAGATAGATAGATAGATAGATAGATAGATAGATAGATAGATGGATGGATGGATGAATGAGGATGGATAGCTAAATAGACTGATAGACAAACGGATGAATAGATAGCTAAATAGATGGATAGATGGACAAAGAGATGGACAGATAGATGGATAGATAGAGCAATAGATAGGTAGATGAATAGATAGATAAACAGATGGATAGATAGATGAATAGGTAGATGAATAGGTAGATGAACAGAAAGATAAATAGATAGATAGGTGGATGGATAGACTGATGACAGAAAGATAGATGAGGGATAGATAGCTAAGTAGATGGATAGACAAACAGATGGATAGATAGGCAGACAGACAAGATAGATAGAGAAATTGATGTATGGATAGATAGACAGATAAATGGATAGATGGATAGATGTTTAGATAGGTGGAGAGATGGGTGTATGGAGAGATGATGGATAAGTAGATAGACTGGTGACAGAAAGATAGGATAGATAAATAGATAGACAGATAGATGAATGGATAGATAGATAGATGGATGGATAGATAGGGCCCATCACAGAGAAGGAAGCTGGAGGCACTAGGCAGGTCTTGAGTGTTTCGCTCGAGGTGATTTGGCAGAAGGCAGCTCATTTCTCTCATCCTCTTTAAGAGGTCACTGGGACCCGCACGGCCAGGGCGGATCAGAGACTTGGGTCTCGCTGCCTCCAAAGACCAGCTCTCAAAGTACCAAGTCCTATTACCGATCATAAATTAAGTAATCAATTAAAAACATTGTCTGATACAAAATTGTGCCTGGAACAGCAACAAAAGGCCCTCAGATCGGTGACTGGCACTTAGTAGGGGCGATGAAAATGCTGATTCTCTTCCCCCTTCCCTGATCCACAAAATCTCTCTCTTCACACAGCACCTGGTACCATGTTATTCTTCTGTTTGACCCCAGAGGGCAGCAGGGAGCCCGAAATGGGCCCTGTGAAGCTGGGCGCTCCCTCACTGGAGGTAGCCACGCAAAGGATGGATGTCAGGCCATTTGGTACATGTGTTCCAATGGGGGCTCCTTTCTCACATGCGGAGGACTGGATGGACTCAGGGGTTCCCACGACTCAAATTCTGTCACTCTGCAACTTCTCTCAAGTGGCCGAGGCTGCCTGGGGAGGGAGGGATCTCCCCATCACTGGACATCTCCAAGAAGCTGGCTAACAACCCATCAGAGATGCTATAGAAGAGATTCTTGGCCAGTGGTCAGTGGGATGCTTCTGAGGCCTGCCCAGCTCCGGGCCTCTTGGTAGTCAGGCTCTCAGTCCACAGGGCTGCTGAGAGTCTCCATGTTTCTTGTTTTCCCCCAAAGCAAGAACGTATAGGAAAGAAAGTAGAAATCTCATGGGGAAGAAGAGTGGGCAAAAATACAAGCTGGACCCTTGTCCAGCTTGGAGATGGGGAGGGGGGGAGGAGAGTGCATCCTGGTCAGAGGGTTTGGTCTGCAAGGCACCCCAAGTTTTGAAAGATGGAAACTGAGGCAAATGCCTTGGCTAAGGTTCTAAGGCTAAAATGTAGCAGTGTTTCAGAGTACGGCCTTGGGCTTAGAGCCAGGAGTTATTGAAAGCTCTCAGCTGTCACTTCCTCCTTGAAGCTTTCCCTGATCTCTCCTACATCCAAGATTCCTCTCTACTTGAATCTATGATCTCCTTCTGCCTTGTATCACCCACATCCTAACTAGGGGTGGAAGAGGTTGTCTTCTGGCTCCTGTCTCTAGCTGGGTCTTAATACGACCCAAAGGGAACCTTTTCCTTCAGAGGACTGGGGCATGAGGGATCCAAAAATGGTCAAGGGTCCTGTGTTCAAGGTTCTGGCTCTGCCATTTACTAGATCTATGACCTTGGGCAAGGTCTTCTTTCCTTTGCTAAAGGAGGGGATTGGACCATCGGATCTCAGAGTTCCCTACCTTCTGAGTCTAAAAGATGGTCCTGGCCCACACCTGCAGCCCATGCAGTGGCCGTCCTACCCACTCCCAGAAGCTTCTACCTCGCCCTGGCACACAGGACCTGCCCGTGTGCCAGTGCCACTTCAATCAGCAAGCTGCCTCCGCTGCCAGGTGTCCTTGGGGTGGAGACGGTATTTACAGCCCATCTGTCTGTCTCAGAATCACTTCTCACACAAGAGAACATCCATCTCCTGCTTCCTTGTTCTCCAGGGCTCCCCCACCCTCCGCCACTTGCAATTGGACACCCTCCACTAGTCCCTTTCCCATGGCGGTTCTCTATGACTTTGGAAATTGACTCTGTCTTCCCACCTGGGCCCTGGCTTCAGAATGGATGGCGGATGGCGTTTGTAGTTAGCGCAGCGCCTGCCTCCCTCCTGATGGCCAGAGGCCGCTCCCCTGCTGGGGGAATATATTTTTAGAATTTTCAACTGATATGCAGAAGGGAAAAAAATCCAAGAATAAACACTAGATAAATATTTGCCCATCAGCACAGTGGGAGAGGCCAGGCCAGGGAGAGCTGTGTGTGTGTGTGTGTGTGTGTGTGTGTGTGTGTGTGTGTGTGTGTGTGTGAAAGGGGGAGAGAGAGAAAGACAGAGAGAGAGAGAGAAGGAGGGTGTTGGGGAGGAAGAATTGGGTCTACTCCTTTTGAAGAAGCCAGTTTCCTCCTCCATCTAATTTGCTCCATCAGAATCTGAGACAAAGGATCTCTGATAGAGAAAATTTTATTAGCTAAATTTTAGAAATAAAATTTTAGAATCCTAGATTACCATATCTTAAAAACAGAAATTTAGATTCACGAAATCTAAGGAACATACTGCCTCTGGCTCATAGAGTCCCATATTGTAAAACACAGAATCTTTAGAATAATAGAATCACTAAGTCTTAGAAACCATGCCTGGAATGCTGAACCTTAGAATGACTTGGAATGGTGCCTGTGTCTGATTCTGAATGCCTCCCTCTGGCAGAGCTTCCCCAGGTGGAGATGCTGAGAGCCCATTTTGGGGAGGTTTATAAGGATCTGGAATAGAAGTACCTCAGAGAGACTGTGGAATGGAAGGTGATATCCTGAAACCAGTCCCTCTTGGCTAATCGGTACAGTGGATGGGAAGTTGGATTTTGTCATTGGAAATGGGGTATCTTCAGCAAGACTGAGTCGTCCTTGGCTTTGGCCATTTTCTTTATTGTCTGCCCTTATGGTTGGATTTCTTCATTCATGACACTTGTTGAGAAATGATGCTATAAGCGAAGTTGTTGGGGTCTCCTCCCCATCAAGGCCATGTAGCCAAAACAGACCTCAGTCCTTAGCCTCTTCACTTACTCTTTCCCATTATGGATGAAGAGTTTAGAGTCTCTGATCTTGTGAGTTTTGAAAGGTCAGGAGGGTGCTTGGGCATGTTGGCATTTCAGAGGCTTGGTTTTCATCCAGTGAAGCATTTGATGTGCTAAGGAGCAAGCAGTCACATTCGGGAAGCCTTGTGGCAACTGCAAAGAGAACTCATCTCAGAGTGATGCTGCTGCCTTTGGACGCAAACTTGGTAGGACCAATGCCCTGTAGATACTGATCTAAGTTTGATCCTGCTTCCTCCAGAGAAGGAGATGGCCTGGAGGAGAGTAGGTTCCCAAAGTATTGGGAGAAATGTTTCTTCTTCTTCTTTTTGTGCTATATGTTTGAGGCAAATATCTCTTTGTAAAAGCTAATTGATATTGTGAGATTAAATGGAACCAAGGCTTTAAGTATATTAAATCATTCCATCCTCACAATGACCCCCAAAAGTCCCCATTTTAGAGATGAGGAAATTGAGGCAAATAGAGGTTAAGTGACTTGCCCAGGGTCACATAGCTAGTAATCATCTGAGACAGTATTTAAACTCAGATCTTCTTGATTTTGCCAGGCACTCCATCCATTGTGGCATTAACTAGTTACCTCTCTCTGCATTGTCAAATGGAGTTAACTGTTTTGTTCAACTCCCTTTTAAAAAAAGTTATTATTGCAAGTGCTTAATGGGATTTGGGTGTTAATGTTGAGAAATAGTTAACATGTGATGATAAGTGTTGTCAATAAAAACTTTGTAAAGCTTTTTTAAAAAGTAAAAGTACTGATTCACTGCTAAGTTTATAAATGTATTTATAAATCCAGTTGTTCCTGAATATTTCTACAATGAATTGTCTATGTTAGGAATCAGGAATATCATCTGTGTGGGAACCTCATGGTGAAAATTGCCCATTAGAGGTTTTTAAAAATAATTTTATTTTGTTAATCTTTCCCTCCCCCCACCAAAAAAAAGTTTCTTTTTCCAGGAAGTCTTTCTAAAGCATTAGTAAAATAAGGCTAATGATGCCTAGTGTGTCTACCTCTCAGGACTACATGAAGATTAAATAAAAGAATGACTCCAAGTGTTCTGCAAAGTTTGAAGAGTCATTATGTCAGCAAACATCATTGTCATCATCGTTTTCATCACTGTTACCATCATCATTACTGTCATCACTGTCATCATCCTTGTCTTTGTCATCATCATTACTGCCTTTGTTGTCATCATCATTATTGCCATCATCATCATAATTCCCATCATCATTATAATCATCACTGTCATCAACATCGTCATCATTGTCTTTGTCGTGTTCATCGTCATCATTGTCATTGTCTTCAGCAGCAGCAGCTACATCATCATTGTCATCAACATCATTGTCTTTGTTGTCATCATCATTACTGCCTTCATTGTCATCATTATTGCCATCAGCAGCAACAGCAGCATTGTCTTTGTCATCATCATCATTATTGTGGCCATCACCATCATTCCCATAATCATCATTGTTATCATCATCATTATCACTGTCATCATTGTCATCAGCATCAACATCAGCTACATGATCATTGTCATCAGCATCAACATCATCATCGTCATCTTTGCTGTCATCATTACTACCTTTGTTGTCATCATTATTGCCATCACCATAATAATTCCTATCACCATCATCATTGTCATCAATATCAGCATCATTGTCTTTGTTGTCATCATCAGTATTGTTGTTGTCATCATTCCCATCATCATCATTATCATTGTCATCATCAGCATCAGCATCATTGTCATCAGCATCATCATCATCATCATTGTCTTTGTCATCATCGTTGTTGTCATCATCATCATTCCCATCATCATCATTGTCATCATTGTCATCAGCATCAGCTACAGCAGCAGCAGCAGCATCATTG
The DNA here is from genome assembly GCF_016433145.1 of Gracilinanus agilis. NCBI lineage: Eukaryota > Metazoa > Chordata > Mammalia > Didelphimorphia > Didelphidae > Gracilinanus > Gracilinanus agilis. The sequence continues at coordinate 29,816,681 of NC_058133.1, read as the reverse complement.
TCTTTGTCATCATCATTATCACTGCCTCCACTGTCATCATCATCACTGCCATCATAATCATCATTGTCGTCATCATCTTCATCATTATCATTGTCATCATCTTCATCATCATTATCATCATTGTCATCAGCATCAGCATTGTTTTTGTTGTCATCATTATTTTTGTTATCTTCATCATTCCTATCATCACCATCATCATTATTATTGTCATTGTCATTATTATCATTGTCATCGTCGTCATTGGCAGCATCAGCTACATTGTCATTGTCATCAGCATTGACATCATCATCCTTTGCCATCATCATTACTGTCTTTGTTGTCATCATCATTATAATTCCTATCATCATCATTGTCATCGTTGTCATCAACATCAGCAGCATTGTCTTTGTCATCATCATTCCCATCATCATCATCATCATCAGTGGCTGTGGCACATAGGGGTTGCATTTTAAGTCTGGAAGTCCTGAGTTCCTTCAATACATATTGTCTGTGTGTCTCTGGACAGATCATTTAACCTCTTGGGGCCCCAGCCTTTTCTGGAAGCTGTGGGTGGCTGATTTGCATTGGAATAGGGAGTTTTCATACTGGAAGTTTCCTCTGCTGATTAAAGCCAGGAAGAATAAAAAAAATGATAGGGAAGACTAAGTGGATGGTAGATACAATAATAGAAGGGCCTCCATCCTCCCTAAAGGAGTTTACTGTCTCCTCCCCACCACACAGATCATTGTGGGCAGACTAGAAGCAAGGCCTCCCGCTCCCCCTTACTCCCTTCACCCCAGGAATAGTCCTGGCTCTCACTCTTATGCCAGAGGCTCAGATGGGAATGGGGTTACTGTGAGCACGGCTGATGATTCTACCAGTGACATCTTCCAAGATCACAAACATAGGGCTCCCTTGGAAGGCGAGCCATTCTTGCTGCCAAACGCAGAGATAATATTGGCTTTCCAAGGGAGAAGTTGGATTGTACTGAGTCACTTCAAGTATCAAAGCATCCAATTACCACAGCTAATTAACATTGCCAACAGCAGGCAAAAGATGGTTTCGGAGGCTCAGGCCAAAGCTACTCATCTCTTGCCGCTGACAGGAAAGTAGACGGGCTCATCCATCATGCACAGCAGTGCTCATGAGTCACCTACAGAACGGGACCAGGGAAGGCTGAGGGCAGAGAGCAGGAGGCCAAGCACTTTCCATCACGGGGAAGTGCCCTGTGGCAAGATCTTTCTTTCTACTGGTGTAGCTCGATGCACCCTCCTCTGTCTTGATGTCTCAAATCTGTAAAATGGACCTAAGGCTGCTAAAACCAATTCAAAATCCAATAAGGAGGCGTGTATGGGGGAAGATCCTAGAAACATGTCTATGACCACAATCTTAGAGACTGTTGAGGATTGGATGGGGGAGAATGACAAAGGAACAGCATTAAAAGAGATTGTGGTGGGGCCAGGGGGAGAGGGTGAGCTAAGTGGCTCAATGGATTGAGAGCCAGGCCTGGAGAGGCAACATTTGAGGTTAAAATCTGGCCTCAGACACTTCCTAACTGAGTGACACTGGGCAAGTCATTTAACCCCCACTTTCTAGCCCTTAACATTCTTCTGCCTTAGAATCAATAGAAGGCAATGGTTTAAAAAAAAAGAATGAGAGAGAGAAAGAGCACAGGTTTCAAAGACTTAGACAAAGGGAAATAAAGAGAGAGTGAACAGCTAAAAATAAGCCACAGGAGAAAACAGTCCAAGAGGGATGGGGGAAGTCCAAGCTCTTGGGGGAAGAATACAGTTTAGGTTCAGCAATCCAGAGGGGGTAGAGAACATAGGGACCATCAAGACCAAATCCTTCTTTTTCACAGATGTGAGGAAACTGAGGCCCAGAGGTGAAGACACTTGCCTACTATTGCAGAGGTAGAATTTAGACACAGGATCCCTGATTTCTGAAGTTACCACTTGGAAGTGATTTAGAGAATTGTAGGATTTCACTCTTGAAGGGACTGGAAGGGATCCTTGAACCCAATCCCATCCTGAGTCAAAGAACCTCAAAATGGCAACGTTGGAGGGGAACTCGGTGTCTAGCCCAGCCCATGCTTGAACTGGAATCTCCTTTATAATATCCTCAACAGGACATCATCCAGCTTCTGCTGATGCCACCCAGGAGAGGAGGCCACCACCTGCCCAGGCAGTCCATTCTTCTTTAAAAGTATAATAATAATGGCCCTCCCGGCTGGTCCACACTTAAGACCCTCCATCTCCTGACTCTGGGTAGTTTCACTGGCTCTCTCCATGCCTCTTCTCCACCTTGTGCTTCATGCCCTCACCTAAAGGCTTTCCCAATCCCTCTTAATGCCAGTGCCTTCACCCTCAGATTAGCTCTAGTTAGCCTGAATCTGTGGAGCACTGGGCTTGGACTCAGGAAGACCAGAGTTCAAATCTGGCCTCAGATACTTAATAGCTTTGTGACACAGGACAAGTCCTTTAACCCTGTTAGTCTCAGTTTTCCTCATCTGTAAAATGAGCTGGAAAAGGAAATGGCAAACCACTCCAGTATCTTTGCCAAGAAAATCCCAACACAAGGAGTCAGACAGGACTGAAAAAACTCAACAGCAGCAATGCTCTTATTTTTACATAATTGTTTCTATGTTGTCTACCTCATCGGTCCCTGAGCTCCTTGAGGGCAGAGACTTTTTGTACTCATTGCCCCTGGTTCTGCCTCATGAGGCCAAGAAGAACACCGCTAATCTTTCTTCCCCGACAGCCTTCCAAGCACTTTACAGACCATGATCTCAGGAGTCTTCTCTTCTCCAGGATGGACATCCCCAGTTCCTTTAACCAATACTCATTTGCCCTAGACTTAAGATCCTTCATCATGCTGATAGCGCTCCTCTGGATACTTTCCAGCTTATCAATAGCCCTCTAAAGCTTTGATGCCCCACACTGAGCCTGACCAGGATTAAGGACAGATGAGGAAGGGGAAGGAAATCAGTGCAGGGCTAGAAAAAGGCTGAGGCGTCTCCCAGGGGACATGGATGGGGCAAAAATGGAACAGCCAACCCAAATGGGTACAAAGCAGGAAATGGCAGTTTTAGGTGGGATCTTAGAACAAGAGCTATCAGAGCTGGGAGGAGTCTTGGAACAGGGAATGTCAGAACTGGGAGGGATCTTAGAACAGGGAATATCAGAGCTGGGAGGGAACTTAGAACAGGGAATGTCAGAGCTGGGAGAGATCTTAGAACAGGGAATGTCAAGGCTCAGAGGAAACTTAGAACAGGGAATGGCAGAGCTGGGAGGTTCTTTGAAGAAAGAATGCCACAGCTAACAGGGGCCCAAGAACAAGGAATGGCAGAGCTGGGTGGGTCCTTAGCAACTTGAGTTCTTTCTCCCTCCTATACCAGCCCCATTTTATAAAGGAATAAACTGAGGCCTGAGAGGGTAAGCATTTCTAAAAAAGGGACAGAGTGAGCTAGTTGCAGAGTTAGGAGTCCATCTCAGTGACTCTTGGTTCTAGCCCCCTCCGAAGCCTTGATGCAGCTTGACAACCTAATAAAAGATGCCTGTCACCAAAGCCGTGTGGCTCGAGCCCTGCGTTTTGGGGCATTTCCCTCAGAAGGCCCTATCATCATCCCCTCCACACTGCACGTGCCCTTGTTAACTGCACGTTAATTGAACCTGGGTTGCCACAGATTATAATTAATAAAGCTAGAAAGAGGCTGCCAGTCCCCTTGTACACCTTGCCCAGGCAGGCCATTATTAATCAGCATTTTAACAAAGCCTAATTATAGCTGCTCAAGGCTCCCACCAGGAAAGGCCCTCATTACCCGATCATCCAACAAATGGATGGGAAAACTATCACGTTGGCAGGGGGCTTGAGGGAGGCAGAGAGAGAACCAGTCTAGGAGGCAGGAGATCTGGGTTTGCGGCCTGGCTCTGCCCTAATTTGCTGGGTGACTTTGGGCAAGTTCACTTCTTCCTTTACAAATGGGGATAATGAGACTTCTATTAGCGGCCTCAGGCAGTTACTGTGAAGATGAAATGAGAGGACGTTGGTAGAGTGTTTTGCAAGCCTTGAAGGACAACACCAATGTCACTGATTCTTAATTGACTACGAGACAAAGAAGAGGGAAGAGAAATCTCATCTCCGGCTTGCACCTCCTCCAGGGCAGCACCCAGAGCATTACACACAGCAGGCATTTAATAATCACTTGTGGAACAGAAGTGGATTGAACAGAATGGAGCAGAATTAGCATTACTTGTCCTCAGACCTGATGCTATTTTGGTCCCAGGAAGAAGGCCCATCCAGGTTTTCAACTGCGCAGCCCAATGCACTGGGAGCCACGTCGGCGATGGGAAGGGAAGGGAAGGCATCCTCGCTGGCATCCTCGTGGGGTGCTCATCTTTGGGGCTCCTCACAGATCCAGGCTCCATGCTGCTGCCTCCTCAGCACATCATAAACCCAACAGGTCTGAAGCAAAACTCTTATTTCTTCCCCAATGCTTCCCTCTTCCTAATCCCCCATCATTGCCACGGGCATCCCCAGCTTCCCAAGACCCCTGGCTTGCCCCCTGGGCTGCATCTCCTCCCTCTGCATCGTGTCATGGGCTGCAGATTCTGTCTCCCTCCTTCTCTTCGTTTATGGTCATCCCCAAAGGGAGAGAAGGGCAGAGCTGGGAGGAGCCCTAGAACATGGAAGAGGAGAGCCTGAAGACACCTCAGAGATTCCTTTGTCTTTATTATCAGTGGAAACCAAAGGCCCAGAAAGAGGAAGTCAACTCTCCACAGTCAAAGAGCCAATTAAGGTTAGACAGACCCAGACATGACATTTAGGGCCATTGCTCAGCCTCCTGTCCTCCCAGGCCCCACGTCCAGTAGGGACACAGAGGAGAGAAGAAGAACCGATATTTTAAAACCTTTATCAGTTTTAGAATCACTAAGTATTGGTTCTAAGGCAGAAGAGCAGTAAGGGCTAGACAATGGGGGTTAAGTGACTGGTCCAGGGCCACACAGCTGGGAAGAGAATGAGGCCAGATGCCAACCTAGGACCTCCCAACTCTAGGCCTGGCTCTCAATTTGCTGCACCACCTCGCTGCCCCCCTTAAGTCAATCTATAGCAATAACTATCTGCCTCGATACCTGTGCCTCTGGCTGCCATGGAAACCCAGCAGATGGCCAGGGATGGAGAGAGAGCACTGAGGCTGTTAGTGGGTAGCCTGTAGGAAATGGTATTTGATCTTAAATTCATCCTGGGTTTAATATGCCCAAAGATGTCATTGCTTAATTGTATCTATGGATCTGACCTTCCTTCTTTTACAAAGGAGAGTGATAAGCTGGAGAATGCCCAGAGGAGAGGAGCCTGGATGGTGAAGGGCCTTGAATCAGAATGTGGTTGTTCCTATACAGGTATAGCACAGAGTTTGCAATCTCGCGCTATGTTCCCTCAACAAAGAGAATACAAGTTCAAAAAGTCAATTTTGCAAGCACAGGGAAGGAGAGGGAGCCAGACAGCAAGTATCTGATAAAGATCTGGGGGCCATTGTGGGTTGCAAATTCCCCATGAATCAATAGTGAGACTGGGCAGTCAAAAAATGCTGATTTGATCTTGGGTTGCTCTGAAAAAAGTCCTCAGTCAGGCCGAGTTAGTGGATGGGATGGGGCTAGAGGACCTCTGAGCTCTCTTCCAGAGATGAGAGTATAAAAGAAGATGGAGGAGAGGAAACTCAGGGAGAATTGGGAGAGGGAGAGAATGGAGGAGAGGAAGAGAGAAGAAAGAGAGGAGAGGAACAAGAAAGAGGAAAGGGACAGAGGAGGGGAGAAGAGAAAGGAGAAGGGGAGGAGAGGGACATAGGAGGGAAGAAAGGAAAGGAGAAGAGAGGGGAGGAGAAGGGGAGAGGGGAGTGGAGAGGGTGAGAGAAGAAAGAAACAGAAGAGGACCAAGAAAGAGGAGAGGAGAGGGACAGAGGAGGGGAGAAGAGAGAGAGATCTCAAGTGTAGGGAACTTAGGGATAGAGTAATTCATGCCTAGTGCCAAGCTCAGTCAACTCTCATGAAAACACAGTACTTTTTCAGATCACCCCTGGGTGGGCTATCAGAACCGCTCACAGGCATACTCTCCTCCAAGCTCAGTCCTTTCCCCAAGTGAAATATGGGGTCAATTTGATCCTGGTCTGTGGTCCTGCCCACAGGCCTGGGCAGCCCAGCAAAGGATACAAGCCTCCTCGGTGTAGGGCACAGTCGCCGCAGTACCCCCAATGATGTAGCTGAAGAAAGACACCTCAAGGGTGTAGCAGTAGGATGTGTGGTCCAGGAGGCCTCCCAGGAAGCGCCGACCAGTTCCTGCTTTCACTGCATCCCGGTTGAAGGACGTGCTGGACTGTGGGGAGACAATGTAGGGCAGTGAACTGGGAGAGCTGGCGGCTGGGGGTGTATGCGGAGGGGCACAAAACAAACACAACTTACCACTTACTAGCTGTGTACTTTAGGTATGATACTTCCCTTCTCTGAGACTCATCTCTTCATCTATAAACCAAGCTAATGTCTAACTTTCTAATTTTCTTCTAGATGCTATTACCACAGAGAGCAAAGGAAGAATTAACAGGTTTGGGCTTGGACCTGAAGAAATTGGGACATGGTTAAATCTGGGGGTAAAACAGGTGTTGGGAAAGTATGCAACCTGACCTATCCTTGGACTGGATGAGGTCTCATCCAGCTTTTGGGTGACGGAGTGGCAGAGTGGCAAGATGAAGCCAGTGCCTCCAATTCCTCTTCTGCTTTTGGATTCTTTTTTCTCAAAAGTCAAAGTCAAGTCAAGCAGCATCTTTAAAGCACCTACTATGTGCCAGGCTCTGTGCTAAATGCTGGGGACATGGAGAAAGGCAAATTGCAATTCCTGCTTTCAGGGAGCTCACCGTGAGGCTACAATGAGGGCAATGACTTGTAAATGACGTCACCTACTGTGGCCCTGGGAGTTCATTGATGTGGACATTTCCTTTAGGGACACAGATCTTGACCCATCCTTATCTGCCCATTCCCGTTCTCTGTGACTCTTGACTTTTTTTGTCCCAGAGGGTACAACCATCCGTTGGGGGCTCTCTCTACTTCCTCTTGCCACTGGAAGGATTCCATGGAACACTTGGGCTGCCCACCAGTCATCCCTTGCTCTTCCTATATTACTAGCCGCTCACCATTCTCTTTCACTCATTTCTTTTCTAACTCCCCTTCCTCCACTTTTTCTCATTTTAATGCATCACAGCTCCTCACACCGCCATGTACCTCTCTATTATCCCTTTTCTGTTTCAGTCTTTCAGAGATTATGGTGCTCCATCACGGAGCCACTGAAGAAGATTGGACCTTGTTTCCCAGAGACGCTTAGAATCTTTAAAAGAACTTTGCAATTTCCCAAAGGCAATTTAGACTGCTAGACAAGCTCTAAAGATGGCCCAGCTTCTGCACTCAGGCTATAAACATTCTTTAACCTCTTGGTTTTTCCTGTATAAACATAATTGAGCCAAACTCATTAGAATAACTATGGATATGGTTCATTGGATTGAGAGCCAGGCCTGGAGATGGGAAGTCCTGGGTTCAAATCTGGTGTCAGACACTTCCTAATTGTATGACCGTGAACAAGTCACTTAACCCCTGATGCCTAACCCTTACTGCTCTTCTGCCATGGATGCTAAGATGGAAGGCAAGGTTTTTTTTTTTTTTTTAAATAATAACTATGGATCTCATTCAGGAGGCTCTAGTGTTCCAGGACTTGATAAAGCCAGGTCAAAGGCCTCTTTTTTTTTTAACCCTTAGCTTCTATCTTATAACCAGTACTGCATATTCGCTCTAAGGCTGAAGAGTGGTAAGAGTTGGGCAACAGGGGTTAAGTGACTTGCCCAGGGTCAAACAACTAGGAAGAGACTAAGGTCAAATTTGAACCCAGGACCTCCCATCTCCAGGCCTGGCTCTCTAGCCACTGAACCTTTAGCTGCCCCAGAACAATGTCAACTTCAACAGAAACATGAAGCATCTAGTCCTCACTGTCTACATGCAAGGATTCCTAACCTTTTTTGAGTCATGGATCCCTGCGGCAATCTGGCAAAGCATATGGGTTTCATCTCAGAACAATGTGTTTAAATGCATACAATAAAATACCTAGATTTCAAAAGAAGCCAATTATATTGATAATATGGTCATGGAAACATTTTGTAAAAGTTCAGAGACCCTGGGTTAAGAACCTCTGACCTACAGGAGATCATTCTTTGGCTTAGACTCGACTCTATCTCTGCTCTGTGTCAAGAGCAAGCAGATACCTTGCGTGAACCTCTCCCTACTGACTTGTCTTGGTTGATACCAATGATCAGAAGCTCACTGAATGAGGTCATGATCAATTGGAAAGTACTGTAGCATCCGTGATCCTGGGGGGGAGGGGGGGTCAAAGCTGCCTCACAGAATTCCATAGAACTCCTGGAGTTCTGGGGGGCAGCTTTGACCCCTCTCAGGATCATGGATGCTACAGTACCCAGAAGAGGACAACCAAGGTGGCAAAGGACCTTGAGGCCATGGTTATAAGGAAGTTTGGTCCGAAGAAGAAAAGATTCAGAGGGGACATGACAGTGTCTTCAAGTCACTGAAGGGATGTCTTGTGGAAGAGGGATGAGATTTGTTCCATTTGGCTCCAGAGGATGGAATCAGAAACAATGAGTGGAAATTACAAAGAGGTCAGGAAAAATCCAACAGTTGGAGGTATTCAAAAGGGGAATGATGGGTGGTCTCGACAGGAAGTGAGTTTCCTCTCCTTAAGAGTCTTAGGGAAGGGACTGGATGACCCTTTGACGGGCATCTCACATGGAGAACTCATTTGTGTACACTTTGGACTCGATGGAAACTGACATCCCTTCCAACTCTCGAAATCTGTGATTCTGCGGAGTGTCTCATGAGAAAACCTGCCTGTTCCTTTCTAATGCCTTTACTAAGAATGCGTCTGATGCCTACACAAATTATTCACATTAAAAAATGTTCAAGTAAGAAAGCAGGCAGATGGGTTCATCATCATTGAAGTGCTCTCAGTTTTGTTTTTTGTTAGTAATAAGATCTGGGCTTTTTTTTTTCTACACCTTTGGTATTCTTCCCAGTCTTCACACCTTGAAGATCAGTCCCTCAGTGTTCAAAAAATGGTAACCTCTTCGGTGTTTATGTCTTATAATTTAGCTATTTTCCTCCTCTTTGTTTTTTTTCATTGTTGTTTCTGTCTCAAGAGGCACGACATACAGGGCTGTGGTGCCGGAGTTCAAGTTTGTTGACCCCACACTCCTTGATGGTGAAAAAAATTTCTTATAAATATGTTTGCAGATTTTTTTCCATCTTTTGTTTGTTTGGGCAACTTTCCGTTTCAGCCTTAAATGCCCCCGTGGTGACTTTCCTTTAGGTCTCTCACCAAGATTTTTTTTTAAGCTGACTTTTTTTGTTCTTTCCATGTTATGAGGTGGCATTGTGAAAAATGTTCTATCAGCTTTTACAAGATATTACAAATTACTTTATTTCCAAACCAATGTCTAAAAACTTATGAATTTAACAACTGAACTCTTCATTAGGTACCTCGATTTAGAGGGAGAAAAGCCTTTAATATCCACCGAATGTCCTCTTTATTGTAAATATGAGGAAAATGAGGTTCAGAGAGAATAATAATCATAAAAATAATATTCTATGTGGTGCTTTTCAGTTTGCAAAGAGCTTTAAAGGGATTATCTCTTTTAATCACCGTGGAGAGTCCATGAAGTTTGTGTTCTTCCTCTTCCTCCTCTTCCACCTTTTCCTTGTGCCTGTGTCTTGCTTTTTCTCCTTAGCTTATTCTCTTCTCCCACAGTAGATTCTCTTTTATAGGATTCTCTCCTGTCCTCATGGCTTTAATGACCACCTCCATGCAGATGCTCTCCTAGACTTAGATCTCTTAACTTCTCTTCCAAGCTCCAGCCCCGCATCTCCAGCTGGCTCCAGAATATCTCCTCCCACGTGCCTCTTAGCTTTCTCAGAATCCAAAACCAATCCTCATATTTTTTTCCTCCAAAACCTGTTTCTCCTTCTGGGCTGGACTTTGAAGGAAGATGAAGATAAAATTGAAATAGCTGTTCAGGAGTATCAGAGCTCTCCTTCCTCCACATCCCCCCCACCCCAGACTCATCCTCTCCAACAATATTTCCTCCATCACTTGCCAGAACCCATTTTTGATGGGAACAAGGTGGGCATTAATACTTGTATGAATGTGAACTGAACTGAAGAAAAGAAAAAGGAAGGGAGTAAATGGGCATATCAGTAGGGACCTTAGGGTAGGGCAAGGCAGGGGAGGAGAGGGTAACTTACAAAGGAGAAGTCTTCAGCATTCTGGCACAGGAGCTTGGGGAAGATGGCTTGTCTCTGGAACCTCTCCTCATCTTCAAAGATGTTGCCATACATGAAGCCATTCATCATGGTGGAGTGTGCATGGATATCAATGTAGAACTCCAGGCTGGTTTTCTGGAGAGAGAGAGAGAGAGAGACAGAGAGAGAGAGAGAGAGAGAGAGAGAGAGAGAGAGAGAGAGAGAGAGAGAGAGAGA
>NC_058133.1:29800339-29806046 GCF_016433145.1 Gracilinanus agilis | reverse complement strand
AGAGACAGAGACAGAGACAGAGACAGAGACAGAGAGACAGAGACAGACAGACAGATAAACAGACAGACAGAGACAGAGAGAGACAGAGACAGAGAGAGAGAGAGACATAAAGAGAGACAGAGACACAGAGAGACAGAGACAGAATAAGAAAATGTTAGAAACCTGGAGGAGAAATATGGGCTGTGAAGAGTCAGGAGTCTAGAACACAAAAAGAGGGGTGGGGAGTGCTGTACTCCTCTATCTCATGCATGGAAACTGTCCTCATTAGAGCCCCTTCTAAGAGGACTTAGGAAGACATATAATTTTGCTGGCTTAAGACACTGGTTACTAGAAAATATTAATAGTCACACGACATATAATGTAAAGAATGGGGTTTTATATTGATGAAGGCAGAGAGAAGTCCAGAGTCAGTTAGGAGAGGCATCAGTTGCTGGTTCAAAGTGTCCACTATAACCTTTTCTGGATGGTTGTCCTGTGCTCTTAGCCTCCTTCACACCCTAAGACCCTGGTCTTCAATGCCACTGTTCCTTTAGCTGTCAAATGAGGCCTTTGGACTAGGTCCTTTTCCCTCCCAGGCCCCTATTCTATGTTCTGAAATCCTTCTCAGTTCTGCCATTTCATGTTCTATGTTCTAGAGCCCTCCCAGCTCTGACATTCTTCACTCTGAGGCCTCCTCCTATACCTGACATCTTTTGTCCAAAGCTTTATGCAGCCATCTGAGGAGTTTCCCACATTTGATCAGTTTTAACTAAAATTCACGCCCCCTGAGAATCACGCATGGCCATGCAAGGAAGGGCTGGTGGCTGTCTCTTCATTCCCCCAAACGTTGTTAGGTGGCCAATAATGAAGGTTCAGCGGTGTTGACTGTGAGGAGACATACAGGATGCTACCCACCCTACGAGTGAGATGGAACCCACCATTTTCAGTTTTCCGGGTGAAAGGCAGCGAGATTTACCAGGAGCCCTATAAACGGCGTCTTTGCTTTTTTTACTTCTCTCAATTGCCTGATTTTGCTCTGAGCGTTTGACAACCGAAAGAAAGGGAAAGGGGATAGAAAGGACATGGTGAGAAATGCTTGTGGTCAAAGTGAAATGAGGATCATAGACTGAATAGGGCTGGGAGGCAGCTTGGAGGTCATCTGCATCTCCTAGATTGGCCCAGTTGGCTTAAAGATGGAGAAAGTGAGGTCCAGAACTAGATCTGGAAGTAGGAAACTGGGGTTCTGACTGCTTGATCTGTTTTCAGTGTGATCTTAAGTGCTGTTCCCTCTTCTGCTTTTGCTTCCCATATATATTCAGTGGGGAAGTTTGAGTAGATAATGTTGAGTTCCCTTCTGTCTCTGCTATTCCGTGGTCTGTGTTCTAGGTGTTCTCTAAAGACGCTCCAAGCTCTGACATCCAGCATCCTAGTTTCTAAGTTCTCACTCAGTTCTGACATTCTCTATTCTAATGTTCCCCTCCCAATCTGATACTGCCAATGAGTGAGGCTCTCTCAGCTGTGACATTGGTGGTGGTGGTGGTTGTTTTTTGGTCATGTCCAACTCTTGGTGATCCCATTTGGAGTTTTCTTGGCAGTGCTTTGACATTTTCTTCTCCAGCTCATTTTATAGATGAGGAAACTGAGGCCAAAAGTTTGCCTCGAATCACACAACTAGTTCTTGTCTGAGGCCAGATTTGAGTTCAAGAAGATCAGTCTGCCCGTCTCCAGGTTCAGCACTCTAGCTACTGCACCACACTCTAAGTTCTGACATACTGTTTTCTATTTTTTTTCTTCTAAAATCTTTATCTTCCATCTTAGAATCAACATTTTGCATTGGCTCTAAGGCAGAAGAGTGGTAAGGGCTAAGTAATGGGGCTGAAGTGACTTGCCCAGGGTTACATAGCTCGGAAATGCCTGAGGCCAGATTTGAACCCAGGACCTCCCATCTCTAGGCCTGGCTTTGTATCTACTGAGCTACCTAAATGCCCCTGACATATCATGTTCTAAAGCCTCTCCCAGTTCTGACATTCTCCGTTCTAAGATCCTTCCCACCTCTGACATCCTATGCTTTAAGGTCCCTTCCAGCTCCGCCATCCCGGATTCTAAGGGTCCTCCCATCTCCAACATCCAATGGCCTCCTCTAAGCGGATTAGAGCGCAGCTAGCATCATTCTCTAGAGAATACTGGGCCTTTGCTTATGACTTGTGAACAAGAGAATGAACAAAAGGTATAAAACATATCCCCTTTCCTTCCTCCCTACAGCAGCTTGACAATTTTAATTAAAGCCCAGAAACAAAGTTAGGGCCATTGGCTCACCAGGCCCACAGCTCATCCTGTAATCAGGGACTCGAGAGGAGATTAAAATCAGTGCCAATAAAATTAAAACCACCTTGGGGCATATTTTCAATATAATTTAACTGTGGAGTCAGTTTTTTTCCACCCCTTCCCCCCTCCCAGAGCCAAGGGAGGAAATAGGTTTTCCATTCATCTCCTGAGACACTTCCATCCTACTATATTGTTGAACAAAGAGCCCTGAAGTAAGAGCTGAGAGAGTCGAGGTCTCCGTTCTGCCACTGCTGCTCTCTGTGTGACTGGGGTTGGGTCTGGGATCATTACTGTTGTTTTTGTCTTTCTGAGAGGCAGCAGGGGGGAGCCGAAACAGCATTTTAGACAGAATGGAAGCCTCTCGAGAACAGAGATGGCTTCATTTTGTCTTTGAATCCCCAGCGTCTAGCACAGAGTAATCGATCCATCGACAAGTATTCCCTCAGCGGCAAAGCGGTCCTTATACATTACTGCTTTAATCTCTGTCAACCTGTATTTGTGAGTGTCTCATGTTTTAAGCATTTCCTTTGTAGGGGGGGAAATAAATAGCTGTCCCATACCTGATCTGCACTGAACACGGAGTGCCTTTCTACTCCTCTCCTGGGGGGAAGACAGTAGACATGAGGCAAACCTAAATGTTAAGTGGTTCTCCCTGAGAGTCTGTAGAAATATAGAAATCCGGAGAATCTGAGAAAAAGACAGGCTGCGTACATGCCTCTAGAGCCAAGGTTTGACATCCAGAGCCAAGGGTTGACCTCCAGAGCCAAGGTTTGACCTCTAGAGCCAAGTTTGACATCCAGAGCCAAGGGGTGACCTCTAGAGCCAAGGGTTGACCTCTAGAGCCAAGGGGTGACCTCTAGAGCCAAGGGTTGACACCCAGAGCCAAGGTTTTAAGAAGGAAAGGGTTTGAACTCCAGCCCTCTGGTGCCGAGTTCGCCAGTGGTCTTAGGCCATTAATCCTCGCTCCTTTGTGTTACTCCTGATTATACCTTTTCCATCTTGAACTATGGGCCATCCATGATCTTCTCCTCTGTTTTTGCTTCCTAGTGGTTGGTCATTGCAAGAAGAAGCCACGTAACCATACAGCTTAGCCTCCATCACAATTGGCTCATCTCAGCTGGCCCTCCCCTAACAGTCTGCTTCCTGATTGACTTTCCATTCAATTCTTCTTCCTGGCTGCTCCAAAGCTTTTCTTCTCCTCTCAAGCTTCTTAGACCGCCCTGTGATCTCACCAACATGGAAGTTCTTTCTGATGATGTACATGACGAGGCATCCCTGGTGGCCCACCCTTGCACCCCTCACCATGAATCGCATATGCTTACTGAACTGCACGGAATCCTCCCATTTACCACCCGATTTCCTGAGCTTCTGACCCGGACAGCCCAGTGTGCAGTGTAGGACGTTACCTAAGCCCTGGTGTACCGCTCCCACTCCCCAGCCCCTTCTTCCTTACTCTCTTAAGTTATCAAAGTGGTGGCACTTCACGGGAAGCAGAGCTTGGCACTGAGCATCGGCCTGGGCTTCTATGCTACCAACAAGGTGAAAGGGGGCAGATGCCTCAGGGAGAGGCCATCAGACAGAAATACAGCCTTCGGGACAGGGGCACAGAGACACAGGGCGAGGGAGAAGGAAACAGGAAGAAACAGAAAGAAGGAAAGAAACATCCAGAGACAGTGAGATGGAAGAAGATGCAGAGTCAGAAAAAGAGAGATGGGGAGACAGAAGGAAGGAGCGGAGAAGGAGGTCAACGGAAAGGGATAAAGAGGGAGACAGCAGCTGTAGAGGAGGCAGGGAGAACTGGGGTGGCCAGAAGGATGGGAAAAGTGAAAAAGAGACGGTGGGGGCTGACAGTGGGCAGTAGGGAGTAGTAAGAGGAACGGGACCCTCAGACTCGGAAATCTCGCATTCCTCGCCGGCTAGCCCGGGTTAAACATCAACTGCAACACCTGTTGCTTCAGCATTAGTCAAGCATGAATTGTTCGTTTTGTTTAACCAGAATGTCCAATTACCCACTCTGTGTACTGGATCTGTACATTCTGTACTGGGCATCCGCTTTGTGCCTTCTCTGTTTTATTAATGACTCATGTTGTCCTTAGAAATAATTAATTACCTCTAGTGGTCCCTTCCAGAAGGGCAGCGAGCCCTCCCCCACACT
Source organism: Gracilinanus agilis (assembly GCF_016433145.1). Lineage (NCBI taxonomy): Eukaryota > Metazoa > Chordata > Mammalia > Didelphimorphia > Didelphidae > Gracilinanus > Gracilinanus agilis. Next base: position 29,801,587 of record NC_058133.1, on the reverse strand, counting down.
GACAAGGCAGACAATGGGCAGACAAGGGACCTTCGCAAGGTGGGGGGGCTCTGGCGCTCCAGAAGAACCCCCCAAACCTGCGCATGCTCCTTACTCCCCATGGCAACAAACCCTAAAATATAGCTCCACCCGAGTTTGGAAGGGGAGATGCTAAGCTTCCAGACCCCAGCAAATAGGCCAACCCCGATCCACAGAGCGTGGAAGCTGCCACTCCACGCTGGAAGCCGCCACGGCTTGACAACATCATACCGTCAGCTCCAGAGAGGCTACTCTGGTCGCCTCTGGCTTGACCATCAGCCCCAGGGCGGCCCCATGAGCCCCCAGACTATTCCACCAGCTATCAGACTGTTATACCGCCACTTCTTCAAATAAAATTCTTTTCCTACTTCTGGACTGACCAGAGTTTGAGTCTCCCATTTTTGGGGCGAGACCCTGCTACAAACTTGGGTGTTTCTCCCACTTCAAAGGGAAGTAGACAAAGACAATCAGACACACAGACAAAGAGATACAGACAGACAACAAGGAGGGCAAAGAGAGGCAGAGCAAGAAAGAAAGGAATGGAGAGGTGGAGGAGGGGGATAAGAAAGGAGGAGGCAGGGGGAGCCAGGAAGGAGCATCCCATGCAGCCTAGAAAGGGCTCAGGAGCCCCGGGATCCCCCTTTCTATAGGAGGAAAAGCGGGGTGGGAGGGAGTTCTACTGGCCATCTTCTGCACCGGGTGATGGCTCAGGGCTGCGGCTTGGTTAGCCACCGGGCTGTAGGAAGGGGTCAGGGAAAGGCCGGGGCTTCAGGAGGCCTGCGATCGCTGCGGGTTCCTTGTCAGAGCCCAAGGAGGCTCTTCCTCTTGCAGAGCACCTTTTCTTCTCTATGAACTGGGAACGAGAATCCTTTCCCTGCCTCCCTCGTGGGCCTGCTACGTCTAGGAGCTAATGAGCTAAAGGACCGGAAGGCCATTTCTGTGCCGCGGGCCCCTGCTGACGTCTGAGCTAGCCTGGCTTTCCCCAGAAACCTGCTCAAAGGGGGGACTCGAGCGTGTCCACAGCCACGGCGGAGTCTCTGGCTTTTGTGTAAAAATATGGGGGACACTTTTTTCTAAGGTTACTCTCCAAACAGGACCCTAAAAGCACCCGGGACAAGAGAGATTTCTTTCTTTCTTTCTTTCTTTCTTTCTTTCTTTCTTTCTTTCTTTCTTCCTTCCTTCCTTCCTTCCTTCCTTCCTTCCTTCCTTCCTTCCTTCCTTCCTTCCTTC
>NC_058133.1:29693309-29785359 GCF_016433145.1 Gracilinanus agilis | reverse complement strand
TCTTCTCTTCTCTTCTCTTCTCTCTCTCTCTCTCTCTCTCTCTCTCTCTCTCTCTCTCTCTCTCTTCTCCTCCTCCTCCTCTCCCCACCTCCCTTCTTCTCTCTGTCTCTGTTTCTGTCCCTCTCTCTCCCCATCTTTCTCTCTCACACCCTCTCCCTTCCTCTCTCTGTCACTCTATCTCTGTCTCTGTCTCTGTCCCTCTGTCTGTCTCTCTCTTCCACCCTCTGTCCCGCCTCTCCCTCTCCCTTCCCTCTTCAATCTCTCTCTTTCTCCCCCCTCTCATCTCTTTCTTCCTCCCTCTTTCCCTCCCCTTCTCTGTTTCTTCCTCCTCCTCATCCTCTTATTTTCAAAGTAGCTCCTGGTGGCCCTGGAAGTGGATTACTTTGACTCCAGGAAAAGGATGCTAAAGGAGCCACAGCTCAGTTGTTATAGCAACCATATTCAGTTGTTGGGGTGCTGGCCTTTATGGGGAGGGTAGGAAGCCCTACTTAGAGCACAGATCTCTTAGAAGATCTCTGGGGGAGTTACCAGGCATGAGGGGACCAGGAAGGCAGGAGACGAGGCTGAAGAATATAGACTTTGCCTCCTTCGATGCCGGTCACTGGGGCTCCGAAGCAATGCCAGAGGCTGCTTGAAGTTGGGGGAGAAAAAGCCTGGGAGCCCAGATCCTGGGGCTCTTGCTCCCTTTTCCCCCTAAAGTTTTACTGTCTATCTTAGTAACGCCTCTAAGGCAGAAGGGCAAAGGCGCAGCAGCTGGGGTTAAGTGAATTGCCCAGAGTCACACAGCTAGGAAGCGTCTGATGTCGTTTTTGAACCCGGGTCCTCCCCGCTCCAGGGCTGGTGCCAGGCAATGAGCCACCTCGCTGCCTCTTCGTGTCCCTTTTTAAGAATACTGTTTTGTGTGACCTTGGACAGGACATTTCCCTTCCCATTTTCCTCTACGGTCCACTTAGAGAACGCTTTGGCCATTCTGATAAAGAAGATGGCCGATATCCAAGAGGGAGGCCCAGGCCGCTGTCCCTTCCTGTGAGCGCCTTCTCCCTGCCACTGCCTCCCCTTGGCTCTGGATGCACCTGCCGTGCACACAATTGTTGGCACACTGGCTCTCCCATTAGACGGTGACCTCTGGAGGGCTGGGATGATGTCTCTGCCTTTCCTTGTATTCCCGGCCTTTGGCCCAGGGCCCAGCACATAGTAGGCGTGTAATGAATGCTTGTCGACTGAAGGATTCCCTGGATAGCTTACTCCGTGCTCAGAATTCTTTGGTTCTCAGCCCCTGGTGCGGGGGAGCCCCTGGTGCGGGGGAGCCCCTGGTGCCCGGGGAGCAGCATGGCGGCTGGACTCGAAGCCAGACCATCTCCTTCGGAGCTCGGCTCCCGTCACCTCCTCCCACCCCCACCTCCCTGCTTAAATGGAAGGCTGGGTTTTAAGGTAAACCTGAATCCATTCCACTTGTTTGATTAAACTGGGCTCAAGCTCTGCCAACCCCAGGCGGAGAAGCTCTGGAGCGGGAGGCGGGAGCTGTTCTTACAGAAATGGTTGCATTTACATTTACAGAAGGGGATGCCAAACACCAAGAGAATCCGATGGTTGTCGGGGCTCTCCGTTCTACCGACAGCTCTAAGACAGAAGAGCAGCAAGGACTAGGCAAACAGGGTGACGTGATTGAGGCCGCCCACCTCTAGGAGGGGGCTGAGGCCAGATTTGAACCCAGGTCCTCCCGATTCCAGACTTGGCTCTCTACGGACTGAGCCACCTCGAGGCCCGGGATAATAGAGCTGTTCAGAAGCAGCGCCTGTGGCCGTAGCCAACACGGAAGGTGGGCCACGAAGGGGACTTTTGCCCCACCTGGAAGAAGCCAACACAAAGTGTCTTGGGCAGAGGAGTCACAGCTAAGTCTCCCTGGTCCAGACGCCTCGGCTGAGGCAGCCTCCAGGTGGAAGTAGAGAGGCTACCCTTGCCCTGATCCAGCCTCCAAGGCCCATCGACCATCGTCTCTGCTAGTAAACTAACAGGGTCCTTCTCTCCACTGCCACGAGCCATCTCTGGGGCCATTCCCGGTAGAACGTCCCCAGCTAGGCATGGAAGGAGAGTAGGGCAGGCCACAGGGCTTTGTCTGGCTCTCATGGTCTCAAGGAGGCAGAAACTACTGAGCCTGGCGGTTCCTCACGGCAGAGGCTGACCGCTAGGTGGAATCTTCCAGGCCTGGCCCAGCCTTCATCCCTCCGCAGTGTCTCAGGCCCTCCGCCCATGGGGAAGGGTCTTTGTTTCTCCTGACCTGAGATCTGAGGCCTCTCCCAGACATCTCTCCTTCCCCCTCAGCTGACTCTGCCTTCGTGCCGGCCCTCTGTGAAAGCGTCCCAGGATTCCTGGTCATAGTTTTGTTTCGAACCCATCCCCATCGCTCTCGAGGCAGAGGGAATGGAGCCAGGTTGTAGCATCACTCACCGGGTCATTGTACATCTGGATAATGAGCTGTTTCACCCCATACAAAGTTGGGTGGGCCCATGGGGAAGGGTCCAGCCAGTGACGATTCAGATCAAACCCCATCAGCGAGCACCTGGGAAAGACCAAAGAGCAGCAGTCAAGCAGGGCCCGGGTAGAGGTCAGGGGGCTCTGAGCCAGTCCAAGCGTGACCCTGGAGCCTTAGGGGAAACTGAGGCACCAAGAGAGAGACAGAGGCAGGAGTAGGGCCAGGGTCCTCTAATTCCAAGTTCTGGACCCCCTCCGTGATGTCATGCTTCCTCTCTGACCAGAACTAACATGAGACCAAGCATCAGGGAGCCTAGATTTTCAGTTCAATTCCATTCAATTCAGTGAGTCACTGTGCTCACCACTAGGGATACAGAGACAGAAGCTATTTTGAGGCAGCACTTGCCCTCAGGGAGGAGACACTCTACTCGGGAGACCCACCATCGCCCCAAATCAGGGCAATACAAGGACTGCAGAGCAGCCCGTCAGGATGTGGGAACCAGCTTCCTCTTTGCTGAGCCCCAAAGCCTTTGGAGGAGCAGCCTGGTTTCTACGACCCCCCCAAATGCTAATTGCAAGGGAAAGGTACTGGGGGCAGCTGAGTTCCATGATGCTGCTCCCTCTTGGTGTACCTCCAGCCTGCCTGATGGCTCCTTCTCAGTCTCCTTTGCTGGCTCCCTAACTGGGTGTTTCCGACACTCACTTTAAGGCTATATTCCATGTCTGAAAAATTCTCTCTCCTCTGGTCTGACTACTGACCTCCCTGGCTTCTTTTAAGTCCCAGCTACAATTCCACCTTCTCCAGGAAGCCATCCCCTTCTCCAGCGCCTTCCCTCGGCTAATTCTCTCCTATTATTCCTATCTATAGTTTGTTTTGTATGTATTTGTTTGCATGCTTTCTCCCAATTTAGACTGGAAGCCCCTTGAGGGCAGGGGTTATATTCTGCCTCTGCATGTCCAGTGATTAGCACAGTGCCTGGCACATAGTTGATGTTGAATATTGATGGATTACTGATTGGACTATTGTAGGTTCTTATCACCTATTTGGCAATATTCTGCTGATAGTTCTGCCTGCCTCAAATGTCTCCCCACTACAATCCATCCTCCATTAAGTCATTAAGGTAATTTTCCTGAAACACAGCACTGACCATGTCACTCTCTTACTCAATAAACTCTAGTGGTTCCCTATTGCTTCCAGGATCAAAACAAAATCCTTTCTTTAATCCTCCTTATTATGCCCAAAGGGCTTTAAAAGAATGCAAGCCCTTTGATCCAGCCAAACCAATACTAGGTTTGTATCCCAAAGGGATTTTTTTTTTAATGGGAAAGGACCTATTTGTACAAAAATATTTATAGCTTCTCTTTTTGTAGTGGTGAAGAATTGGAAATTGAGAGGGTGTCCCTCAATTGGGGGATGGCTGAACAAACTGTGGTAGATGATGGTGATGGAATACTACTGTGCTGGAAGGAATGACAGACAGGATGATTTCTATAAGAACTGAGAAGACCTCCATGAACTGATGCAGAGTGAAAGGAGCAGAATCAGGAGAACATTGTACACACAAACTGAAACACTGTGGGATGATCAAATGTAACAGACTTTTCTACTAGTAGCAATGCAATGATCCAAGACAATTCTGAGGGACTTATGAAAAAGATGCTATCCACATCCAGAGAAAGAACTGTGGGAGTAGAAATCCAGAAGAAAAACATATGATTTATCACTTGTTTATAAGGGTATAGGATTTGGGGCTTGGGTTTTAAAAGATTACAAAAATGAATAATATGGAAATAGGTTTTAAGCGATAATACATGTATAACGCAGTGAAATTGCTTGTCAACTTCAGGAGGAAGGAAGGAAATAAGGAGGGAGACAACATGAATCATGTAACCATGAAAAATTTTAAAATAAAATAAAATTAAAAAAACAACCCTCATCCTTCAAATTACTTATTAATTCCATGTACATGTCAAATTAAATTTTCTGTGGACCTAATACAGGTGGTGCAATGGATAAAGTGCCAGGCCTGGGATGGGGAAAAATTGAGTTTAAATCTGACCTCAGATACCTCCTAGCTGTGTGACCCTGGGCAAATCACTTAATCCTATTTGCCTCAGTTTCTCCATCTGTAAGAAGCTGGAGAAGGAAATGGGAAATTATTCTAGTATCTTTGAAAGGGAAACCCTAAATGGGATCATGGAGAGTTGGATATTACTGAAGAACTAAACTATAATAATAAAATACCTGATCTAACTCCCTAATAGAATGTAACCTGCTTGAAGACAGAGATTACAGCACATTACATTGATCTTTATTTCCCCAGGACTGAGCACACACATGTTTTCTTTTGTTTGTTTGCTTTTCTTTTTTTTTTGTAAACTCTTATTGATTTATTTCTTTTTTTCTTGTTCACACCTGGTTTATTCTTTGATTCAATTGATTAACTTATTGCAGAGTTCAGGTAAGCTTCACTCATACATAAATGAAGAAACTGAGTCGAGGAAAAAGAAGGTTTTCTTTTTACCCCCAAAGGACACATAGTGGCACTCAAGCCTAGAGCTTAGGTCTTTTGGCTCTCATTCAGTACTCTGCATAGTATGCTATTAGGTTAGGCCAACCAGCAAAAAATCTTTCCTGGGCCAGGAAAAGATGCTAGTTAGATGATGATGATGATATGTTGTTGATGGTATTGATGATGATGATGATTGAATTTGGATTTGGAGGTTTTCCTTCCATTTAAACCTTTCTGATCCTTCCCACTGTAATGATTAAAATTTTCATGGAGACTGTCTCCAACCTCTTTCAACCTTCCATTGTATTGGTCTTCTCCCCACCTCATCCCATGCACTTCTTTATGAAATATAAAATTATCCCATTTTATCTTTTCCCATTTCTCTTAGTATATATAATTTTTATTTTGACATTTCATCCAGTTTGTCACCGTTCCCTCTAAGTATACTTCTTCTAGCTACCCTGATCATAACATTTTTAAGAGTTGCCAATATCATTTTTTCTTATAAGAATACAAATCATTTGAACTTATTGGGTCCTGTCTTAAAAAAGTTTTTTGTTTGTTTGTTTTTTCCCTTTCTTAATGAGTTCTGTGTTTGGGCATCAAATTTTCTGTTTAACTCAGGTCTTTTCTTCATGAATGCTTGGAAGTCTTCTATTTTATTAAATGACCATATTTTCCCCTGCAAGAATATAGTCAATTTTGCTGGGTAGTTGATTCTTGGTTGTAGACCCAATTCCCTTGCTTTCCAGAATATCATATTCCATGCCTTCTGGTCCTTCAATGGGGATACAGCCAGGTCCCTGTGCTAGCCTAACTGTGGTTCCATGATATCTGAGTAGTTTCTTCTTAGCAGCTTGTAGTATCTTTTCCTTGGTCTGGTAGTTCTTGAATTTGGCTATAACATTCCTGGGCATTGTCAATTGGGGCTTAAATATAGGAGGTGATCTGTAGATTCTTTCAATCTCCAGTTTTCCCTCTTGTTTAAGAATGTCGGGGAAGTTTTCTTGGATAATTCCCTGTAGAATGATGTCCAGGCTTTTTCTGTCATGATTTTCTGGTAGTCCAAAAATTCTTAAATTCTCTCTTCTGGATCTATTTTCCAAGTCTGTAGTTTTATCAATGAGGTGTTTCATATTTTCCTCAGTTTTTTCATTCTTTTGATTTTGTTTTATAGATTCATACTGCCTTTTGAAGTCATTTGTTTCTAGTTGTTGGATTATAATTTTTTTTAAACCCTTACCTTCCGTCTTGGAGTCAATACTGTGTATTGGCTCCAAGGCAGAAGAGTGGTAAGGGTAGGCAATGGGGGTCAAGTGACTTGCCCAGGGTCACACAGCTGAGAAGTGGCTGAGGCCATGGATTCTAATTTTTAAAGACTGAATTTTATCCCTTGGTTTTTGGTCATCCTTCTCCTTCTGGTCTGTTTTTCTTCATAGGTCATCTTTCACTTTCTTTGCCTTGTTTTCAAGCTGGTCAATCCTGGCTTTCAAAACACTATTTTCTTGTTTTAGTGCCTCTACTTCCAGATGACTTACTTTGCTTCATAATTCTTTTCCCAATTATCTTCAACCTCTCTTATTTGTTTTTTGAATTGTCTTTTGAGTTCTTCCAAAGCCTGAGTCCAATTTGCTGGAGTTTCTGCGTTTTTGTTTGGTGTTCCTTGGTCCTCCTCTGTTCCATTTGCTCTTTGTTCATTACCTGGACAGAAGCTCTTGATTATAATTTCTTTTTTCTTTTTCTGTTGTTTACTCAGATTTTTTCCTTCTTCCCCCCTGTCATTGGCTATGACCTTGCTCCTCTTATTATTTGCTGGATCTGTGGGTTTGGGCTATTCTGTCCTGAAGGGGTTTTTTCTCTGCTCTGCTGATTGACTAGATTAGGCTGCTGGAGTATTAATGAGCCTTGATGTCAGATCTTCCCCAGCTGGCAGAAGAAGCTGAAGATGTAGGTGAAGATGTGGAGGCTGAAGGGAGCTGGACTTCTCGTTCTGTTATCAAGGTATTCTGTCACAGTTGTAGCCTTTGCCCTGGGATCTGAGTCCACAAGATTCTTATAGCAGCTCTCAGCACAGTTGGTGGTGGAAGGGTGTTGGAGATTGAGCTTCTCTGCCCTCTGAAGGCTTCTTATCTGCCCTATTCATCGATTTTTTAAACTGGACTCATGATTTCATTGGTTTTGGATAGCAGTTCTCAAAGTATAGTCTAGGGACCTTTGGGAGTCCCCCTTAAAGTCAAAATTATTTTCATCATGATACAAAGACATTTTAATTTCTAATCATTTAAATTTAATATTGATACTATTGCTTTTAATCTGGTAAAGACTGATATAACTCACACAAATAGAAGCTCTTTGGGGGGGTTCTCAATAATTTTTAAGAGTGTGAAGAGGTCCTGTGAGCAAAAAGTTTGAGAATGGGTGTTGGAGGAAAAAGCTGGGAAAGAAACCTTCCCTGCCAAAGTTGGTGGGTCCCTATTCTGCAGCTTGAGGTCTTAGAGAATGGTCTGGGCACCAGAAGTCAACAGTGGCTTAGCCAGGATCTCAGAGCCCATATGTATAATAGGCAAGACTTCAGTTCAAAACTCTGGGACTCCAAGGTCAACTCACCATCTCTTTGCCCCAGCTCTGGCTGCATGGCTGGCCTGTAAGAGGCACTTAGGAATTCTTGGTGACTGAGAGAGAGGAACAGCACCCTGTCCCCAAAGAAAAGAAGGTGAGAGCTGAGAGGAGCCTTAGAACAGAGGATGCTAGGGCTGGGAGGTGGCTTGGAGATAACCTAATACAACCGTATTATTTTACAAATGAGAAAGATGAGGCTTAAGGAGAAGTACTGTATTCCCGTCCAAGGTCAAGCAGTCAGTGTGGAGCTGGAACAGGAAGCCAGCTCTCCTATCTACCAGTCCTGAGTCTTTCTGATGTCGCACCGCCTGAAACATCCATCCATCAGTGCCCAAGTCCCTACATGCCCTAGCTCTGGGCATGGAACAAGAAAGGAGAAGCTGGAGCTCAGTGTAGGAGAAGGCAGGGATCTAGGCAATGATAAAAGGAGTTGGGGCAGGGCCTAACCCAGCTCCAAATTCTATCATGTTGGCCTAGAGTCCCCAGATGCCCCTACTCGAGGCCCTCCACTTCTTCTGCAGACTCAGCTACTTCCCCAGCCTTGCACCCCACTCTGTCTTGTCAGCCTCCCCACCCCCCCAACTTCCACCACGAAGCCGCCTCCACACACAGGCTGGCCATCTGGGCTTTTTTCTGGGAGCCTCAACATGAAGGTGATTTAAATAATTGGTTTTGGCTGAGAGCTCTGGTGGGTTGGTTTCTTGATTAGACTTCCAGCCCTTGGAGAAACCTGGCTCCAGTTATAAAGGATACACAGAAAACCAGAGGAAAGAGACGTGTCTAGCTCACGGCATAAGGTGCAGACTTGAGTGTGAGGCCAGGAGCCCCGGCTCTAAGCTTGTCTCTCTGGTTAATGCACTGGGTGACCTTGGGCAGGGCAGCTCCCATCTTTGTCTCATCTGAGCCATCTATATGAGGATTAATAAAGCCAGGCTGTGAGACCGGGAAGAATACTAAGACCATGGATGGATCAGAAAGGTTTAGTGGTCTCCCTCCTCCGTTCTCATAGAAGCCTGCTTTCCCCAAACCTAGGGGGCATGTCCAGCCAAGGCCACTTCCTCCCAGGGTTCTCATCGTTTCCACCCACCGTCACTGGTTTCTTCTTTGTAGTGAGCATCTGATCAGGAATAAAATTTCCTTTGTTGGGTCTTCCTCCATACCCCGACTCTTGTCCCAATCTGAGCCCTGATCCTGGTCCTCCACTGAGAACTCCTCCAGGTCTCACCCTGATCCCTCCTCTGACCCTGGCCCGAGGCAGAGCTCTGATTCTCACCACAGATCAAGTGGCCTCTGCCATTTGTCACAAATGGAAACGGGGCAAGTGAGTGTGGCTGGCGCCGTGTAATCTCTCCCCAAATGGAGGCCACCATCTCCAGGGCATTGGGCTGAAATGAAGATGAGGGATGGCATGGCCAGAATGGAGCTAGAAATGCCTTCCCAGCGCCGTGCAGTCCAAACTGGAGCCAATACACCAAACCAGGGGGATTTCTGGTTTACTATGAAAAGATCTCCACTTGTGGGGATTGCTCATGTCCCAGGACCATAGACTTAGATCTGGCAGGGGCTTTAACAGTCTTCTAGGCTGTTTACAGAAAAGGAAACTGAGACTCAGAGGGGTGAAAATCTACCCAGGTTCCTACTTAGAGTTAATGGCAAAGTTGGGACCAGAAGCTGGTCACCTTCCTCAGGACTGACGCAGAGATTTTCTGCTTTGACTTTCTCCAGGGAGAGCAGTGGGGTAAGCAGAGCCCGTGCAGGCCATCTCTAGCCTGGATCTCCACACCCTTCCAGCTCTGGAGGACCTCCTGCACCAAAGTCTTGGCCAGGTCAGGTCTGTTTCCCATTGGACTGGGAGTTCTTACCTCCATTCCGACATTCCGCCCTCTGAGCATCTGACCCAATCTATAGATTTGTCATACGCTCATCACTATATAAATCCCCGCTAATTCTAAACCCATTCTATCTTACTTTCCGAATCCCTAGTTCCTTGATGCAGGGTTCATGTTGTTGTCTTTCTCTGGGTTGTTGCCTTTGAAACCTCCCTCCACTCTGCTTGGGTGGCATTCCCCAACACTGACCCCCTCTCTGATGTGTAGGTAGAAGCAGGAAGGGGAGAGCCAGGCTCCCCCACCTCCCCAGCTCCTCTGAGGCTTTGCTCAGGTTCTCTGAACCCCCGTTTCCCTATCTGGCTCTCATAGAACAGGAGCAGCCAACCATGGAACTTGGGAGATGGTTCTTAGCCAGAGCTTCCTATTCATGCCCTCAAAAGGAGCATGAAGCTGTCTGGCAAGGGGGTCAGAGAACCAGGGCTGAGCCAGAACCCAAAGGGGCAGACTGGAGTCCCTGACGTGGGAAGCCTATTCAACCACAGAGTTCTGTCCATCAGCCAAGTACTGGTACTATGGACCAGGCCAGGCAGCTAGGTGGTACAATGAATAGAGTTGTGGACCTGGAGTTGGGAAGACGCCTCTTCCCAAGTTCAAATCCAGCCTCAGACACATACTAGCTGGGTGACCCTGGGCAAGTCCCTTAACCTGTTTGCCTCAGTTTCCTCATCTAGAAAATGAGCTGGAAAAGGACATAGCAAACTGCTCCAGTATCTTTCCCAAGAAAGTCCCAAATGGAGTAGTGAAGAGTTGGAAAGCTACCAAAAATGACTGAACAACAATGCAGCCTCTGCCTCACAGAGCTCACAGTCTAACGGGGGAGACGCCAGCCAGGGACAAACAAGATGTATACACGGGGAGTCAGAGGCAACCTCAGAGGGCGAGGCCTTGGGTGGGGAGAGTGGGACGAAGGCCCAGGAGAGGCCCCCTGTAGAAGCTGGGTTTGAGCTGAAGCTTGAAGGAAACAAGGAAGCCAGGGAAGCCAAGAGATGGTAGAGAAGAGGGAGAACATGGCAGCCGCAGATCTGGGGCAAAGGTCTAGCGATGGGAGCTTCATGGGGAAGCCCCTTTAGTTAGATCAATATTGCTTTTATTGTATTGCAACTAGAGCATATGGAGGGGAATAAAGTATAAGAAATATGGAAAGGCAGAAAGGGCCAGGCGGTGAAGGGCCAAGAACACCGAAGAGATCACTTGATGCTGCTTTCGGAAAGGAAGAGGGAGCCATTGGAATTTACTGAAAAGGGATGAGGGGTGATTCGGTCAGACCTGGGCTAGAGCCGAATGGAGTGGACAGGAGAGGGGAGAGACTCAAGATGGGGGGACCAACCGGCAGGCATGAGGCCAACGAGGGAGGACAAACTCCATAACAAGAGGGGCAGCACCTGCTTCATCTCTGTGCGCCCACGTGGACCAGATGCTATCTCATGTTCTCCCAGACACTATCCCTGTAGACAGATGGGATGATTAAACATCCCGAGAGCCTAGGTTCTGGGTAAGAAAACCAATTTATTGATCAGGCTAGCAATAACCAATAAATGAATGGGTCAGCGATCTTTCTTGGTGACCAAAGATCTAAGCATACCACATCTTGGTCATTAAATACGATTTTGGAAGCTCATTACTCAACCCTTTCCCTAATGAGGAGGTGTCCAACATTCTCCCAGTTCCTCCCCAACTCCTTGACTGATGATGGAAAATCACACGCCTGGTCCTAGGATTCCAACGTCTAGAAGAAGCAATCAGGCTAAGAGTGGCATTGCCTGTTTACTCAGTGTAGGACTCAAGGACTCCATCTTGCTGCCCACACACACGCCTGGCCTAAGCTGGCTTTTATTCACCAGACAGGACAGAATCCACAATCTCACTTCTCACTCACGCTAAAATAGGAGATGCTCCAGGATAGGAAATGGGAAAAGCATTCCTTGAACTTGCTAGGCACAGAGGAATGAGGAAAGAGGTCTGAAGGGCGAGTCTGAGCTTCCATTCAAAATCCAGAAATAAAAATAATTCGATATATTAGAAATCAATCTTCTCCTAGAAGAAAAGGTTCCTCCATTCAAAGAAGTCATTCGACAAGTAGAATTATAGAAAAGTTAGACCCAGCAGGGACCCGGGATAGCATCTAGTCCAATCACCCCACTTTAAGGATGGGAAAACAGAGGCCCCTACTTCTTTATGAGGGTTCACTGTCAACTTGCTATCTCTTTTTCATCTCTTCATAGTGAAAGTATGTGGGAGGACATTAGACTGGTCCAAATTTCTTTCTTTCTTCATTTAAGAACTCTTACCTTCCATCTTATTGGCTGTAAAGCAGAAGAGTGGTAAGGGCCAGGCAATGGAGGTTAAGTGACTTGCCCAGGGTCACCCAGCTAGGAAGTGTCTGAGGCCGGGTTTGAATCCAGGACCTCCTATCTCCATGCCTGGCTCTATCTACTGAGGCATCCAGCTTCCCTTCCCCATTGTTATTTATATGTTAAGTCAATAAATCAACTAAGATTTATTAAAGACCCACGAGGACGCACCGGGCACTGAGTGCTAAGTGTAGCTACAGAGAAAGACCCTGTTCTCTAGGAGGTCACCATCTCTCGGTGCCCAAACTCTGAGCTTCCAAAATGTTCTTCTCTGCCACTGACATCCCGTCCATCCAGTTCTGCCCTCTAGGCTCAAGGACAGACTCGGAAACGGAGCTGAAAATATCTTTAGAACAAAGAACAGGGAAAGAGGAGGCAGCCAGGATGGAGCCTAGAACAACTAAGAGAAGATTTCAGAAGTGGAGGAGGCCGAATGACACAAAATACATGCCATTCGAGCTGGGAGAGAGCTTAGAAAATAGAACACGACAGGTTTTTAGAACAAAGAATGCGGAAGCACAGTCCATTGAGATGACCTAAATAAAATTCCTCATACAGATGGGAAAACTGAGGCCCCTCCAGATTCAGGGACTTGGCCAAGGTCACACAGCTAGGAAACAGCAGAGCAGTTTTTTTGTTTTGTGCCAAATTCCAAGACCTTAGAACAAAGAATGAAAGACCTGGAAAGGGCCTTCAAGGTAATTTTCTAGAGTCCAGGAGGGTCTCCAGAGGGGAGGGGACTTGTCCAAGGTCACACGCGCCGCGCTCTGGCTCAGGGCGGCAGCTCTTCGGCGGAAGCGCGCCCCGATTTTATTCTGAGCACGTTTAACTGACATCAGCCGCCCTCCTGTACAAACAGGGGCTCTCTATTTCGAGATGACAAGATAAATGACTTTGCTGGATCTCTCTTCTTAATTAGGTGTTTGTCATGTGTACTCCATGGAGCCTGGAATAAGCAAACAGCCCTGGACCTCGGAATCCATTTATTGGTCTTATTTATGTTTCTGGGCATAACAAATCGATAATTGCCAGGTAGGGCCTCCTGCTGCCACTGCCTAACTGGGATTTAACGACAATTACCTTTTGTTACCATAGAAATGGGGCCCGAGTCCTTCCCTGCAATCTCTCTTCTCCCCCTGCACCCCCCGCCCGCCAAACCTAGACTGGGGAGGGGGAGGCTGCAGTGAAGCATTACCATAGTAATTGCCTCTCCGTCATCATAAAGGGAGTCGAGCCCCCAAAGAGATCTCGAGGCTGCAGCATTTCTCATCTGCCACAAAATGGGCTGAGAAGCCGAGGCGGAGGCAGAGGGGCCTGAGGAAGAAGGTAAAGAAGAAGGTGGCCTTCGCAGGGGCAGGGTGCTCCAGGGGCGTCCTGCCCAGCTCCTACCTGGCCAAGAATCCCTTGACAGGGAGTCGTCTTGCTGGACGATCTTCAGAGATGGGGGGCTCACTACCTCCCAAGGCTCTCAGCAGCAGAACGTTGGTTGGTTGGTCTTTGTCTCTTATTGACCTGAAAGTGTTGGCAGGGAGGACGGTGACAGCCAGGTCCAAAAGGCAATACTTGGAGGAGGGAGATGTCAGAGGTGTTCGGTGAGCCCCCCGCTTTATAGTTGTTGTGATTTCAGAATTAGGAGACCAGAGTTTCAATATTAGCTCTCACTCTTCGTGCCTCAGGAAATCACTTTACTTCCCCAAGACTCAGTTCCTCCCTCTATAAAAGGCAAGGACCGGACTAGATGACCTCTGAAGTCCATTCGAGGCCCAAACTGTGACCCTACGAAGGCCAGAGGCATTGGTAATTTTCTGAAGATCTTTCAGGGAGGAAGGAACAGATCCATGATTGAAACCCTCTTCCTCAAACTCCTGATTCCAGGCTTCTCTGTACCACAGATAGATCCAATACCAAATACCAAACCCAGGAAAGTAGCCCTTGCTCACTTCTTCTCTTGAGAAGGTGCTCCAGAGTGATAACTCCAAGTTAGAGGTACTCTGTGCATCAGTACCTGCATGAAACAATAGCCTGGGAGCCCCCATCAGTGTGTGCACTTTTACCAGTCAGACAGGGGCCACATTAATCCCAACAAAAGACATTTAATCAAATTTTGGGATTGGATTGGATGGGAACAGAATGGAACTAGATTGGATTGGAACTAGACCTGAAAGTTATTGATCTGAAGAACTTCCTCTACTCATATAGGTTGGCATTTTTCATGATTAATTATTGCTGTAGAGAGATGTCCAGAGCCCTGAAAAGGCAAGTTGCTTGCTCAGAATCCCATAAATAGTATGTGGCATGGGAAGGATATGAACCCAGGTCTTTAAGAATGAAGTGAGCCTTCTCTCTATTTATACCCCACTGCCCCTCTTAGCCAGAATAGTAAATAAAATGAAAAGAACTCTAGCCCCTCCCCCATGTCATCATAACACCCAAAGGGAAGAGCACGCTACAAAAAATACAGGTGGCCACAGAACATATATGGAGGGAATAAAAATAGTCAGTAAATAGATATGAAAAGCCATATATCAGGGACATTTGTGGCCAGGATAACTCATACCTTTGACAGTCCAGGGGATCTGATACCCCTTAATATCTTTGAGAGCAAGATCTGAGCTGATATGTCTGTAGTCCCAGAATTAAACCCCAGCCTGCTCTATGTAAGAGAAGATTAAAGAATTTTAGATGAATGGAACCAAAATGGAAGAGCTCTCCCTAATTCACCTCCAAAAAACATTAAAATAATTGCTCAAAATGAACTCTGGGGGGGGGACCAACAAAAGGATGGAGTGAAGCACAATTTTCTATTTAAAATAACTTGGAAGGTTGGCAAGAAAGGCCTGTCTTACTGGGGTAAGACTGGAACAAAATCCAACACAGGCTGTGCCAGCAGAGGCCATACCCAGCAAGCCAGCAGTAGACCTTGGGGTACCTACACTAAGTGACCAAAGTAGTTTCCAGAGCTCTCAGCCCACCTATAGAAAGGGGCTTAGAAAACTGGTTGAAAGAATATTACAGGGTACTTTTTGCTAGCACGGGGAGCAAGACTCCGTTGCATGCCCATACTGGGATCTGGGTCATAATCCCAGGATAGGGAAGAGCAGTAGCAAGAATAAGGACAATAGTCAAGGTTCCAGGGTGGAAAAGGAGGATTGTGTTCACTCACAGACTAGAGCACAGACTGGGCGACCACTGCAACATTTGTATTCCAAAGAGATTAAAAAAAAAAAAGGAAAGGAAAGGAAAGGAAAAGGGCTTACTTATACAAAAATATTTATAGTAGCTATTTTTGTGGTAGTAAAGAATTGGAAATTGAGGAGATGACCATCAATTGAGAAATGGCTAAACAAACATGGTGTTGTAGATGATTGCAATGGAATATTATTGGGCTACAAGAAATGACAAACAGGATGATTTCAGAAAAACCTGAAAAGACTTACACAAACTGATACAAAGTGAAGTGAACAGAACCAGGAGAACATTGTATACAATTGCAACAATACTGTATGATGATCAACTATTCTCAGTAAAACTATGATCCAAAATAATCCCAAAGGACTCATGATGAAAAACAACATCCACTTCCAGAGAAAGAACTAATGGATTCTGAGTGAAGACTGAAATATACTATATTTCACTTCCTTCCTTTTTTTGTTTAAATTCTCTTCCATGAAATGACTAATATGGAAGAATGTTTTACATGATTGCACATATAAAATCTATGTCAGACTGCTTATCATCTCAGGAAGGGGAGAGGAAGGAGGGAGGGAGGAAACTTAGAACTCAAAATTTTTTTTAAATTTTTTTAATTGTACATATAATTGGAGGGACAATAAAATGTTATTTTAAAAACCTCACAACCAATTGTAGAAAAATAGAACTATTAAATGCATCCATTTCAGATCACAGGGCCATAAAAATTACATTTCATAAAGGGCCCTGGAAACATATATTAAACATTATTTGGAAACCAAATAATCTAATCCTAACAAATGAGTGTGGGTCAAGGAAAAAAAACATAGAAAAATAAATAATTTCATTAAAGAAAATAACTACAATGAGACAACATACCAAAATTTATAAGATCAAGCCAAAGAAGTACTTGGGAGAAAATTTATATCTCTAAATGTTTATAACATTAAAAATAGAAAAAGAGCAAATCATTGAGTTGAGTATGCAAATAAGACTTAGAAAAATAAAATAATTTAAATTCTCAATTAAACACCAAATTAGAAATCCTGAAAATCAATACAGAGATTAATTAAATTGAAAGTAAAAGAGTTATTGAACTAATAAATAAACCCAGGAGTTTGTTTTTTATCAACACATAACAAAGCAGATGAAGTATTGGTTGATTTGAAAAAAAAAAAAAACAAATAAGGAAATCAAATTACCAGTATCCAAAATGAAAAGAATAAATTCACCACCAAATGGCTATGAAATTAAAGCAATCATTAGGAACTATTTTGACTAATTATATGCCAACAAATCTAAATGGATGAATAGCTACAAAAAATAAGTTTCCCAGATTAACAGAAGATAAAAATAGACTACTTAAATAATCCTAAGAAAAAGAAATTACAATATAAAATTCTTAGGAGTATTCTTACCAAAACAAACCCAGTAACTATATGAACATGATTATAAAACATTTCACACAAATAAAGTCAGACCTAAACAATTGGAAAAATATTAATAGCTCATGGATAGGCCAAATCAATACAATAAAAGTGACAATCCCACCTAAATTAATTTACCTATTCAGTGCCATACCAATCAAACTACTCAAAAATTATTTCTAAGAAATAGAAAAAATAATAAAATTAACATGGACAAACAATAGGTCAAGAGGATCAAGGGAATTAATGAAAACAATATGAAGGAAGGAGGCCTACCCATACCAGATTTCAAACAATACTCTGAGGCAGTAATCATGAAAATGATTTGGTGCTGGCTAAAAAATAAAGTAGTAGATCAATGGCATAGGCAAGGAAATCAACAAATAGTAGTTAATGAACATATTAATCTAGTGTTCGATAAATCCAAACATCCAAGTTATTGGGGGAAGAAATGACAAAAACTGCTACGGAAATTGGAAAACAATATGGCAGAAACTAGGCATAGACCATCTCATACCACTCACCTAGATAAAGTCAAAATAGATACTTGATCTAGAAATAAATGGTAAAAAAAAAAAAAATCAAATTGGGGTGGGGGGGGGAAGTTTACCTGTCAGACTTATGAATAAGGGAAAAATTTATGACCAAAGAAGACATAGAGAACATGATGAAAAATGAAATGGATAATTTTTATTACATTAAATTAAAATATGTTTACACAAACAAAACCAATGCAACCAAGATTAGAAGGGAAACAACAAATTGAGGGGGAAATTTTATAGAAAATGTCTCTGACAAAGGCCTCATTTTTCAGATATATAGAGAACTGAATCAAATTTATAGGAATATAAAGCATTCTTCAATTGATAAATGGTCAAAGGATATGAAAAGGTACTTCTCAGACGAAAACATTAAAACTATCTATAGTCATGAAAAAAATGCCAAATCACTATTGTTTAGAGAAATGCAAATTAAAACAACTCTGAGATACCACCTCACACCTATCAGATTAGCTAATATGACTGAAAAGGAAAACGATAAATATTGGAGGGATGTCAGAAAATTGGGACACTAATACAGTGTTGGCAGAACTGTGAACTGATACAACCATTCTGGAGAGTAATTTGGAACCAGGTTCAAAGGGTCCCAAAACTATGTATACCCTTTATACATATAAAGGTATACCCTTTAACCCAGCAATACTATTACTGGGTCTGTATCCAAAAGAGCTCAAAAATAGGGGGAAGGGACATACGTGTACAAAAATATATTTAGCAGCTCTTTTTGTAGTGGCAAAGAACTGGAAGGTTGTTCATCCATTAGGGAATGGATAAACAAGTTGTGGAATATGGTTGTATTGGAAAGAAATGATGAACAGAATGAGTTCAGAAAATCCTGGAGACTTTTTGTTGGAATCTGATTGCAGATGAAAGCTCGCTATCCCTTCACTCTATTTCATTCATGATTTTTTTATTGTATGTGTGATATGTAGCCACTGTCATGACATGGGCAATAAGGAAATATGTATTGCATAAAGGCACTGGTATAACCTATAAAAGACCATTTGCCACCTAGAGGAATGGAGGGAAGGAGGGAATCTGAATCACAAAATGTCAGAAAACAATTATTAAAAATCATTTTTATATGTAACTGAAAAAAATTAAAAGAAAATAAAAAATAAATTAATATTTTTTAAAGAGAAAAAGAAATTGAACAAGACATCAATGAGCCCCCTGGTCCTCAGGACCAGATAGATTCTCAATTGAATTCTACTATACATTGGAAGAACAATTAATTCCAAAATTATGTAAACTATTTGGGAAAATAGACAAAGGAGTGCTACCATATTCCTTTTATGATACAAACATGGTGCAGATACCTAAACCAGAAAGAACAAAAACAGAGAAAAAAACTATAGACTAATTTCCCTAATCAATATTGTTGCAAAATTTTAAAATAAAATTAGCAACAAGATTATAGCAATATATCACAAAGATCATACACTATGATCAGGTAGGATTTATAGTAGGAATGTAGAGCTGGTTCAATATCAGGAAAACTATCAGCATAATTAATCATATCAACAACAAAACCAATAGAAATCATATGATTATCTCAATAGATGCAGAAAAAGCTTTTGACAAAATACACTACCAACTCCTATTAAAATACTAGAAAGTAGAGGAATAAGTGGAGCTTTCCTTAATACAATAGTATCTATCTAAAACTTTTAGCAAGCATTATCTCCAATAGGGATAAGCTAGAATCCGTCCCAATAGGATCAGGGGTGAAGCAAGGATGCCCATTATTCAATATTACACTAGAAATACTAACTATAACAATGAAAAGAAAGTTAACAAGAAAAAAGTTAAAGGAAATAGAATAGTTAACAAGAAAATAAAATCATAACTCTGCAGAAAATATAATGGTATACTTGGAGAATCCTAGAGAATCAACTAAAAAACTAACTGAAATAATTAACAACTTTATCAAAGTTCCAGGATATAAAATAAACTCACATAAACCATTAGCATTTCTGAATATTACCAACAATGTCCAGTAACAAGAGAGAGAATTTTGTTTAAAATAACTTTAGGAAATATAAACTATTTAGGAGGTTATCTTCCAAGACAAACCCAAGAAATGTATGAATACAATTACAAAACACATTTCACACAAATAAAGCCAGATCTAAACAACTGTAGAAACACTGAGTGGGCTCATGGATAGGCCAAATATAACAAAAATGATGTTTGATCTAAATTGATTTACATATTCAGTGTCATACTAATCAAATGACCAAAAAATTTAAAGAACTAGAAAAATAATAACAATTCATCTGGAAGCACAAAAGATCAAGAATATCAAGGGAATTAATGAGAAACACATGAAGGAAGGTGGCTTAGCCATACCAGACCTCAAACTGTATTATAAAGCAGTAATCATCAAAACAATCTGGTACTGGTTAAGAATTGAGTGATCAATCAATGGAATAAAGTAAGTACATTATACATAATGACCATACAAATCTAGCATTTGTTAAACCCAAAGATCCAGGCTTTGAGGACATGAACTCGCTATCTGACAAAAAAATGCTGGGAAAACTGGAAAGTGGTTTGGCAGGTATAGAACAGGCTTTGAGGACATGAACTTGCTATCTGGCAAAAAAATGCTGGGAAAACTGGAAAGTGGTTTGGCAGGTATAGAACAATGTTTCACACTGTATACCAAGATAAGGTCAAATCTGGTACATGATTTAAACATAAAAGTATTACCCTAAGCAAAATAGGGGGAAATGGAATAATTTTCCTGTCAGATCTATGGATAAAGGAAGAATTTATGACTAAAGAGATAGTGAGCATTACAGGATATAAAATAGATCATTTTGATTACATTAAATTAATAAGTTTTTGTACAAACAAAATCAATGCAGCCAAGATGAAAAGGAAAGTATAAAACTTGGGGAGGTAATATTTACAAGAAATTTTTGATAAAGGTCTCATTTCTCAACTATATAGATGAGTCAAATCTGTTAGAATACAAATCTTTCCTCAACTGATAAATGGTCAAAGGATACGAAAAGGCAGTTTTCAAATCAAAGGTATCTATAATCATATAAAAAATGTTCTAAATAACTCATGATAGAAAAATGCAAATTAAAACAACTCTAAGATACCATCTTACATCTATCAGATTGGTTAATATGACAAAAAAAGGAAAATGACAAATGTTGGAGGGAAAATGGGAAAACTGGGACATTCATTTGTGGAACTGTGAACTGATCTAACCATTCTGGAGAAAAATTTGGACCTGTGCCTGTAAGGCTATAAAACTGTGTATGTCCTTTGACTCAGAAATACTATTAAGTCTGTATCCCAAAGAGATTTTTTAAAGAAAAGGAAAAGGACCTATTTGTACAAAAATATTTATGGCAGCTCTTTTTGTGGTGGCAAAGAGAATGCCCATCCATTTGGGAATGGCTGAATAAATTAGATTGTGATGGAATACTCTTGTGCTATAAAAAATGATAAGAAAGATGCTTTTAGAAAAGTCTGGAAAAACTTGCATGAACTGATACAAAGTGAAGTGAGCAGAAGGAGAACATTATATACAGTAACAGCGATATGGTATGATGATTGACTGAGAATGGCTTTGAGAGTGATCTAAGATAATTCTGAAGGACATGATGAAAAATGCCATCCACCTCCAGAGAGAAACAGAAAAAAGCAGCAGAGTTGGGAATCAAACATAGGGTCCGTCTGGCACTCATTCCATGGTACTATATCATCCATTACCACTCTGAGGATTATCTGGGAACTCCTCCAACCTGTGGCTGGATGAGTGTGTGTACATGCACACATGTGTGGCACACATTCTATTCCCAGCTTGTGTGACCTTGGGCAGGAAGGATATTTCCATTATTTGATCCTTAATTTTTCTCATCTGTAATGTGAGAGAGTTGGTGGGCCCCTGGGCTATTCTTAACCAAATCTGGTGCCGATCATTCCCTGGGATCATGGTCATTCCAAAGCCTGTGACCGAGGAGGCTTCTCCCCTCCTCTTTCTGCCTTCTTAAAGCTCCCATCCATGGGCTTCCAGTGGGGCATTCCTTACCTGTAATTTCCCAAGTAGACTCCATCAGGGTTCAGCATTGGTGCGATCTTGAAGACCAGGTGGTCCCGCAGGACTCGGGCGATGGGGTGGTGGCTCACAAGGAAGTCAATGATTCCTGGAGAGAGGAGAGAAGAAGCAGAGTCAAGAGATATAAACGGACAGTTTGGGGGTAAAGAAATCAAAGCTATATACAATGATATGAACAAATGCTCCAAATCAATAGTGATTAGAGAAATGAGAATCAAAACAACTCTGAACTGATATGAAAAATGTTGGAGGGAGTATGGAAAAATGGGGACCCTAATATACTGCTGGTGGACTCTGAACTGATCAAACCATTTTGGAAAGCTATCTAGAATTATGTTCCAAGAGTTATAAAATTGTGGATACCTCTTGATCCAGCAATACCACTATCAGGTTCATTTCCTAAGGCGATCAGGGGAAAAGGAAAAGAGTTTCTAGGTTCTGAAATACTTAGGGCAGCTCTCTGTGATGGCGAGGAGCCGGAAATCGAAGGGATGCCCATCGGCCGGAGAGTGGCTAAACAAGTGGAGGCATAGGATTGGGATGGAATGCTCCTGGGCCATAAGAAATGACAAACAGGTTAATTTTGGCAAGACATGGAAACACCTACATGAAATTATGAAGAGTGAAATGAGCAGAACCAAAAGAGCATTGCATACAGCAACAGAAATATTCTTTGAAGAATGACTTGTATAGGTTTACCTCCAGAGAAAGAACTGATAAATAGAAATAAGTAAAGCCTAGTTTTATATACACATACATCTTTTTGTCAGATGATGCCTCTCTAATGAGGGGAGGAACAGGAGGGAGGGAGTTAACTGGGTATTTTAATGGAACAAACCAATTCATTTTTTAGAAAAGAGACTTAAGGGGCCATAAGGATTAAGTGCCGCTGTCCTTGGTGCTGTCCTCTGAGCACAACCGCTTTGGAAGGACCAACAACATGGAGAATGTCCAGAGAAGGGGAGTCAGGATGGGGAGGATCAGCTGAAGGAACTGGAGGTCTTTGCCTTCAAGGAGAGATGGCTGGGGACAGAGGAGGGAGGAGCTGACAGAAGAGTTTTCTTCAAGTGTTCTAAAGGGCATCACATGGAGAGAGAGAGAGAGAAAGAGAATTTTTACTTCACGTATAAGTTGGACTGGATACCTCGGAGATCCCTCCCAGGTCTGGGATCCTGGAAGTCTAGCCAGGCCTCCCTTCTCTCCCTTCCCTGGAAGTTTGGCTGAGGTCAGTGGCGTCTCTCTGTCCAGCTGTCCAGATGCAGGTTGGGCAGTAACCCCAGACCTTCCCCCTGGCCGGTTGGGCAGCTGCCTTCCTTCTTTCATCCTCCCGCCCTGCTTTTAATAGCTGCCTAATTGGCAGGCCAATTAATCTGCTCATCTGTGAAGAGGAAATTTTGGGCACAGAGGAGCTCGGCTTCCAGAAGTCCCTCTCGAAGGTAACGTTAACGGGACCTGGCTTGCCGAGCACCCTGCAACATGATGTCAGGCCGCTCTGGGGGCCCAGGTCAATTACTGGACAAATTAAGCAATTATTAGCCACTAACGAGGGCGGCTGGCATCATTACCCTTCCTGTTTACCAGCAAACTGTTATTTTCAGAGGAAGACGAACAAATAAATGAGGAAATCTGCTTTGGTGTGGGCTCATCAGACAAAGAGATATCATGTTGGCTTGTCTCCTAATGGGTGCTTGACCTCGGTCTGAGCAGGCCTGGCAGATCAACAAAGGGATTTGGGTCTCTATTCCATTTGCTGTCACCACCTACCTGCCCCCATGTCCAAAGGACTGGAGCCCTTCCTAACTGTCTGGCCCCAATATATCTAGTGCTTATGGAAAGCAGCCTGGATTTAATCCCAACACTCTCACTAGCTGGACAGGCTTGGCTGTGCATCGTTACCCTTCTGGGCCTCAGTTTCCTAATATGTAAAATGATTGAGTTGCACTGGCTATCTGAAGTCTTTTTAGCCCTGAATCCTCTATTATAGTCCCTCCACAGAGACAGGCATTTCCTAGCCTGCTCTGCTGATCCCTCTTCTCCAGTTATGACCTCCTCCTTCCCCCCACTCGTTCTCTAGGTTGGCTCTGAGAGGGAAACATCTGCCTCATCTCCCCAGGTATGTGGTTGAGAGGTAGGGGACACACTGTCCAGAGAATCCAAAAGGAGGTGCTTCAAATCAAGATTGTGCTCAGCCCCAAAATGCGGTGGAGAGACAGGAGGAGGTGTGCTCATGGCTGTAGTGTATAAAATCTTGCAGCCATGCTTTCACGGGTGCAAGCTGGCAATTGCCCATTTAGAACTCAGAACCTGGCATGAGACCCAGCCAGGTGCCAGTGTGGCAGTCTGGAGTGAGGGTATAAAAGAAGAGTCCCAGGCGCCTGACTTCACTTCTACTGGTTCTTCAGGGCTAGGGAGGTGGAACGTGGGACTGGGCCCTGGGTGGTTTGGGGTTTAGCTTCCTTAGGCAGGCAGGGACAATTACTATTCCCAGCCAAATACCAGCAACTCATTGGCAAACCCAACAACCCTTTATAGGAAACAAGAGTTTATTACTATCCTCAAGAAATCACCATCTGGCCCAGGGCTTCACAGCCCTGGGTCAGCAACTAAACCTTTCAGAATTAAGTTTGCCCACAAGGCATTCTTTTTTCTGCACCATAAAAGATCTTCAGCATTACTTTATATATTCAATAATAATTTATTGAAATTAGTCATCTCAAGTTTTAGCT
Organism: Gracilinanus agilis; assembly: GCF_016433145.1. NCBI lineage: Eukaryota > Metazoa > Chordata > Mammalia > Didelphimorphia > Didelphidae > Gracilinanus > Gracilinanus agilis. Next base: position 29,761,532 of record NC_058133.1, on the reverse strand, counting down.
TACCTTACCCACTTGCCAAACCCCTTTACCTTACTTCCAACTTATCACCAATAAACCCCTCTGACCCTAAGCTAAGATCTTGAAGTCATTCGCCTTACCTTGACCAAAGGCCAACCAACAACAGCAGCTTGAACATTCTATAGGCTACAGCTAACAAACTCCATAAGCAGTTGGGGCCAGGAAGTGCCAACCTTCTTCCTGCTTGAGCCCTCCTATTGACTAATAGGATTACTACCATTTCACTGGGCAGGGTCATAGAACCCTGAGCTTAAAGGGGTTTAGGTTGGTAGTAAGAGAGTTTCAACTGTCTCACAGCCAGCTTGGGTGCAGGACCCCTGGTACATGTTCCACTTTCTACACCAGCCTAGAGCCCTGGGGCTGGCCTAATTCCATCCTCTGCACTACTCTTATAGTGCAGCCCAGCCCCCCTTTTATTACATGGCCCATGGTGATGGAGAAGCACAGACTATCACTAAAGATAAAGGGAGGGGACAAGTCATGGGGAAACGAGCAGACGAGATGACCTCTGAGGGCCTTCCCAGTGCTACATTCAGGACCCCTTCACTGGGCAGTTACAAGGTCACCGGTGACTTTGGAAAGGGCAGTTTCCATTGAACAAAGAGCTTAGAAGTCAGACTGCAGAGCTGAGAAGAGGAAGAGGAGGCAGAGAGTGCAGATGGCTTTCTCAGAGCATTTCACCAAAAGGAGGAAAGAGCTATCAGAAGACAGCTCCCTAGAATGAATGGACCAAGAGGGGATTTTTTTTAAGGAAGGGGAAGATGTGGACATGTTGGTAAGCATCAGGGAAGGAGACACGAACTAGGGAGAGATCGGAGAGTATTAAGAGCAGGAAGGTGACAGAGGAGACAGACTGCTGAAGGAGGTGGTTGGAATCTGGAGGCTGCCCTTGGCCAGGAGAACCACTCCATCAGACTGGAGAGAAAGAGAATATAGTGAGGGATGGCAGCAGAAGGAGTGGGAGAACTTCTTAGAAAGTGGAAATTAGAGGGTAGCTAGATAGTTTAGTGGATTAAGAGCCAGACCTAGAGAGGGGAGGTTCTGGGTTCATATCTGGCCACAGATACTTCTTGGCTATGTGGCCCTGAGCAAGTCACTTAATCCCCATTGCTTGACCCTTATTACTCTTTTGCCTTGGAACCAATATACAGTATTGATTCTAAGATGGTTCTGAGGGTTGTTGTTTTTTTAAGAATTTGGGAAATAGGAAAAGGCTCCAATTTTTTAAGTGAAACTTAGGATGAGAGGATGGAAGACGGGATGCTTGAGTGGAAATGAGAAGGTCGGGAAAGGCAGCAGTGGAGAGTAGAGTAGAGAATTAATGAGAGAGATAAAGTAACTTGGCCAAAGCCACTCAAGTCCCAAAAGGCAGATACTGGATTCAAACTCAGAACCTCTGACTCCAAATCTCTAAATATTCCATGTTTGTGGCATCCCTGAAGTCGGGGCAGAGCTAGAAGCAATGAGGGAGAAATTATAGAGAAGTTCAACATGAGAATGAACTCTCCAACCATCAGAAATATTAGATCACAGAACAGTTGGCCTTATGAAGGAGTGAGCTCCCTGTCACCAGATATATGAGTCTGGTTAACTCCTCTGTCAGAATTGTCCCTCCACATCTGAGCTTCTATGATTTTATGGGATTTAGCTTCCATTTCTCCACTAATGAGCTTAATAGCTAAAAGGGGCTTTTGAGGCATAACTAGCTCCTTTAATAGAGGAGGAACCTGGGGCCCAGAGAGGGGCAGGCACTTGTCCAAGGTCACACAGTCTAGGAGGGGGCAGAGCGAGGGCTGGAGCCTGTCTGCGGATGACAAATTGAGCAGGGCTAGACTAGACATCGCCTGGGGCTCCCTGGCCCTCCCAGTCTAGGACTTAGTGACTTTGGGAGGCCCTGCGAGGGTCGAGATTCGAGATGAGCATATGTTCTGAGAAGGGTGCTGCGGAGACGGGCTGTCCCCCCTTGGCCCCAAGGTGTCCTCCCCGAGCCCGGAACCAGCTGCTCTCCCCCAGCTCTCTGGAAGTGCTTGGCCTCCACACTTCATTCATTCTCACAACAGCCGGCCAGACAGGTAGGAGGTGGGAATTCGGCTCCCAGACAGATGGCAGCGGCGAGGACAGAGGCGCTCGCTGGCTGCCCAAGGTCATGGACTGACTTCTCCGGGACAGAGAAGCTCTGGCTGCCCGGCTAAAGCGCCGGCCGGACTCTGCCCCCCGCCGGGGCAGCCCCTGCTCTGAGGAGTGTGAGGAGGCCACGCGGGGCTGTGGAAGGGCCCCGGACTTGGCCTGGGTGCCAGGCTGGAAGCCCAGCTCCGCCCTTTGCGACTGCTGGGTCTCAGGGCGCATCCTTCCCCCCTTTCTCAGTTTCATCCTCCAGTGAAGTGGGGGGCTTCGACTCGAGGGGCTCCACGTGAAGGTGGGGAAGGGAGGAGAGCCAGATTCTGTTAGGAATGGCTCTTTAGCCGCGGGGCAGGGCCCGCTTTCGTTCTAGAAGCGTCACCACCGGCGGTCGAGGTAAAACGGGGACAGTGACAGCAGCGACCTCTCAGGGTTGTGAGGAGGGTCAAATGGGATACTAATCTCTCTCCTATACTAATATTAGATCAGTCTAAACTAGTCTAATAATTAGAGAACAACAAAATAAGCTACACAGTAGGTGCTAAATAAACGTGAGCTGACACCGTCAGCAACATCGTGATCGGGCCACAAAGAGCCAGGCTCCGAAGATGCTGTTGGAGGCGGGGGAAGAAGGCAGAGAGAGGGGCTGAGCTCGAGAAGGGCCAGAGGGGAGAAGGAGGGGGAGATCGGAGACTATGATAGGTGACTGACTCATAGACAACAGCTCTGACGCCGTCATTTTACAGAGGAAGAAACTGAGGCCCACTGCAAGGGGAGGACTCGCTCAGGGTCACTCGCAAGTCGATGGCAGAATTCAAACTCAAGTCCCTGACTCCTAATCCAGGGCATAAAGTAACGAAACATGCAGCCAAGGGAAATAGGGTTATCCGATGGCTGGTCCTCCCTGTTAGGGATTCAATTCCAAAAACACATATTAAAGACCTCCAGATACAAAGAACTCATTACCTCCTAGGGTAGCCCTTTCCACTTTAGTATAAGTTTCACCGTTAGGATGTTCTGACCTCAAAGCCCAAGCAGGTCTCTTCTAACCCTATTCCGCCCCAGCTGTTCCCAGTTCTGCCCTCTCAGGCTAAGCAAAAGTTGGTGTTCAGTCCGGTCTGACTCTCTGTGACTCCATTTGGGCTTTTCTTGGCAAAGATTCTGGAATAGTTTGTCATTTGCTTCTCCAGCTCATTTTACAGAGGAGGAAACAGAGGCCAACACGGGTAAGTTGCCCCGGGTATAAGTTAAACAGGGTTCAACTTGCCCAGGATCCTACGGCTAGTAAACATCTGAGGCCAGATTAGAACCCAAGAAGAGGAGTCTTGGGGGTCCCAAGTCCAGTGCTCTACTTGCCAGGCAGAAAGCCCGAGGTCTGACGATAATTATCCTAGATGGGAGAACGGGTGATCCGAACACAGATCCCAGCTTAGAAGCTGTCAAGTCACCCCAAGGTAGGTTATAGCAAATGCAAAGGTTTTTCTCCCCATTTTACAGAACAAGCTGAGGTCCAGAAAAGGCAGCTTAGTCTACAAAGTATAATTTCCGAGCCCTGGGATAACCAGTCAATGAGCATTTACTAGGGACAGACATACGCAAAACCAGAGGGAGAAGGAGCGGACATGCTGCTCTAACCTTCTCTGGGTGGGTGGGGAGAAGAAGACGGGCAACAGAGAAATTGGGGATTCACGTGAAAACCAAAGTTTACAGGCATGTCTGCATTCCTATTCCTTACAAAGCATCAAGGATTTCTCCATAAGGAAATCAGGGGAGCAGCTTGCTTCTGGGTGACAAAAGACTGGCCTCGTCCTGTTAGTCCTTATAAAGCAAGTTTGCCGGACCTGACATATAGACTCAGGAGGAAGCGGCTTGGTGCCGCTGCCCCCCATGGCCAGAGGTCGGAGGAGGGACATTTCTCTCTCTTTCCCCCATTGCCTCTCCCATCAATGGAGCTGTTAAAAATGTAGGAGACAATACATTCGGTAGGGAGGAGGGAGAGAGAGAGAGAGAGAGAGAGAGAGTCAGTCACTGAAGGCTACTGCCAGGAGCATGAATGAGAAGAGAGAGAAGTATGGATTCCAGAGAGAATTAGCCCTGGTGGTTGGGAATTGAGCTGGGGAGAAGAGCAGGCCCAGAGAGCTCAGTTGAGTGACCTGCCTAGCAGAAACCTAAGCCCAAGGTGGAGCATCATGAGGACATTCTTATAAAAGGAAGGCCATTGGTGCCCTGCAGAGATGGAGGCCTGGGTTGCCTTGGTCACGTGTGTTCATCACACATGCACCTTTCCACGAGTACACGCCCATGATAGCACTGAGCTCTATATATCTGTAGGAGAGTGTGACCCAGGTCAGTGAGGGAAAGGGAAGATGTTGGACAGCTGCTTTTCTTATCATGTCACCTCAGTGAATCTCTTTGCTTTTGAGCTAATGGTGTCTAATGGCTAACTGTTAAAGGTAGCAACACACTGGTGGGGGCTCCTAGTGTCATCACTAGACACTGCCTGAGAAGATATCATTTGGTAGGGCCAGAGGAATTAGAGCAGAAAGGAATCTGAGGTTATCCACCCATATTATAGGAGAGAAAATGGGAAAGTAACTTGCCCATGTTCACCCAGGTATAGTTTTAGCAGCAGGATCTGAATCCAGGGCTCTGTTTTCAAGTCCGGTGGTTTAGCTCTCAGACCACACTGCCTCTGCTTTCTCTGGCACATGATGAGGCCTCCCTGAGGGGGTTTGATCAGGGGAATGGAGGGGTCAGGCCTGCTTGCTTGAGGAGGTGGGAGTAGCAGAGGAGAACCTGCACAAGAGAGTCACGGCAGGGCCCCTTTAAATAGTGTTTAAGCCTTGGTTTCCGGATCATTACCTTCAGGCTACAGCATGGGGAGGCTCTGACCCAGCGCTGCAGCTGAGACACTGACAAGCAGCAGGACTGTGAGTCACGACAAACATATGGCCCGAGTGACGGGGATTCAATTTTGCCAACTTCTGTGGCTTCCCTGTTGGGATAATCAAGGTCTGCTCATCCTCCCTTCATTTTCAGTCTCAGAGCTGTAGGGTCAGAGAGGCCAGAGGGAGCCTTTAGGCTAACCTCCCCTCCATGTTTTACAGAAGGGGAAACTGAGGGCCAAAGGAGGAAAAGGACCTGCCCAAGGTCATCCAGGTGGTGGGGCCAGTCTAAACTCAGGACCTGCGACTCCAAATAGTGGGCTCATGTCCACTGTACAAAGGTGCCTCTTCCAAGCTCGAAGGACCCAGGAGCACAGGCGGCCAGAATGGGAGAAAGAGAGAAAATGGAACAAGAATGGGCAGAGCTCAGTTCCCACAACTTGGATAGATCAAGTATCAGGCCTTGCCTGAATCTTCTCTTCTGCTGGCCACACATTCCCAGCTTCTTCAGCCCGCAGGAACCCAGGCGTCCTGACTCTCTCTCGGCCCGCTCCTCTCTGAATCCAGTTGCGCCGATGCCGTCAGACAACGACTCGATGCCTGCTGTGTGTAGAGAGCCGGAGCCGGCGTCCCCGAGGAGGTCCGTGCTCGGCTCCTCTTTGCTCTCGCCCTGGCCGCAGCCGTAATCTCATCCAGTTAGTCTTCTACGTCTTCTGGCTCCCACCTCCCCGTGGCAGGGGCCTCCCTACTTCTGGAGGACGACCCCTTGGGGCGAGCTACCCAGCCCCGTCCCAGAAGAGCGAGAGGACCCGAGCTGGCATCCGAGCCGCGGGAGGGACTTCACGAGAGAACAGGAATCTGCCTCCAGGCGTCCCCTGGCCCAAAGGGTCCTCCATCTTCCACTCATGGGGCAGCTGGCTGGAGAGTCGGAGGACTTGGGTCTGACTCCTGTCCCTGCCACAAACAGCCCTCACGAGCTTGGACAAGATAAAGGAATTCGGGTCAGTCTGGGCCAATGGATTCTGGGTTGTTTAGCCTGAGAAGACTCGGCTAGTCAAGTGAAGCGACTAACTGTCTTAGGGAAGAAAATGAGGCTTTTCCATTTGGGCCTGTGAGGGCACAGCCAGGAACCCTGGTGGGCAAATTTAGGCTGGGGGTTGGGGAAAACTGCTTAAGAATGAGGATTGTTGGGGGCAGCTGGGTAGCTCAGTGGATGGAGAGCCAGGCCTAGAGATGAGAGGTCCTAGGTTCAAATCTGGCCTCAGACACTTCCCAGCTGTGTGACCCTGGACAAGTCACTTGACCCCCATTGCCTACCCTTACCACTCTTCTGCCTTGGAGCCAATACACAGTATTGACTCCAAGAAGGAAGGTGAGGGTTTAAAAAAAAAAAAAAAAAGGAGGATTGTTCCTAAGTGGCCTGGGCTGCTTGGAGCAGGAGGGAGCCCCCTCTAGGGAGGTCTCCAAGCAGAGGCTGCCACTTTGGGGGGATTCCTGACCCAGCACAGTCGGATTGGAATAGATGCCTCTGGGCTCCCTAGAGTTCAGAGACTGTGATTTTGAGGCTCCAAAGGGGAGCAGGGAGTGGAGTGGAGTTGGCCCTCCAAACGGGATTGCGTAGAAAAATGGGGGATCCCTTCCTCAGTGGTGGGAAGAGCATGAACTCTTCCTGTCCCCAGCCATGGGTCTGGGGATCACAGAGGGTGGAGAAGAGAATGTCAGAAGTAGGAGGCCCTTAGAACACGGACCAGGGCAGCCAGGGAGGGGAGGCTCTTCTGACACGGAATGCCAGAGCTTAGAGGGGGCTTCGTACAGGGAATATCCGAGCTAGAAGGGGCCTCAGAACAGACAATGTTTGAGCTGAGAGGGAACGTGAAACATGAAACAGAGAATTCTGGAGCTTGCAGGAACCCTAGAACACAATGCCAGAGTCAAAGGAGACTTGAGGTACCGCGTTGGGGTCTTAAATGCTCCAAGAAGAAGCTCAACCTGAAGAAACTCCTGGGCCTGCATCCTAGAGCTGGTCCAGCCTCTCCAAGTCACTGGCATCGTTTTCCCCCGATCCTGTGCCCAGTTCCAAATCCACACCGTGATCCACCGCTGCCTTCTTGAAGACCAGCTGGCAGGGCCTCGTCTCCTGGCATCGGCCCTTCCTTGACACTCTTGGTAAAGGGAGTCACCGTCTTCCCACCTTTCCTGTTCTCTACTTCCACTTTTGGAAAAGCCCTGCTTCATCCATCCGTCCATCCATCCATTTTCCGTCCATCCATGGAACACAAGCCAAAGTTGGCATTCAGTCTGGTCTGAGTCTTTGTGACTCCATTTGGGGTTTTCTTGGCAAAGACTCCGGAGAGGTTTGCCATTTCCTTCTCCAGCTCATCCTGGAGCCTTAGTGCTGACATGACACCATGAAGGCCATCAAATCTAATCTCCACTAGGACTGGAATCCCTTCTAGAATACAGATCAGGGGTTCCCAAGCTTTTTTGGCCTACCACCCCCTTTCCAGAAAAAATATTACTTAAACTCCTGGAAATTTTTTAAATTTTAATAGCAATTAATAGGAAAGATAAATGCACTTGTGCCATCACCGCCCTCCTGGATCGCCCCAGCACCCACTAGGGGGCGGTAGCACCCACTTTAGGAATCACTGATATAGATGATAGGGAGCCATCTGCTTGGAGACCTCCAGTGATGGGGCACTCACTACCTCCAGAGGCAGTCAGTCCATTCCACTTTGGACAGCCCTCATGATTAGGAAGCTCTTCTTTACACTCTTCTTCCCAAAGAATCTTTGGGCTCCAATCCTGCCATACCTGTGTGGCCTTACAAAAGTCATTTCCCCTCTGGGAGTCTTAGCTATATCTCTTGAACAAAGGATTTGGCATATATGACCTCCAAGTTTCCTGCCACCTCTATATTGCTCCTAGTTCTGCTTTCTGCAACAACCCATCCTTAGTGTATGGAGGGAGCTGATGGCAGGGTTTTTATCCCTCTTTTACAGATGAAGGGCCTGATGCTCAGAGACGTTAAGTGTCTTGCCAGAGGTCACACAGCAAATGAGCTGTGAAATTAGAGAGCGCGAGGCTGCCGGGCTCCTAGAGACTATTTCCTGTGACATTATTTGTCCAGAAAAAAGAAAATAGTTGGGTAGAACGGAATTTATGACTTGATTCACAGAATTTTTTAAACAGAATGAGAGTCAGAAGGGACCTGTGTGGGCATCTAATCGAATTCCTGCCATGAGTAATGAGTCCTATTTATAATATCGCTGAAGAGCGGGCATTCAGCGTCTGCTTGAGAATTTGTGGGGAAGGGGGGCTCCACGACCTCACCAACTGCCCGTTCCGTTTTGGGCCAGGTCTTGCTGCTTTCAGGGACCATCTGGAGAATAAACGAGAGATCCTAGAATAGAAGCACTGCTCGGGGTGGGCATGGGGCTGGCGGTCATTGTGCGAGCCTTTTGGCAGACGTGTATCTTCTCCACTCCCGGGATGCCACAGAAGGCTCAGTTAAAAGGCCCGGGAAGATTTGGACTCAGGAAAAGAAGATGGGGGAGTGGGGTGCGAGGAGACACATGAGGGCTGTCTTCAAGGATCTGAATGGCTGTCTGGGTTGAGGAAGGACTAGACCTGTTCTGCATGGCCCCAGAGAGCAGAAACAGAATTTACAGGGAGAGCTTGTAAGGAGGTTGATGTTGGCTCAATGACAGAGAAGAGTTTCTAGCTATAGAAACTGCCTTGACATGTAGTGATCTCCCCATCACTGGAAAAAGTCCTCCCTCAAGGAGTCTATAGGAGAGAGATGGTGGCACTGAATGGTCACCAGATGCCCTCTGAAGTCCTTTTTCTGTTCTGGAATATTCAGTTTGTGGTTCTGCTCCACCCTGGAAGGCCATGTGGAGGAGGGTCAGGGACACTGCCAAGAGGAGGGGACGGGGGGAGGAAGAAGGACTCACAGGGCTCTGGGATACTCACCCTGGCACACAAAGGAGGAAGGAGTCTCCCCAGGGTGAATTCGGCCTGTAATGAAAACCACCTTCTGCTCAGCACCTTCCTTGAGGTTGTCTGCAAAAGGAAAGAAGAGAGACATCAGCTGGATAGGGTAGAGGATGCGCTGAATGGTGGCTCAGAAGGCAAGTGGGATCTTTGAAAAATACCTAGACCAATGGCCCAGCGGATTGAGCTCTGGGTCTGTAAGTCCCGAGTTCAAATCCAGCCTCAGACACTTTGGACAAGTCATTGAATTTCTGTCTGCCCCAGTTATCTCATCTATAAAACAGAATACCCATCTTCAGGCTAGTCATGAAGATCAAATGAGATAATATTAATGAAGTGCTTAGCATGTACCAGGCACACAGTAGGTGCTACATAAATGTTTATTCCTTTCTCAATTCACTTCATTCAGTTAAGCACAGAGGAAACGGCCTGATAGATGCTGAACACTGACTGTGTGCCCTGCTCTTGGGGACACAGACAGAAATAAGACATGGTTCCTGCCTTCTGGGACAAGAACCAAACATCCTTCTTTGGAACTTAGTCAATCCATAAGCAAGTGTTTATTAAGCACTAAAGCATGTCCTCTGTGCCAGGCACTGTGCTAGAAGCTTGGGATATTAAAAAAAAAAAAAAGCTCCTGCTCTCAAGAAGCTTCAACTCTGAACTGGAGGAATTCCATGTGAACTGGAAAGACCTCCAGGAATTGATGCAGAGCAAAAGGAGCAGAATCAGGAGAACATTGTACACAGAGATGGATACATTGTAGCACAATTGAATGTAACTGACTTTTCTACTAGCAGCAATGCAATGATCCAGGATAATTCTGAGGAACTTATGAGAAAGAATGTATCCACATCTAGAGAAAGAACTGTGGGAGTAGAAACACAGAAGAAAAACAACTGCTTGATCACATGGGTTGATGGGGATATGATTTGGGGATGTAGACTCTAAGTGATCATCCTAGTGCAAATATCAATAATATGGAAATGGGTCCTGATCAGTGACACATGTAAAACCCAGTGGAATTGCAGGTTGGCTACAGGAGGGGGGTGGGAGGAGGGAAGGGAAAGAACATGAATCTTGTAACCATGGGAAAATATTCTAAATTAATTAAATAGAATTTTTAAAAAAGAAGCTTCAATTCTTTGGAGAAGGTGACATGGAAATATAGAGGCATATATAGACCCACCTTAAAGTGGAGAACACTAACAGAAGTGGGTCACAGTGCCTAAGCTAAGCCTTGAAAGAAGCCGGGGAATCTAAGAAGAGAAGTTAGCAAGGCGAGCATCCTAGGCATGAGGCACAGCCAATACAAAAACGTCAAGATGGGAAATGGAGAGGAACTTTAAGGAGGTCAGAATGTCTATGTTCACACATGCCAGAGGAGACTGGTGCCTTCTCCCTCTCCATGCACCTGAGGATATTTCTCCCATCACCCACCCCTCTGCCCAGCAGTCCAATGGGAGCCCCTCCTCCCTTCCCCATCTGGGGTAAGGGGCAGGCTCACATGTGGCATGAGGGTGCCGTTTGGGCACTCGGTCTCTAAAAGGTTCGCCAGTAGTAGAAGTATAGACGGAACTCAGCTGGAACAAACTTGGAAAGTTGGAAAGGGACAAATTGTCAAGATGTTTAAATGTTATTTCATCCTAGAGGTAATAGGAAGCTGCCACTAGAGGTTAGAGATCCACAATTTTACCCCGTGTGAGCCCTCCCTCCATCCCTTCCTATGTGTTCCCTTGTTACTGGTTCCCCCATTCCACTCATCCAGTCTTATAGATTTGGGACATCCATACTTCCTTCTTGGCACACCACCAAACTCCACATCTGTCTAACCTAGGATTTCAAAGTAGGAGGGATTTAAAGATGATCTAGTCAAACTTCTTCTTTAGATAGTGGGGACCAGAGCGGGAATTCAAAGTGAGATCCTCGAGGAATGTCCTACCACCACAGGCTACCCCCATATCACCCCTGGTCTTCTCCAATTAGAAGCAATGAGGTGGTCAAGTAGATAAAGGATTGGTTTTGAGGTCAGACAGATCCGAGTTTGATATCCATTGCAGATACTAGCTGGCTGATGCTGGGCAAATTACTTATCTTTCTTGGTCTCAGTTTCTCAATTATACCTCATAGAGTTGTTGCAAACAAATGGAATAAATACTATTTAAAATGCTTTGCAAACCTTCTATAAATGTCAGATAGTATTATTGCCCTTTGGATCCTCCTCCCACTGGTTACACCATTATCAATAGAATCCATCAAATTACCCCATCCTACCTAAATTAAATAGATAGAATTCTAGGACCAGCTACCATAACCAAGGAATGCATCTCAATTTGGTGAACCCAATCAAGCATTTTAACCAAGTGTGAAAAGGTTTTGATCAGTTTTGATGCCTCTAATGTGTCACTGGATAAACTAGAATGATAGTTCAGAAAAGGGGTCTCCGTTTTGGGGCAGGAAATCTGGTCATGTGCCTCATGCCTTCCATAAAACAGAAGTGGCAAATAAGAAAAGTATTTTCTCCAAACCCTCTGAGACGTTGCTTGGGGGGAAGGGGAAGAGCACTTTGGCTTTGACCTTCTTCTCTACCCTCCCCCATTGACCTCATGAAAGAAGACCTAATGAACTTCAGGGGTCCAGAAGATTTCCTATTTTTCCACTGATAACCTTGTCATTGGAACAGCTGACAGTCATGCATCCGGAACCAAGGACAGACTGGGCATGGATTGAAAGGTCTACAAAGAACCCAATAAAGAAGATACATTCACTCTGCCTAAGGGAAAGCAGGAACTATGAGTTCTCCCTTTGTTATACGTGCTTTCTCAGCTTAAACTTATTTTCTCTCTGGATTCTATATATACTTATGGGAGAGCATCAGACATCTGGGAGTTTTTTGGTACTAATTATTCTTACTGGACTATCTTTATAAATACTCCTTTCTAAAAGCCATTTAATTCTGGTTCACTAAACAATCATCTTGGGTAAGGAGGAAATACACTGATGGGGGCTCATGAGCTATTAGACTAATAATTCCAACCTCTCAGAACTACCCAATGAACTGTCAGGTGTGTAGTAGATTCATCTATGCAAGTGAGATTTGAGATAGTAAATACAGAGTAAGTGCTACTTAAGTTAATTCTTACCTCTGACATCCTATTTTCTCAGGTCCCTCCCATCTCAGAAGTTACCAGTTTTCCATGTCCTGAGGTCCTCCCCAGCTGACATTATGTGTTCTGTGTTCCAAGATCTCTAAACTCAGAAATTTGGGGATCAGAAGATGTCTCCACCAGCTCTGAAATTGCGTTTGATGACTCTCTCCAGCTCTGACATTTTGTGTTTTAAGTCTTAAGGTCTCTCTAAGCTCAGACATTCCCTGTCCTGTGTTCTCAGATGTCTTCCAGTCCTCTTCCATAATTTGGAGAGGACTTGTACATCTTCATGCATAGATGGATATATCTACATAGATGCACATATATGCATGTATATACATATATTCAGGGCAGCTCACTGGTGTAGTAGAGAGAGCACTAGACCTGGAGACAGGAAGACCTGAATTCAAATCCACCCTCAGACACTTACTAGCCATGGGGCTCTGGACAAGTCACTTAACTCTCTTTGCTTCAGTTTCCTCATCTGTAAAATGTAGTAGCCAGAGAAGGAGACAGCAAACCACTCCTGTATCTCTGCCAAGAAAATCCCAAATAGGGTCACAAAAAGCTGGATATGACTGAAACAACTGAAAAACAAATATGTATGTACACATGCATATACATCCAGACTAAAGACCGCACAGGACAAGAGAGTGTGGATGGATAAAGAGGCTTCATCCCATGAGATCTTCATTGAAGTCAACATCATCTGACTTCCTGGCTCAGGCTTCCTTGGGACAGACCTTTGGCTATGATTCAGACCTTCAGCCCCCACCTTCCCTCCATCTGGGACGTTCCCTAAACCTCCCCAGAACAGCTGGTTCACTCCCTAGGCAGTCACCATTGCTGGTTGGCAGCCCAGCTATTCTTTACTATGGCCATTGTTACTTTCGCATTTATTCAAAAAGAGGCCATTTGAGAGGCCTTCCTGAGAGCTGCTCTCTGCAAGTTACGGGTGCCATCACTAGGGCACTCAGTGGGCACTGCCCTTGTCAGTGTGCCCATTTGTTGCCCTCGTGCCCAAATGATTTGGCTCCGGAACACTTCTGCTGACAGCGGGAAAATGTAAATTGCGTCTTCCATGTGCACCCTAATTTTATGCAGCCCTTGTGTCTTCATAAAAAGATAACGCTCGGGCTAATAAAAATGAAGCATTCTGGGGCTAATGCAAGTGAATGTTTATGTAGGCAGGTAACAAATTGGTTTGTCATTTAGCAGCCCATAAAAAGCATTCTAATCACCGGCCGGCAGACGAGAGTCGCAGCTTCTGCTGAGCTCGGGGCTTTCGGAGGATAAATAATTCTGAAGGGGTGCAAGATGGGTACTCGTGGCACCCCATCCTCCACTTCCAAGCTCCATCGTGCCCAGGTGAGGCACCGGGGTCCCTCTGGTGGAGCGGAAGCAGCCCTAGATTTGGGAAGCGAGTGAGCCCCAAACAGCAGCTTGGTTCAACCTGGGGAGGGGACTGTCCCTTCCCTTCCCTCAGCTCTTAGTGCCTTCTCTGCAGAATGGGGGAATTAGGCTGGATGACCTCAAAGACCCCAACCATCCTACGTCACTCAGGTTCCAGGATTTGGGGGGGTTAAATTAAAAGAAGCTGGAAAAATCGCTTTTAAGAGAATCACAGAATCTCAGAACTGGAAGAGATGGCAGAGGGTACCTAGTACAGCCTCCTTCTCAGTGCCAGAATCCCCTCAACAGGCTTTGGGCCAGTGGGCCTGACCAGCCTTTTCTTGGAGATGTTCAGGGATGTCCAGAGAGAAGCTTGCTTTCAGAGTTAGCCTGTTCCATGGCTGGACAGCTCCACTTGTCAGGAGTCTTTCCTGATTTTAAGCCTCCATCTTCCTCCATTCAATTCCTTCTCCCACCCCAAAGAGCTCTGTTCTAGCCTTCAAGGCCAAGCTGATGGTAAAGGTCTTTGGATCTCTGCCATCTGAGAAGCAGTTGAAGGATCTGGGGGTGTTTCACCAGGAGAAAAGAAGACTTGCGGGGCATATAATAGCAGTCTGTCAATGGAGAAGAGAATGGACTTATCCTGCTTAGCCCCAGAAGAGCTCAGAACCAGGAGCAGAAGAGGAATTGGTAATGCCCTTCCAGTGTGGGAAAGACCTTCCCTCTCTCCAGGCAGAAGCTGGTTGATCTCTTGTTGGAGTTCTAAGAAAAGGAAGCCTGTCCAGGTGTAGGTCGGGCAGGATTAGCCCAGGTGCCCCTTCCAGACCTGAGACTGTGAAGAAGGGAGAAGGCAGAGTGCCTGGGAACTGCTCTCCCTTTCCTCATTCCACGCTGGCTCGCCCAGTAGATGCTGGGATTTCCCAATCAGGCTCTCATGGCCAGGGCAGGCTGGTCAGCAACTGGTTAGTTTGAGGAAGGCATCCACTGCTGCTGGACCCACAAGGAGTGAAAGAAGGCATGACAGGAAGGAGAGAAACGAAACAGAATGGAGAAGGAAGCAATGTCCCAGAGCACAGACCTCAGAACAGAAAACAGAACATCTAAGCCAAGAGGGACTGCTGACCACAGGAGAGCTGAGCCCTTCCCTTTGACAGAGGAGGAAACTGAGGTCTGTAGAAGGGAGATGGCTTGCCTGAGGTCACTCCCAGCATTCCTCTGTTGCTTAGTTAAATACTTCCTTCTTCTCCAGACCTGAGGGACCTCCTCACCCCCCAACGCCCTTTCAGATGGAGCCAGCCGAAGTGTCCCTGTTGGAAGACTTGGCGGAGCCGTCCCAGGAGGCAGCTGACTGTCCTTGGAAGCTTCCACAGTCCATCCCTAACTCCTTGGGTTCATGTAGTCAGCCTTGCAGACGTCCCAGAGACCTCCAGGCAAGAGCTTGTTCTCTGCTGCCTGGGGGACTCGGAACACCTCCGCAGTGCCAGGTATCAAGGGGGGCTGCCAGGCGGGCACAGGGAAGCAGACCCACCCCCCTGGGAGGGATATGCAAGCCACAGCCAGGACACAGTGGGCTTTACCTCAGCAATGGGCTTTTTCCAGAGTGATGAGACTAGAGTTCAGCCTTACGGTTAATGGCAATAAACAAGCCATCTGCTTTCCCATGAAAGCCCATCCAGAAATGGAGAGCACCATGGTGAGACTCTAGCAGGAAGTGGACAAGGGCAACATGCCTAAAGTTAAAGAAGCCATTCGCTATTATGAACATCTGTTCACTGATGACTGGTTTGGCACAGCTCAAACACCTTCCATGGCTCCCCATCTCTTTCCTACAGGATCAATGTTTGCATTCAAAGCCCTTCCAGCATAGAATTCCCATCTAGAATTCCATTTTAGCTGCCAATTATTGCCTGTCTTGCACCCTGGGCCCCAGGCAAAAATGAAGTCTTTGCCATCCCTTGAATATGACCTGGCATTTTTCTTTTGGTATGCCAAGGGTCGTGCTGCCTCTTCATCCTTGAAATGTCCTACCCTCCACCTCTGGTTGGTGGATCAGCCAGCATCCAAGCTCCTCAATGAAGACTTCTGGATAACTCCCAAGTCACACGCATCTCTCCACTCCCTAGAGAATCACGGACTCTCCTGGGTGGATCATAAGAACAAAACCGAGAGGGCACCTAGTCCACCCTCTGCCCATTCATTCCCTGAATCCCGGCAGTACACTCAATGGATGATCATAGGATGCTTGTCATCTTTCTCCCCAACGGCATTTATTCTAAAACTGGACCAACAGGAAATTAGTCTTTGGACTGAATGGAAATCTACCCCGTATCTTCAACTCCGCTTTCTCCATGTGCTCTTTGGCCAACTCATGCAGATCCCTTGGACTTCCTCGAACTCAGTACTCTATCTCTGGGCTCGCGGCCCATGCTGAAAAGTCCTCCCTCCTCACCTCCGCTTCCTGGTTTCCTTCAAGTCTCAGTTAAAATCCTGCCTTCTGCAAGAGGCCTTTCCCAGGTCCTACCCACTGCCAGAGCCTTCTCTCTGTGTGATGCCTTTCCAATGACACAGAGTGTGTGTGTGTGTGTGTGTGTGTGTGTGTGTGTGTGTGTGTGTGTGTAACATGGACATGTATATATAATCGACATACGGATCTTGAATTTGCAAGATGTCTCTCCCATTACATTGTGAGCTCTTTGAGTTTGCCAGGAACAATCCACCAATCAATCACCAAGTGTTTATTAAAATGCCAGGTTGTGTCAGAGACAAAATGAAACAGTCCCTGCCTTGAGGGGGCTTAAATTCTTTCAGATGGTGATGCCTTCTGTCTGTCACATGAGTTAGAGGGCACGGGCATTAAAATTAAATTTAATTACAATTTTAAAGGGCATTTTTCCTGGAAAAGAAAGGGAAGGGAAGGGAAGGGAAGGGAAGGGGAAGAGAAACAGGATTAAAAACTTGGAGTTTTGAAAACCAAGGTTGGAGGAAAAACCCAGATGACTGACTACCTAGAAAAGAAGTCTGAAGAGAGACCAGACAAATGAGGAAAACCAGGAAAGCATGGTGTTGAGAAAACCTACAGAAAAAAGGAGAATATCAAGGAGATGAGAGTGTTTGGCAGTTTCAAAGACTGAAGAAAAGAAAAGAAGTCTAAAATTGAGAGTCACAAGATGTGGGAATTAAAAGATCATTAGTAACTATGGAGAGAGCAGTTTCAGTTGAATGATGATGCCACAATGATGAGCATTAAAAAGAAAGTGAGATGAAAGAAGAAGGCATCAACTTATATATAGACTTCAAGGAATTTAGGCACAAAAAAGTTGAAAAAAATATAAAATGGTNGAAGAGGGAAGGGGAAGGGGAGGGAAGGGGAAGGGAAGAATGACATGAGAACTATCTTCAAGTATCTGTAAGGTTGTCCTAGGGAAGAGGGATTAGACTTCTCCTAGTGGGGAGCAATAGGCAAAAAAGACCAAGAGGGTCAATTTATGTTGACATCAAGAAAAGCTTTCCAGGGGGCAGCTGGGTAGTTCAGTGGATTGGAGAGCCAGGCCTAAAGATGGGAGGTCCTGGGTTCAAATTTGACCTCAGGCACTTCCCAGCTGTGTGACCCTGGGCAAGTCACTTAACCCTCATTTTCTAGCCCTTACCACTCTTCTGCCTTGGAACCAATACACAGTATTGACTCCAAGATGGAAGGTAAAGGTTTAAAAAGAAAAGAAAAAGAAAAGCTTTCCAACTTTCCCAAAGTGGTAGATTCCTATTTTCTAGAGTTATTTAAGTAACAGATGCCTGGCCCACTGGGCTCGGCAGCTCTGAAATTCAAGTATTCTGATTCTGGGTCCAATTACTACCAGTTTCAGTTAATGAAAAAGCCCCATTTCTGGGCACACCACTCCCAGGGATGGGCACAAACAAGCCACAGCTGAGCTGTTCCCCTCTGAAAACCAAGAGAAGAGTGAGAGAGGAGATTAGAGATGCCCAGGGCAGCTGCCTCAGTGCAGTGATACGGGTACAATCAGGACCCTGAGTCAAAAACCCATCTTTTTCTGATAAAGGTGGAATTTCTGTGTAAGGAGCAGTTTTTTCCCCATTGAGAACTTCATTTCCTCCTATAAAAGTCCTGCTTTTAATCTCAAATCCCCACTGGCGTCTTCATCTAAATCCAGGAAATGCTATTGGGCTTTAGTGATTAAGTCGAGGGAAGATGATTTTTTTTTAAACCAGCATTTTTGAGGGAGCCACAGAAGCTAGAGCTTATTTCAAGTTTTGAGAAAAAAAGGATCAAGAGTTTTAGCCTGATTCTGCTCCTTCCTGCTGATGTGTATCAGAGTAAGTTCCTCGCCTCCTGTGGGGCCTCAGTTACCCTTTCTGTAGAATGAGAAGGTCTTCGATCTACTCCACTCATTCTATTTCTGACACATCCAGGCTCTGTGACTCTGGGCAAGACACAAGCTCTCAGTACACACAGGCAGCTAATTAAGACTCATAAGTTACAGATGAACTCCTGGTCTGAATCCCACCTCAGCCGCTTACTGCTTGTGTGTGACCTTAGATGAGTCACTGTTTCCTCTCTTGTATTAATGAGGGAATTGGACTAGGTGGCCTCTGAAATCTTCTCCAGCTCCTGCCATTCTAAGATCTTGGTATAAAAGTTGGAGGGCTTCTCCTCTCTCTTCCCAACAAAGATCTTACAATCATGGCATTCAAAGCCTCTTCACACTCTTCATATTGCATTACTGATCCACATAGAGCTTGCAGTCCACTAAAACCCAAGATCTTTTTCAGATGTTCCTAAATGTTCTTAAACATAATTCTGTGGGCAGCTAAGTGGAGCAGTGGATAGACTGTCAGACCTGGAGTCAGGAAGATCAGAGCTCAAACATGGCCTCAGAGGCCTTAGCAGTGTGACTCTGGGCAAGTCACTTAACCCTGTTTGCTTCAATGTCCTCATCTATAAAATGAGCTGGAGAAGGAAATGGCCAATCACTGTAGAACCTCTGCTAAGAAGACCCCAAACACAAAGAGTTTTAAGTGACTAAAAAATGACTAAACAACTGCAATTCCATCATCTTATATTTGTGGAATTTTGGTACCAGAGAGTAAGAGGTTACATTTATCTCCAGTGAAGTTCATCTTTTTGGATTCAGACCAAGGCTCGGGGCTCTGTCAAAGCCCTTCTGGATTCTGACTCGTCATCTAGTGAGTTAGCTGCCACTTCCCACCTGATTGCCACATGTTAACGATTCCTTGATCCGCCATATTGGTAGGTCCTAGGCAAGCTGGGTAGGTCTCCAGAGTCCATCGTGATATTCCTGCCTCCACACCTTTGCTTTTAATGGGACTTATATGTGCTCTTGATCACCTTTCCTGGGGAAATCCTCTTCACAGGGATCTAAGACATCAATGACATAGAAGTTCCCTCCAGTGGTGCTGAGCGCAGCCTGTCCATGGGGTTGGAATGGATGGGAAAGCCCACCAACCCTTGGATCCTGAGCTTGACTGATTCCAGAGAGAGAGAGACAGACAGACAGACAGACATAGAGAGAGGAAGAGGGAGGCAGTGAGAGAGAGAGAGGAGAGAGACAGAGACACAGAGAGAGAGACACACACAGAGAGAGACAAAGAGAGGAAAGGAGAGGAGAGGAGAGGAGGAGAGAGGAGAGAGGGCAAGAGAGTGAGACAGACAGAGACAGAGAGAGGAAGACAGAGAGAGGGAGACACAGAGAGACAGAGGGAGAGGGAGACAGAGNAGAGGGAGACAGAGAGGGCGAGAGAGAGAAAGAGGAAAGGAAAGGAGAGAGGAGAGAAGAGAGAGGGCGAGAGAGAGAGAGAGAGAGACAGAGAGAGAGAGAGAGAGAGAGAGACAGAGAGAGAGAGAGAGAGAGACAGAGAGAGAGAGAGACAGAGAGAGAGACACAGAGAGAGAGAGAGAGATCAGGGAGAGTTCATATGGCCAGCTCCTATTAACAGGATGACGGATCAGGACCTGGAATCAGTAGATCTGAATTCTCAGCTAGATTTGAAAATTTCCCAGCTGTGTGACCATGAATAAATCACTTCCTATTTCTGAGCCTCAGTTTCCACGTTTGCACAAAATTGTATCTGTACTCTCTACTTCATTTAATGAGAAAGCAGTCTGCCAATCCTGAGTCACTCTGGGAAGGTAACTCCTCTCATGATTTGTGGCTGGGCTCGTCTGAATGAGAGCCAGGCCACTCTGGCCAATGTTGAGCACAAGGGAAGACCAAGGCCAGGTGCCCTCCCTCATTCTCCCTTGGGCTTGGGGACGTGGTCTTCTCTCCCACAATTCCTTGCCCTGAGGGGGTCAGTCTTGGGGCCCTGCTATTCAGCCTGGTCCTGTTTCCCCGGTCCTTTCCCATCTTCTCTGAGCATCCTTCCCTGCCCTTCTCTTTAATGCCAGGCGCCTGATGTAAGCAGTCATTTGCATTCAGATTTTTACTCCTCTACCATGTCCACAGACTGGCAGCCTCTCGCTGAGGCTGAGCTACAGAGGAGGGACAGCGGGAAGGAGATGCGGCGACCAGCCCGAATCCAGGGGAAGAATTCTGCAGGTGATCCATTTGCGCAACCTTCGGCTAAATTCTCCATCCTGGACATGTTAAGAAACTGAATTTGGACGAGCACGTGTTGGCGTCTGCTGTGTGCTCGTGGCTGCAGAGGGCCCAGAGGGACGTAGAAATGAGCCTTGGCCCCCGGGGAGCTCGCAGGCTAAGAGAAAAGACGGGGACGTATATAATTATAGCATAAAGGAAAGTGAACATCCGTAGGAGAGATACAGCACCCCGTACAGCTCCCCACTTGTGCTCGGGCAATCCAGGCTGAGGGGAGACAGAGAGGACTGACAGCAGAAACCGGCCTCAGAGACCTCACAGTCTGGGGGGCTAAAGAAGGATGCCCTTACGGACCCCTCAGTCTGGAGGATATTCGGGTAAATCACAAATCAGGGCAAATAAGAGGTGATTTTAGTGGCCAGTGTCAGCACCACTAGAAATCAGGATGTTTGTTGAGTGAATAAAGGGCCTGGATATGGGAGAGATGCTTTGGGATCCCATTTCAGGACTCCTCTGGGTTGGACTCCGAAATAGACGGGCCATCGCGTCTCAGTGGGCCTCGTCTAATCGGACGGGTCAGAGCCGGACGGACTTTCCTGGGAAGTGGGCCCGGCCCCATGCCTCCCCCGAAGGGTGCTCAGACAATGCATCCCCATCCGGCATCCGAGTGGGAAAGGTGAACTTTCACCCTGTCAGAAAATGAGAACAAATTTAATTGAAACATGACATCATTTCCCGTGTTCCCGGCCCTCGTTCCTAATTAATGCTCGGGACAATTTCCAGGCCTGCAAATAGATGGGTCTATCATGTCAGTGAAATCCAATGGAGCGGAAAGCGGGCACGAGCTTGGCTCCCTCACTACCTCGCATTTCCTGCAGGGCAGCGATGGATGGCGATGAGCCTGCGCTGGACAAGCGCTGCCCTCCGGCCGAGGGAGCCCCGCGTGCCTGGGGACGCTCAGGGCATCCATCAGGGTCAGAAGAAGTTTCTCCCTAGGAGGGCAGAAAATGTGGCTGATGGGGCAGGGTGGTCCTGGGTTCAAATCCGGCCCGAGACACTCCCTAGCTGGGTGACCTCATGGCCTAGCTTTGACGGCTCTTCTGCCTTAGAACCAATAGAAAGATTCTAAAACAGAAGGCCTTTTTTTAAAATTTTAATTACCAAAACAAGAAAGAAAACATGGTGCCTTTTCTCTCCAAGGATATCCTCTAAGGAGGAGGCAGAAGGGAGGGCTGGGAGGAGTCGTCTGGTGTCCTTTCCTCAAAAAGATGGCCCTCGACAGATTTTCACTTAGGTGGCACAAGGGGAGCTCCCCGACTTCCTAACCTCGGCATCTTGGCGCCAGAGACTCCGGAGCCCCCGCAGCAACGGCGTTCTGAGCCCCGGCCACGCCTGGCTCGAGAAGCCGGGCATCGAGAGGTTCTAGAGACAGAAGAGAGGTTCTAGAGCCGTGACAGAAAGCTCGGAGACGCTGGCGGCCCCCGTCAGGAGCGGAGCCTGATTCTACGGTAACAGAATTAGAAACGGAGGAGTCCCAGGGCCAGCCCGGGGCAGCCCACTCGTGTCCCAGGAGAGGGAAGAGGGGCGAAAGAGGACGAAGCTCTCCGCCATGGCCCGCCATCAGGTTCGCACCACACTGTCCTGCATGCAGGCTGACGCCGTGCCGGAGGCGCCCAGAGAAAAGCAGAGGCCTCGGCAGCGAGAGCCGCCGAGGCTCGATGCGTGTTGAGTCAAGAGAGAAGCTCACTTCATGGGGAAACTGAGCCAAATGAGGGTGAGGCCGGCCCCGGCTAGAGAGACCCCCGAGGGCGGCCTCCGGGGACCCTCCTCAGAGGGGAGGTTCTAGAGTGGGGGATGACCCCCACGTGATCGTGGGGATATCTCCCTAGCACCCCCAAGAGGGGTCTCCCCCTGGCCCAGCCCTGGACCCCGTTTCTCTATCTGCCGGACCCTAAGGAAGAGATGCCTGGATGAGGGAGTGCACAGAATTCTGGAAAACTTCAGTCCCGTCCCTTCTCCCCAGGAAAGAAGCTGAGGCTGGGCTGGTCTCGAATCTCCACGTGCTCTCATCCTCTCCCCCAGCTTTACAACCTTCATGCATTTATGATTTCGTGGAATCGGGAGCTCCCTGGGGGGCAATTCCTCTTCCCTCATACGGATCACCAATTTTTCTCTAACTTACAGTCTTGGGGACCTGCCTGGGGGCTCTGCAAGGGGCAGTGACTGACCCATGCGGCAGGCCAGCGTGGATGCGTCAGAAGCCAGATTTTACTCTGGGTCTTCCTGACTCCAAGGACCCTGGCTCTGAGGTCAGAAAAGCTGGGTCTATGATTTCCTAGCTGTGTGACCTTGCCCAAGTCTCTTTCCCTTGGAGGAACTCAGTTTGCTCATCTGTAGAATTAAGGGAGGTAGCCTGGATGGCTTTTGAGGCTCAGGACTCTATGATCTTCTCCCCATTGTCCATCTAGTAGCCTTGGGGGGAGACACCCCATTACCCCAGATGCCACCCTCCAACACAGCTTGACACGTGAGCTTTCAGTCTATAAGAATTATTCTAACAACGGCTGACAAAATAGTTTCCCCACAGCAGCCCCCATTACTTAGTCTAGTCGCGGCTCTCTGAGTCATAGAATCTCAAAGCTCCTCGAGTCAGACACTTTCTAGCTGGGTGGCCCTGAACAAGTCACTTCATGTCTGTCTGTCGGTCTGTTTCCTCCTCTGTAAAATGGGGATAAAAGTTCTACATTGACGCTAGCTGCTCTCATCATGACACATTCAGAGCCTTCCGCTGTGTGGATGGTGGCAGCTCCTGCCTCTTCCCGAGCCTCGATTTCCTGGATGAACGACAGGAATCCAGGACTTGGGATGGAGGGCACCGAGCCCTTCTTCTCCAGGTCTGGGCACTGGCACCGGGGGATCGCTGCCTTCCATGGCTGGGCCTGGCCTCCCCAAGCCCCATCCAAAGCAAGGGTTCATCCCTTCCATTAGTTTCCCTCCAGCCTGCAATTGAAATGCTGATCAGGGAGCTGTAGAAAGTCCCTGCCTGCCTCCTCTGCGCACTGGCCAGCTGATGACAGCCGGGGCCACCTCCTATGCCAGTCACAGCCCAAACAGAGACTGGCCTCTCCTGGAGGTCGGTCAGAGTCTCTCGTCCCCCCCCCCCCAGACCCTCTCCAATCTGGACCAAAGGAGAGTCAGGAGGAGAAAATGGGCCCTTGATGGGAGAGGATGTTGGGGGCCGGGAAATGCCCGACTCAACCACATTTCCACCCAGCAGATACTCCACAATGGAACTAAAGCAGGACACCAAACCCACTGTTGTCCTGGTGGGGACGGGAGGGGCCTCAGGGCACATCAAGTCCAACCTCCCAGCCCTCCATGGATGGGAAACAGAGGCCCCGTGATTTTCCCAGGGTCACAAAGCAGTGAGGGGCCCAAATACGAATCCAGAGACTGATTCTTAGTGACCAGTGAAGAAATGAGAGTAATTTTATAACAAAAATCTCTGACAAAGGTCTAATTACTCAGGCGTATAAAGAGCTAAATCAATTGTACAAAAAATTAAGCCATTCCCCAATAGATAAATAGGCAAGGGACATGAATAGGCAATTTTCAGATGAAGAAATCAAAACTATCAATAAGCACATGAGAGTGTTCAAAATCTCTAATAATCAGAGAAATGAAAATCAAAACAACTCTGAGGTATCATCTCACACCTAGCAGACTGGCTAAAATGACGGCAAAGGAAAGTCATAAATGCTGGAGAGGATGTGGCAATTGCTGGTGGAGTTGTGAATTGATCCAATCATTCTGGATGGCAATTTGGAATTATACCCAAAGGGTGTTAAAAGACTGCCTGCCCTTTGATCCAGCCATACCACTGCTGGGTTTGTACCCCAAAGAGATCATAAGGAAAAAGACTTGTACAAAAATATTTATAGCTGTGCTCTTTGTGGTGGCAAAAACCTGGAAAATGAGGGGATGCTCTTCGATTGGGCAATGGCTGAACAAATTGTGGTATATGTTGGTGATGGAATACTATTGTGCTCAAAGGAATAATAAACTGGAGGAATTCCATGTGAACTGGAAAGACCTCCAGGAATTGATGCAGAGTGAAAGGAACAGAGCCAGAAGAAGGTTGTACACAGAGACCGATACACTGTGGTAAAATAGAATGTGATGGACTTCTGTACTAGCAGCAATGCAATGACCCAGGACAACTCTGAGGGATTTATGGTAAAGATGCTACCCACATTCAGAGGAAGAACTACAGGAGAGGAAACACAGAAGAAAAACAACAGCTTGAACACATGGGTTGATGCGGACATGATTGGGGATGTAGACTCGAAACTACCACACCAATGCAACTATCAACAATTTGGAAATAGGTCTTGATTGATGACACATGTTAAAACCAGTAGAAATACGCATTGGCTATGGCGGGGGAAGGTCGGGGGGTGAAGGGGAAAGTAATAGCATGAATCATGTAACCATGTTAACTTTTCTAAAAAATAAAAATTATTAAATGAAAAAAATAAAAGCAATTACACCGAAAGGAAAAAAAAAAGAGGTAGTGAGCTCACCATCACTGGAGGGTTCTGAGTGGTAGAAGGGATTCCATTTTGGCCATTATTGGCCTGAGAGAACTTCCAACTCATATTATTGTGATCTGGAAAAAATGAAGCCTCAGGAGGGGCCACACATTGACCAAAGTCTCCCAAAACACAAGAGGCCAATAGTCCTAGACACCAGACCTCCGGATTCACTTTGCTGCCTTAGGAACACCTTCCCCATTTGATTATGGTCCCCAATTTACAAAGAAGGAAATTGAGGCCCAGAAGTGGGGAGTCATTTCTTCCACATGACCCAGTTGGCAGACTCAAGCTAGAACACTCACACCAGAGGGCTTTTCCCATTCCCCTTCTCCCCCAACACACACACACACACACGCACATATCTACATATATGTACCAGTCACATAGGCACACATGCATATACAAATATACATGTCCTCCCATACATACACATATCTGCATCCTCACACAACCCTAGCAAACAGGTATCCTGTCCTAGGGGGGAAAATGGCCTTTTCTTGTTTCCCTTTGCAGAATTTAAGCTAGGAAGCGAGTTCCACTGGTGCTACCAGGCTCTCATCATTAACACAGCAATTAGGCAATAATGGGTAGCTGATGTTTTCAGACTCCAATTTCATGCAAATATGTTCTACTTCCCTGAATTCTGGAAAGGAGAAAGAAACCTGGAGAAACATGGGTCCCCCAAGTCCCTGCCCACCTCCAAACCTAGGCTATTTCCGTACAAGGGATGTTTTCACAAGACCCAAATGCTCAGGCAGGGGACCTTGGAGGTCCAAAAAAATGTTTAAGGAGATAAGCACAAATATAGAGACTTTCAGACTAGTCTCCCAATAATCCTGGCATCAAAGACCTCCCAGCTTAGGCTTAGAGCTGCAAAGGACTTTAGAACATAGAATATGGGATGCCAGAGCTGGAAGGGATCTTAGAAAAGGGAATACTAAAGCTGGGAGTTTTGTTTCAAAATGACTCCTTTATATGCATTTTCGGTTCCAGAAAAACCAGCATATGAAAACTTCCTCATACGTGAGAGTCTATCTCTGACTTCTGCTTTTATTCAGGCTATCCACTAGATCTGGAAGGGCCCCTCATGCTTTGAATGTTCCATCCTAGGGGTGTGGAGTTAAGATGGCAGAGAAAAGGCAGGGACTTGCCTGATTTCTCCCCGATTCTCCTCCAAACAACTTCAAAATAATGCCTCAAAAAATTCTAGAGTAGCAGAATTCACAAAAAGATGGGGTGAACAATTTTCTATGTCAGGAGTCCAGCAGAAAATACCACCCCAGGCTGGGTGTAGAGCACAGTCGAGAAAAGGTGCCAGAGAAGGTCCCATCTCAGCAAACCAGCACAACTCTTAGGGGCAACTGAGTCAGTAGTATCAGCTTCCAGAGCTCTCAGCCCATAGAAGGTAATGGGATCAGATAATTGGTCAGAAGGCGATTACAGGAGACTCTTTTGCAGACCCCAGATGCAGGACTGTATTGCATTGTACATGGACAGTCCTGGGTCACCATCTTGGAGAAATAGCACACCAGAGCTTGCAGCCAGTGGAGAGTGAGGATTCTGTCAGTTCCTGGGAGGATGGTGGCTTATGGTGGCTCACAGACTAGACACAGACCTGAAGGAAAGAATTCTTTAAAAAGTGGAATTGGCCAAATAGAAAAGGAGGTACAAAAGTTCACTAAAGAAAATAATTCCTTAAAAATTAATGATTCCATGAGACATTAAGAAACAATAAAGTAAGAATGAAAAAAAAATAGAAAATGTGAATTATTTCACTGGAAAAACAACTGACCTGGAAAAAAGATTGTGGAGAAATAATTTAAGAAATTTGGGACTACCTGAAAGCCATGATAAGAAAAGAGTCCAAACGTCATCTTTCAAGATATTATCAAGGAAACTGCCCTTATGTTCTAGAACAGAGGATAAAACAGAAACTGAAAGAATCCACTGATCATCTCCTGAAACAGATCCCCAAGTGAAAACTCTTAGGAATAGTATAGGAAATTCCAGATATCCTAGGTCAAGGAGAAAATATTGCAAGCAGTTCAAAAAGAAACAATTCAAATTTTATGTAGCCATAGTCAGGATAGATTTAGCAGCTTGTACATCAAAGGATCAGAGGACTTGGAATATGATATTCCTAAAAGCAAAGAAGCAAGCTATGACTGCAACCAAGAATCACCTACTCAGCAAAACTGAGTATAATTTTTTTGGAGGAAAAAAATGGACATTTGGTGCAATAGAGAACTTTCGAGTATTCCTGAAGAAAAGGTGAGAGCAAAATAAAAAAATCTGACTTTCAAATATAAGACTCAAGAGAAGCATAAAAAGGTAAACATAAAAAAGAAATCACGAGGGATTCAATAAGAAATGTATACATTCCTACACAGGGATATGATACTTGTAATTCCTAACAACTTTATCATCATTAAGAAAGTTAGAAAGAGTATACTTAGACAGAAAGCATGAGTGTGAGTTGAATATGATGGGATGATATCTAAAAAAAAAATTAAGGGATGAAAAAGAGAAATGCACTGGGAGAACAGGGAATGAGAGGTGGTACATTATCTCCCATAAAAGGCAAAAAGGAATTTTTACAGTAGAAGGTGGGGGGAGGGGTGAATGCTTCATTGGAATTGATTCAAAAAAGGAATAATACACAATCAGATGGGTATAGAAATTAATCTTACCCTATAGGGAAGTAGGAGGGGAAGAAGATAAGAGAAGGGGAAGAGGATAGAAAGGAGGGAAGATTGGGGGGAGGTAATGGTCAGAAGCAAAATACTTTTGAAGGACAGGTGAAAGGAGAAAGAGAATAGGATAAATGAGGAAATAGGATGGAGAGAAATACACAATTATCATGAATGTGAAAAAAATTACAATGCAGTTCTCTGATATAGGCCTCATTTTTCAAATACATAGAGAACTGAGTCAAATGTATAAGAATACAAATCATTCCCCAATTGATAAATGATCAAAGGATACAAACAGGCAGTTCTCAGGCAAAGTAATCAAAGCCATCTCTAGTCATGTGAAAAATGCTCTAAATTCTTTTTGATTAGAGAAATTCAAGTTAAAATAACTCTGAGGTACCAGCTCACACCTATCTAATTAGTGAAAATGGCAGAAAAGGAAAATGACAAGTGTTGGATGGGATATGGAAAAAGCAGAATACGAATGTGCTGTTGGTGGTGGAGTTGTGAACTAGTCCTGCCATCCCGGAGAGCAATTTTAAACTAAAATCAAAGTGCTATAAAACGGAATACCTTTTGACCCAGCACTATATTACTAGATCTATATACCAAAAAGATCTAAGAAAAGTGAGAAGGACCCAACATGTACAAAAATATTTATAGCAATTTTTTTGTGGTGGCAAAAATTGGAAATAGAAAGGATGCCCATCAGTTGGGGAAAAGTGTGGTATACGATTGTGATAGAATACTATTATGCTATGAGAAATGACAAGCAGGATGCTTTCAGAAAACCCTAGAAAGCCTTATATGAACTGATGCAAAGTAAAGTGAGCAAGCACAGCTAGGTAGTACATTGGTAGAGCACCAAGCCTGGAGTTGGGAGGACCCGAGTTCACATCTGGCCTCAAACACTTCCAACTGGTGTGACTGTGGGCAAGTCACTTAACCCTAATTGCCTAGACATTGCTGTTCTTCTGTCTTAGAAAGGGAGAAAGTAAGGATTTTTACTTATTTGTTTATTTTAAAAAACTCCCACCTTCCATCTTAAAATCAATACTGTGGATTGGTTCCAAGGCAGAAGAGCAGTAAGGGGTAGGCAATGCAGGTTAAGTGATTTGCCCAGGGTCACAGGGCTAGGAAATGTCTGAGGCCAGATTTGAACAAAGTAAGGGTTGTGTTTTTTGTTTGTTTGTTTGTTTGTTTTTTTAAGTGAAATGAGCAGAACCAGGAGAACAATGCACACAATAATGGCGATATTGTACAATGATCAATGGTAAATGACTTTGCTATCTCAACAATACAATGAGCTAAGACCATTCCTAAAGATTCATGATGAAAAATGCTATCCATCACCAGAGAAAGAACTGATGGAGTCTGACTAAACATTGAAGCATACTTTTAAAAACTTTATTTTTCTTGTTTTTTTTTTAAAGAAAATTTGGTCTGTTTTCTTTCACAACATGACTAATATGGAAATATGTTTGCATGACTGCACATGTATAATCTATATCAAATTGCTTGCCATTTTAGGGAGGGGAAACAGGAGGGGGTGGAAGAAGGGAATTTGGAACTCAAATTTTCCAAAAAAACGTTAAAAAAATTTTATATGCAATTGAGAAAAAACAAAATATTAAAAGAAAAAGAATAAATGTTCTCTCCTTGGATTCCCTATCTTCTTTTGAAGGATACTTAAGTTATCAAATCACACATGGGAATTTCCCTGATTCCAAGTTATTATTGTTCTCTGTTTCTAGAAATCACGTTGTATCATTTGGCAGTGACTTATCAGTAAATTTATTGCTCCTTCCATTCCAATTCCAAAATCTAGTCCTTCCTTCCCACCCCCACCCCCAGACTATAATCCCCTTGAAGACAAGGACTGTTTTTATTTATTTGTTTGTTTGTTTGTCTCTCTAGCACTGAGAATATTAACTAGATGTTTGATGTTAAAATGCATTGATTCTAGGGGGAAACTGGGTAGCTCAATGGACTGAGAGCCAGGCCTAGAGACAGGAGGTCCTAGGTTCAAATCTGGCCTTAGACACAGAAACTTCCTAGTTGTGTGGCCCTGGGCAAGTCACTTGACCCCCAATGCCCCCCTTACCACTCTTCTATCTTGGAACCGATACGCAGTATTGATTCTAAGGCAGAAGGTGAGAGTTTTGATTATTTTTTTTAATGCATTGATTCCTGGCTTGTATTCCAGTTTTGTGCCAATATTAGAAAATGAACACTATATGGGCAGGGATTGGGGTATGTTCCTCTGTCTCCTACACCTGATGCCTAGCATGGGACATTATGCACAGGGTAGGTTTAATAAGCACATCATGAATTTCAAATATGACTTCCAGCCACTCTCCCTGGCCTTCTCTCCCACATCCCACCTTCATCTAGTGCATGCATTCATTTATTCACTCATTTGTTCATGAATTGATGAATTTGACAATTATATATTGAGCACCCATCATGTATAGAGTCTGTACTGGGTGATGGGGAGCCAACAGGCTAAAAGCAGGCATGGTCCCTAATTTCAAAGGGATGGTAATCTAGCCTGGCGATACAACATGCAGAGAGAAATCTATACAAAATAAATTCCAGGTACCTGAGGGTCCAGGAGACGAGAAAGTGGGGCTTGAGCTGAGCCTTGAAACCAGCTAGGGAGTCTAAGAGATGGAAATGCCAAGTGAGAATATTGCAGGCTTGGGGATGGAGTGCTGTAGGGGAGGTATGGTAAGAAATCTAATTTGGGGGGCAGCTGGGTGACTCAGTGGATAGATGGGCAGGCCTAGAGATGGGAGAACTTGGGTTCAAATCTCTGAGGCTTCCTACCTGTGTGACCCTGGGCAAGTCACTTAACCCCCTTTACCTGACCATTATCACTCTTCTGCCTAGGAACCAATCCTTAGTATTGATTCTAAGATGGAAGATAAGAGTTTATAAAAAAAAAAAAAAGTCCAGTTTCATTAGACTGTGGTGTATGGGAAAGGCACTCCAGCTGTGCCCCCTGCCTGGAAGGTGTATCTTCCTCACCTCTGCCCCTAAGAACCCAGTTTCTTTAGAAATGCAGTTCATGGGCCACCTCCTAAATAAAGCCTCTCCTCATTCCTCCAACTGCTGGTTAGTGTCTTCTCTCTCTACAAACTCCTCCTAAAAACGACCTCCTATTCCTCATATTTAGTTCAGATATGCATATCCCGGTTCACGTCCATGCTGTCTCCCCCAATTGCATGTAAACTCCTTAAGGACAACGACTCATTTTATTTTTAATTTTTATTCTCAGGACTGAGTACTTTGCCTGGCATGCAGTAGATCAATTATTCTAAAAATCAGTCCTAGGAACAAGAACACCCACTTCTCTGGTTCTTAGAACCATTTCTAAACTTCACAAAGGGCTTCCCTTGCTGCAGTCCCAAGAGATTGACTGACACTAAGCATTAACTCCATTTTACAGATGAGGAAGCTGAGGCCTGAAAATGGGAACATGGAGGTGAATTGCCAGAGATTGCCCAAGAAGGCAGTATGAGGCTTGGCAGAACCTAGCTATATCCTGGCGGAGTAGGAGAGCCGGAGTGGGAACGCACCCTGAAAAGTCAGCCTGTGGGCCCCGAGTCTGATGCCAAAGCTTGGTCAGAGGGGAGGAGCTGGTGGGCCAATAAATATTTTTTATAATGGATTTTCTTTAACAGAAAGCTCCATGGAAGACAATGTGGGGCTGAGAATGGACAGATGGTGCCTTTGGAGGCCTCGCTTGCTTCTGCTTCCTAAAGGGAAGAGATGGGGAAACCCAGCCAGAACCTGACAAAACCTTCTCTGGCGGGTGCGAGCTCAAAGCATGAAGTCCCCACCCAACCAATAGCCCCAAATTCAAAATCTCCAGCACATGGTGGGAGATAGAACCTTCCTGCCTTTTGCTCAAACATAGATCCCATAAAGCCAGAGACAACGTTTGAGGAACCTTGTGTCCCACTTTCTTATTTACAGAGGGAACTAAAGTCCAGAAAGGGGAATGAATTGGCCCGGGGTCACATAGCAAGTAAGGGACCAAAGAAGGATTAGAACTCAGGGCTCCTGATACCCAAGTCAAGTCAGTCAGTTAATAAACATGTTATTAAGTACTTACTCTGTGCCAGGCATTATGCTAACTGCTGGGGATACAAATACAAATTTAAAAAAAAAAGGTAGTTCCTGCCTTCAGTGAACTTATAATCTAATGGGGGACACTGAAAAGGGGGAGTGGGGAGAAGGCGCCATCTTGGGGGCATGATGGAAAAGTCTAAAGTAGTCCTAAAGCAGTTGATTTTCTATTATGCCAGGCTGCCTGCCAAGGGCTCCCTGAGCACTCTGAAATGGCTCTTCGGGGAGGACTGAGTGGGGGTCATTCTGTTGCTGCTTTTCAGTAGCGACTGGGGAAGAGGCCAAGATCTCTCTGGTACGGGACAGGCCTGACCCTTGTCCCTTCCTCTCCCGGAAGCTTCTGTAGGAGATCTTTCTTCTGCTTTATAAAGGTCAAGATGACCAGCATGGCTCTCGTTCTTACATGCTTTCCTCACAGCCCTTCTCTAGGAAGGATGAAGGAATGGCAGCGTGGGTAGATGGATGTTTGTAGAGTCCCTCTACGGACAGCATTCTGTGTAGGTACTGAGGGCACCAAGACCATCCCTGCACGTCCTGAGAGAAAACATGAGGTAAAGCATCCTAAGACCAGTTCACGGAAGGTTTTTAAAGCTCTTACTGTGTGCAGAGCCCTGTCCATTGGGGAATCCAAGGATGAAGGGGGGCACTGAGGAAGTTCATGCCTTCCTGGAGCGGAGGGTGCACGGGAGCTGGAGGGGGCTGACCTCGTCCAAGACTGCCCAACACAGCCAGGATGAGGGCTGAACGATCCAGGCACTGAGGACCCCCCGGGAAGGGGGACAGACGTGAAAATGGAGCTTCCCTAAGCCACTTCAGGGCTGCTTCAGGGGTGGCGAGCTCGCCCTCTCTGAGGGTCTTCAAGCAGATCCTGAATAATCTGAGCCAGCCAGTCAACAAGCATTTCCAGGTGTGGGGAAAAGCAAGTTGGTCAATGCAGGGAGTGAGATCTTCAAACACAAGAAAGGTAGGAAGGGGCTCTGAATGCCAAAAGACGTGATGCTGGGTCCTGGGAACAATAAATAGGAAGCCCCTGGAGTTTACTGAGTGGGGTGGGGCCACGTGGTCAGAATTCAGCTTTAGGAAAATCATTTTGGAGGAAGGACAGATTGGAAAGGACACAGATGTTGGGGGGGGGAGGAAGGAGCCCTAGTAGAAGGCTATTGGAAAAGTCCAGGCAAGAGGTGCCAAGGGCCTGCGCCCACGTGTTGGGAGTCTCTGTGGGAGCAGATGGGATTACTGTCAGGTGTGCCCAAAGAGGGATTCTTTTCTAGGCAGAATTCAGACTAGATCGCCTTTGAGGCACGGAAGGCCAGGTCTGAGATTCTCTGGTTGCATGCGTATGCCTAAAAATAGGCCGTGGAGGAATGTGTGTGTATACATGATCAATGCCAGCTCATGGAGCCTTCCCAAACCAGGCGCACCCCAGGGACAGGCTGGGCCCCTCTCATCCTCAACAGGCCACCTGCAGCTGTGAGAGAGGAGAGGAGAGCAGATGGGTAGCCCAAGGGGTATCCAGAAAAAGCCCCCCACCTTCCAGGACAAGCTGGCCCCAGATACGAGGTCAGCCTCCCTCTGCCCAGTCCAGAGCAGGGTGGTGCCTCCTTAGAAAGACTTCTG
Source organism: Gracilinanus agilis (assembly GCF_016433145.1). Lineage (NCBI taxonomy): Eukaryota > Metazoa > Chordata > Mammalia > Didelphimorphia > Didelphidae > Gracilinanus > Gracilinanus agilis. The sequence goes on along the minus strand of NC_058133.1, from coordinate 29,728,363 downwards.
GGACTTGACCATGATCACCTAGATTCTCTGATTTCAAACCAAGACTTTGCCAACTGAAGCACTAAACTGCTCACTGAGGAGGAGGATGGTTGAATGTTGATGAGTTGCCTAGAGTGCATTCACAGAGATGACCTCAAAGTCAGATGTAATCTAATGGACAGAGCCCTGGATTATGTGGAATCCAAAGGTCCCTGGGGTCCCCGCTCAGTTTTGCTCATTGTTTGTCCCAGCCTTCACAATCAATCCCTTTTGGGGTTTTCTTGGCAAAGATCCTGGTGTAGTTTGCCATTTCCTTCTCCAGCTCATTTTATAGATAAGAAAACTGAGGCAGAGTTAAGTGACTTGCCCAGGGTCACACAGCTAGGAAGTGTCTGTGGTCACCTAGCTGCGCAAAGTGGGACAAGATGACCTTTGTTTCTTTACAGCTTGTTGATTGTAAAGTCTCCCACTGGCTCACTTTATCCTCACAAGAGACCTCTGTGTTGGCTTCCCATTTCTCCAACTTTTCTGGGTTATTGTCCCTCTATGTGCCTCAGTTTCTTCCTCTGTAAATTAGGAATAATACTACTTGCACTAGGATCCTGAAATCATCTAATATGGTCTCTTTGTTATTTTATTTTTTTAATTTTATTTTATCTTCAATTTCAGACTCACTTCTTCTCTCACCCATTGAGAAGGCAGGAAATACCAAACCCATTCCAAACATGAAGTCACACAAAACAAATTTCTGTATAATCCATGCTCTGCTGGGAAAAACAAAACAAAAAGGAAAGAGCCCTTTCATTTTACAGAGGAGGAAACGGGCCCAGATGAGGGAAGAAGGTATTTGCCCAGTCATAGGGATAGCAATATGGGAGCCAGGATTTGAACCTGGGGCTCCTTGACTCCAAAGCCCCCAATGGTTTGGCCATGAATCCCAGAAGTCTCCCCAGATCCCAACCTTGTATGACCTTAGGTGAATGCCCTCCTCTCTTTGAGCCTCTTTCCTCTATAAAATGAGGGAACAGGGCTAAGTTTCTTCTGAGGTCCCTACAATATTATGATTTTCTAAATCCCTTCCCTTTGACTGGGATCCGAACAAGTTGGAGGAGCAGAACGTGGGGCAGGGAAAGGCATAGGATGGTAGGGCCAGAGCTAGAAGAGACACTGGGAGTCATCTAGGCTAGGGAGACAGACAGATTTCAGTTCATTACAAGAAAGAACTTTCTACTGACCAGAACTGCTCAACAGTGGGACTGACTACCTAAGAGGATAACAAGATCCCCATCACTGGAAATATTCAAGCAGGGATGCCCACTTGTCATGGATATTGTGGAGGGATCCCTACGTATGGGAAGGCGGAAAGACTCTCAGAAGCCCTCTCAGAAGTTTCTGTGGCTTTAAGATTGGGGGATGGAGAAATCTACAATTCTATCATGATACAGAGGACTCACAGATTCTAGGATCTGAAATTCTAGGATTTCTTCTGATTCTAAGATCCTTTTGTCTCAAAGATTCCTTGAAGCCCAGTGACCCTGGGCAAGTCACTTCACCCCCATTGCCCAGCCCTGACCACTCTTCTGCCTAGGAACCAATACACAGTGCAGATGCTGAGATGGAAGGTGAGGGGTTAAAAGAAGAAAAATAAACAAGATCCCTTGATTCGAAGATGCCCTGTTCTTGGGCTCCCACCCTTCAAGGTTCTGAGATTTTGGACAGCCGGGTCCTCACGCTGGCCCAAAGCCCAGCCTACCCTACACACTCGTTTGCTTTCCAAGCCTCCCAGGGCTCAGAGGAATGTCCAGAATTCTCCAGTTTTCCTTCCCCAGCTGGTAGCAATGACATGGAGACATGTCTGCTTTGCCTCGCTCTAATCATCTCCAAAACAAATGGCAGCTCCAAAGGGGCCGGTGGGGAGGGGGCTCCAAGTGTTTTCCATTTAGAGCCCATGCATTATTTACACGGCCATTATTCCACCCAATTTGAGTTCATCCTTTCATCCTAATTTCAGTATAATCAAAGGCAATGAATATTTAATCAGGCAGCCTTCCAGAAACTGGCCAGCTCATTAACATAACGGCCTCGGGACTTCTGGGCTGCCTCCCTTCAAATGCACAGCATCTGCCCCTTCCTCCAGCCCTTTAGAGTTTCCAGCTCTAAAGTCAGCTCTGGAACTCTGGAAGCACCTCCTGAGTGCAGGGCTTTGGGCGCCTGCTGGGGACACAAAAGTGGATGAATGAAGGAATGAATGAATGAATGAATGAATGAATGAAAACCCATCTGCTAAATATTCTTTTAAGCATTGTGGATACTTTTGCAAGGAAGCAACATAGCCTCAACTCTCAAAGTGCTGGAGACAACCAACCAGTCGGATGGACCCAGAGCTGCTGCCCGCAGAGCTTGGCCTCTACCCCTCTGCCTTAGTTTGTTCTGAGCAGAGGCTCCCACCAATCGCCCACTTCCCAGCCATGTCCAAACCAGCCTTTTCCCCATCCCTCACTTCCACTCTCAGAACCATCGGATCCCATCAGAATGGAAGCTCCTTGAGGGCAGAGGCTGTCTTGTTTGCTTGTACGGTATTTGGCTCGTCCAGCCCATGGCATAGTGGCTTGGCACAGAGCAAACACTGGGTAAATGCCTTTCCATGCGTTCAGTTAGGAGCCTTTGGTCCGAGTCCTGATTCTTGCCAACTGAGAAGATGGAGGCAAAGCTACTGCCCCTCCCTAGACTCGACTTCCCTCTTTGGCAAGTGGAGATGGTGCTCTGAGCCCTCACCCACCTCAGAACGGGCCTGAAGGCCCCAGAATGAGGCTGGCTATGAAAGTACTTTGCAAACACTGCCTCTGACAGGGGGTGGCAGGTGGGGGGATCTGAGCTGCTGAAGAGGTGTATGGCCCTGGGCCAGCTCCTTCCTCTCCTTCTGGACCTCACTTTCTTCCCAGGTCAAATGACCAGAAAGAGAAGGTGGGTTCCCTGATGAGGTTCTCTGACTAGCTCATCAATGGGCTGCCACAAGGGGAACTCCATGAGTCAGACAGATCTCTAGAGGCTCACTGAAGCCAAGTCTCCCCTTCAGCACCTTGGACAGGGGACGGCTCCCAGATTCTATGTGGAATGAGTGCGTGAGGCAGCCTGGAACCCCAGACTGTGCCTTGCCAGCCCTGTCTCTGTCCTGTCATCAAGGGCCTAGACTGGTAGACGCCATTTGTCCTGGAATTCAAGGTCCTCCTTAATCTGGCTCCAATCTGGTTTTCCCAGTCATGATTCTGCTCTACAGCCTGGCCAAATTGGATTGCTTCAGGACGCATTTAAGATGGAAAGAATCTTGGAAGTCCTTTCAACTCCCCTTGACATTTTACTGGGGAGAAACACTAAGGCCCAGAGAAGTCCTATAACTTCAGCAAGGTCTCAGAAGCCCTTCGGGGCCAGATGTGGGTTCAAATTGAGGTCCTTTGATCCCACATCCAGAGACGCCTCCCCTGAGCTCTCACCTTGGTGTTTCTCTGTCTCTTGCCTCCATACCTTTGGCCAGGCTAGTCCCAAACCCCGGGACATAATCTCCTCATCTCTGCCAGCTCAGAGTCTCTTGAGCTGCCTTGTTTTACAGAGGAGGACACTGAGGTCCAGCGTCCAAAGGGTTGTGGCACATTTGACATTCCTCTGACAGGGTACATAGTTTTTCTGCGCTGATCCTCTGGAACCTACTTCCTTCACAGATGAACTCAGCTGCTTCCTCCTCCATCAAGCCTTCCCAGATATCTCCATCTGGCTGAAGAGCTCTCAGTTCTCTTTATCCAGCTGCACCCCCTCTCCTGAGCCTCAGGCTCCAATCTCTAACTATTATTGGGCACCTGGAGCTAGAGGCACTGTTGGCCAACTGACTGGATGATCCTCCTGTCCCCCAAAAGCTCTCCTTCTCCAAACTTCCTTATTACTGTCCTCCCAGGCCCCTGGTTCACCACCTGGAAGGAATCCTGATTCCTCACTGCCTGTCACCTTTGGAATCAATCTTCTCCTTTTAGACATCGTTCGAAAGTGCCCCCTTCTGTCATCTGGCACTGCCATCACCTCGAGGGTGCCCTCATCCCCTGTGCCACAAGCCCTGTTGTTGCTGCTGGTGGCTCTGCCTGTCTCATGTCTCTCCCAGCTCCACTCTATCCTCCATTTAGCCACCAAAGGGATGGCCCTAAAGTGTGGGTCTGATCCCCCTTCCTCAGTAAACTCCAGTGGCTCCCTATTACCTCCAGGATCAAATAAAAAGCCCTTCAGAGCCTGGCCAGTGTACTTCCAGAAACCCAATCCAGTGACACTGGCCTTGTGGCTTCTCCTTCCACAAGACATTCCATTTCCCAGCTCTGGGAATCTTTTCCAGGCCTGGAATTCTCTCCTTCCTCATCTCTGCCTTCTGGCATCCTTTAAGTCTTGGATAAAATTCTGTCTTGTACAGGAAGCCCCTCCTGACCCCCCAGGGATCCCCTCTAGTGGAGTCTGGCTCTTTGGCTTGTGCCCGCTTGCGTGCTGTGTCTCCTGTTAGACTCAGAGCTCTTGGAGCTGGGAATGCCGGCCCACATTAGGCCTTTAATAAATGCTCCGTGACTTGGTTTCCCTCTCCCTTCAGTAGAGGCCTGGCTCTCACCCCCTTCTCAGGACTCCCCTCCCAACCTTCTGCCTCCAGCTCCCCACACAGCGGTTTTGGCTGGATTTCAGATTTAGGGCCGGAAGGGACTTGTCAGAAGTTATTTTACAGATGGGGAAATGGAGGCCCAGAGAAACTGTGACTCTTCCCTGGGGTAGAGACAGTATTCGAACCCAGGTCCTCCGAAGCAGAGCCTGTGGCTGTGTCCTCACAGAACCGAATGGAGAGGAACCGCCTGGCCTCTCTGCTCTCCGGAGTCCACACTGCCCGAGACACAGCAGAAACACCACTTGTCCAGATCTGGGGCCCTCCCAAGCCCAGGTCAAGCCCAGCCGGGGCAGCAAGTGGAAGCTCTGGCCTGCCACCTGGTGGCCGGTCCTGGAACTGCACCCTCCGAGCTCGGCTCTCCAGGGTACCTGCCGGGTTCCCAGATTTGGGGCAGAGGCGGGAGCTGCCAAGGCCAAGAGGGCGCAGCCCCAGGCCCTGAGATGCTGCCTTCCGCCTGGGGAGATGGGGAGAACCACGCATGCGTGTAGGGCTCTACAGAAGAAATCAAGGGAAGCTGGGAGGGGTCCTGAAGGACCCAGGAAAGTGGCCAGAGCGGGTGTGGAAGGCCACGAGCGTCCCCAGAGGGCCTGCCTTCCAGGCACGGGAGGCAACGAGTATAAAGGAATGGAGATGGAAATGGGGGGTTGGGTGGGAGGAATGGCAAAGTTCCGTTTTACACATGAGGAAACTGAGGCTGAAGGAGGTTAAGGGACTTGCTCACACGGCTAGTAAGTGTTTAAGGCAGGATTTGAACTCAGATCTTTTAGACTCCAGGGCCAGGATTCCATTCGCGTCACCCCCTGGATGCCTCAAGATTTGGCAAGTGATTGAATATAGGAAGTGTGAGTATTAAGGATGCTAAAAGGCAATCCGCAGTTTCTCGTTCTAAGCTCCTCCCAGCGCCGGCACGCCCTGTTCTAAGCCCCGCCCCCATTCTTGACTCGAGTTTCCCATTTGAAAGTCTCCCAGCTCAGTCCGGGCATGTGAAAGCATGGGATGGGGGAGGGGAGGTGGTGGGGGGGGGGGAAGGGGCTGGGCTCCTCCCACCTCCCACCTCCCGGGGTGGTTTCAAACCCAAATACCTTGGGAGACCCCGCCAAGACCCCCAAACAATAGGGGCGGGCTGCCAGCGGGCATGACGGAGAGAAAGCAGACGGAGAATGTATCTGCTCTCCTTCCCTCCCTGGCAGGCGCCGCTGCCTGCCCGATGGCCAAGCTGGGGGTGGGCGGGAGGGGGGAGAAACTTTATAGGGCTGGAGCCAGGAAGCCCTGAGTTCAAATCCAGACACCCGCTCACTAGCTTATGGGATCTTGGCCAAGTCATTTACAGACGCCTGCCTCAGTTTCCTCCACAGTAAAATGGGGATGAGAGCTGGCACTGGCACAGCTGCAAAGGCCTTGGCACAGGACCTGCCTGGCACACAGTAGGGCCTGAATGCTGACCACTCCCTTTCCCTTCATTCCTCTCCTCCATTTTACAGATGAGGAAACAGGGCTCCCCAAAGCCCTTCCAATATGCCAACCCTTTAAGGGTTCTCCTGGGGCCTCTGGGGAGCTCAGCAGGCTCTTAGCACCCTGGGACTGCTGGCAAGTCTCCTGGCGCCGGCCGGCCTGCCTGCCTCGGCTCCCCTTCTTGCTCCTGCCTCCTTCCTCTGGGGACAAGCCGGACGAGGCTGATCGGGGTATCTGATGGCAGCTCTGGTGCCCCCTGGAGCCCTCTCTGGCCCAGGCTAGACCTTCCCAGGTCCTCGGGCCTACAGAAGGCCCCCGGGAGCAGGCCCGAGACCTGGGGAGGCTGGAGCTGAGCAGGAGGCTGAGATGGTCCTCCCCCTCTTCCTCTCCCTCCTCGGCCTCCCCTTCCGACTCCACCAGGCCAATGTCCTGATTTCACAAGGGAAGAAAAGGACAGAGTCAGCACAGTTTGCCTGAAGGTGTCGGATGGGCTCTGCTCCCCTCTGAGGCTTGTCTTTCCACAACTAAAAAGTGCCTGCATTTTGGGGCAGGGGGCGGCGTCCTCGCACAGACATCCCGGGGGCCAGCCCAGGAGACCTGGCTGGGAAGTGTGCCTGGGAGGGCAGGCCACGAACCTGCCTGACCCTCAGTTTCCTTATCTGTGAAATGGGCCCCTCGTAGTATCTCTGGGCCGCAGAGCCCAGGAGGGGCCACTGGCGGTGTTTTAGGAGGCGTCTCCCACCTCTTGGGAAATCAGGGGCTAAGAAAAAAAATCGATTCACTAAAAGCCGAGCTTGCCAACCCTGGGCTCCTATTGGGCTGGTGCCTAGGCCCGTGCTGGTGCCAAGGCCCCGGCTGGCCTCCGGCACACCATGGAGAGGCGACCAGTAAAAGAGAACAAGCAGCCTTTCCCCAGCGCCGCCCCCCCTCCAGCGAGAGGCGCTCTCGGTCTGGCCTCAATTTTTACATCTGTAACAAACGGGCTGGATGAGACAATCTGGCCAGCACCGGCCAAGGCAGACGGCCACCATGTTCCTTCCAGGTCAGTGACCGGCCCTGGGTGCGAGGCTCAGCCCTGCCTGCCTCCGTTTCCTCAAGTGTCGAATGGGCTGGAGAAGACAATGGCAGGCGGCTCCCCGTCTGGGCCAAGAAAACTCCACATGGGGCCCCAAAGGAAACGGAGGCGCCCAGCGACACCAGCGGAGGGACTGTAGGAGAGCGCCGGTCCCTTCCCTCAAGGAGGCGGCCTGCGCTCCGGCCACGCAGCTGGGAGCGCCTCTGGGGGCAAGCCCTGGGCCAGGCCCTTCCCCAAGATCCCATGTGGGCTTTCTCACCACCCTGCGAGGTAGAGGCTACTATCAGACCCATTTTATGGAGGAGAAAGCAGAGGCAGGAAGATGTTGGGAGCCTGGCCCAGGGTCAAAGAGCTGGTAAGAGTCTGGGGCTGGATTGGAACTCGGGTCCCCCTGACCTAAGACCTGAAGGAGAAAGGAAGGCGGGCTTCCTGGTGATGGTGGCAGAGATCTTGGAGGCGGATGAGGAGCCCTGAGGGAGTCCATGTCCCCCCACTGTCCTTCACAGTACCAAGGAGCCTGGGCTGAGCTGGGCAGACCTGGGTTCAAGGCCCCAGAAAGAGGCTGGAAGAAAGGAAGAAGGCCGAGGAGGGAGCAGCTGGCCCAGCCTTGTGATTTTACACATAAGGAAACCGAGGCACGGGGAGGGGAAGGTACGTGGTGGGGGGAGGAGCCAGGGGTTTCCGGGTGGGGGGGGTCCATCTGAGGCGGGTCCAGTCATTCATTCATTCAACAAGACTTACTCTGTGCTCACCCTGTCCAGCCCCTGCTCTGTGGTAAGAGGAAAGAGCCCGAGAAGCCCATTTTAGAGATCGGCAATGACAATAAAAGTTATTTCGGGGGGGATAGGGGGGATGAGGGGGTCTGGAAAAGCCCCAGAACGTCCGCCCTGACGCCAGCCAACAAAACGTTTACTTTCAAATCCTGTATCCTAGAATGGATACAGAAGGGCAATGACTTGCCCAGGGTCACCAGGTTAGATTGGAACCCAGGACCTCCCTGCTCCCCGCTTGGAGCTCTATCTACTAAGCCACTTCGCTGCTCCTCAAAAAAGCACCTATTCCAGGTTTGCTCTGAGAAAAGGGGGGATTTGAAGCGGGTCTTCTCGGCCTCTTTGCACCGTGCTGCTTCCCACTCCCTTCCCAGGGATTGAGGGTCCGGGTTTAGGGCAGCCGCAGGCCTGGGTGACCAAGAAGGACCAGGGCTGCCCACCCGAGCCACCCGCTGGACAGACGTTTGCAGGTGCTGGTCGGAGCGCAGGCCAGGTGCCGGGAGGCCGAGGGGACGTCGAGCCACTCAAGACCACAGCGATGCCGGCGGCAGAACAACAGGCAGAACAAGCGGCGCTTCTCTGGCTAACGTGACCCGGCCCGGCCCGGAGGCCAGCACGGTGGCAGGGCGACACTTATGGGCCAAGGCCTTCCATGGGGAAGTGCTTCGGCGGCCCTCGGACATCCCCCATTTCTGCAGGCCGCTGGCAGGGACCCCAAAGGGCCAGGAACCGAGCGGGGCGCCTCGACTTCCCCTTCTGTTACACAAGGAGACTCTGGTTCTGTGGCGCAGCGACGGGGCGACGCCGTCCCTTCCAGCAGTTCTACGTCCACCAATAAATGGATCAATAAATCAATACATCTCAGTGGCTCTCTGGGGAACCTCCCAAGCCCATCCCCCAGGTGGATCCTCAGAGGCCCTCTAGTCACTGCCTGTTGGATGTCCGGTGCTTATCAATGACCTAAAACCCAGCCAGCGGCGCCAAGGAATCGCCTTCCGTCCATCTGCGCTCTCTGCTGGCCACCGAGACGGAAACTGGTGGAGCCCCGACAGCTGCTCAACGGCCTTCCTTCCAGGGGGGCACCGAGAGGAGCACGCGCGCGCGCGCGAACACGCACACACACACACACACACGCACACACACACGCACAATCGGGGCCATCCTGGATGGATGCCCACCTGGAGGCAGGAGGCTCAAACCTGGCTGCAGACCCGTCTCAGAGTCTTGGACCTTAGAGAGGTCCCAGCCTCATCTGCCCTGGCTGTCTGAGACGCCTGCAGCTCACAGAGGGCAGAGCTTGGGGCGTCTCCTTCCCCGGATCTTCTCCGACCCCCGACCTCTTTTTGAGGACCCCTTTCAAGGGAGGGGCCCCTCCAGGTCCAGGATTCTGTCAGCCCCCAAAGCTCTGGGGTGCCCACCATGAGTAGGGCCCATGCTCTTGCCTTGAGGGCAGGGACTCATCTGTCTTGGCCCCAGCTGGGCACAGCCTCGAGGAATGGAGCAAACAAAAGAAAGCAAGCTGAAGGCCGCAGCCCTGAGCTGGAGGAGGACCTGCCCGGACACATCATTGACTCTAGACAGCCCTTCATCTGTCTGTCTGTCAAATGGGGACAACAACCCTTGCACTGAATTCCTGGCTTTCTCCAGATGCTCGATGGCCAGGAATCTTAGAGCATCACCAGCTCCACAGAACCCAGGTTGGAGGGTCCCAGAAGTCTGAACTTCTTCTTGAGAGGAGCCAAGAACTGGAAGGGGGAGGGGAAGGGATGGGAAAGGACCCAGAGGGAGCCGGGCCTGGAGGATGATGCTCTGCAGAGGTACCAATGGGATGAGAAGGGAGAGAGAGCTGGGGGGCGGCACCCATGGAGCAGCCAGCAACGGAAGTCACAGCTCTCTGGAAGCCTGGAAGAACTCCCCAGAGCCTCCCCACCACAGTCACCCCAAGAAGTAGGAAGGGGGCCTGGGTGGGTCAGTTATTAGCCCCATTTTAGAAGATAAAGGGAGGTCTAGAGAGGGGAAGGGTCTTGCCAGGAAGTAGCAGAGGACAACTCAAAGCAGGGGCTCCTGATGCCAGTCACCCTCCTCTCCTACTGAACTATACGGCCTCGTCATACTACTAGGAAGAGTCCACAGGGCTCTGCTCCTCTCCTTTCTATCCTTTCACTTTAGATCATTCCCCACTCTCTCTCCGTTTCCTCCAGTCTCCAGTAGGGAAGCGGCCCTTCTTCTTGCCCAGGAAACCTTCTCCCTCCTTGTCCCCTCGGAGACAGCATCATTCATTCTCTCTCTCTCTGTCTCTCTCTCTCTCTCTCTCTCTGTCTGTCTCTCTCTCTCTCTCTCTCTCTCTCTCTCTCTCTCTCTCTCTCTCATCCTTTCTGTCTCTCTGTGTCTCCCTATCTCCTGGCTCCTTCTCTACTGTCACCTGACAGGCTCACGTCTCTGCTCACCAGACTACCATCTCCTCAAGAAAAAAATCAGCCTCTGCTCTCACTTATTCCTCAGGCCCTCGTGATCCGCTTCCCAGCTCCTCAGTCAGCTGAACCGGCTCTCCGAGGTGACCAATGATCTCTTAACCGCCCATTCTGACGGTCATTTCTCAGATCTAACCCTTTACTAGATGTGTGACAAGTCACTTAACCCTGTTTGTCTCCGTTTCCTCATCTGTAAAATGAGCTGGAGAAGGAAATGGCAAACAACTCTGGGATCTTTGCTAAGAAAACTTCAAATGGAGTCATGAAGAGTCGGACACAACTGCCAATGACTGGACACAGTGTCCTTCTCTACCTGACTCTGCAGGCCACCTTCTCCTCCTCCCCAGGGATCTCTCCTGTCTGGCTTTTGGTGACACAGCTCTCTCCTGGGTCTCCTTCTCCCTCTCAGCCCATGGTCCCTCGTTGGCTGTTCCCTCTGCCTCTCTCTATATACATTCTTTGTCTCTAAGACCTCTTAGGGACATACGTCCTGCTGGGGACTTAAATATCCACGTAGAAGTTCCTGCCAGCTCCCCAGCCTCCCATTTCCTCAACCTCCTGGAGTCCCAGGACGTCCTTCTTCATCCCTCCTCAGCCCCATCCGGAGATGATCCCACCAGCTCCTTTCTTAATCAGGAACTCCTACATCTGACCATCACTCCCCATCACTGGACCTCTCCCTATACCTCACCCTTCTCTAAACTTTCTCCCCCATCAAGACCTCCATTCTCTCCGCCCCTCAGTACATCCTTGGCTATTATCCTGCCTCTGACTTACTTTTCCTCCCTCTCAGCCCAATAGTTATCCATTCCACCTCTACGCAGTCCTCTGCTCTTGAACCCCATGCCCTGAATTATATCTCCACTCCTAGGCTGGACATTGGGATTCTGTGCTGCCTGGGCACCTTTCACACTCAGGCCACCTAACCTCCCCCGGGCCCTTGCTGCGCCATGGCGGCCATTCTATTCTTCCCCGATGTTTCTTTATCCTCTTGCCCACAGAAGCCGTCTCAGATCTTCTGTCCTCAAGCCAACCACACTCACCTTCCATGCTCTTGCCTCTGACTTTACTGAGAAAATGAAGGTCACCTGACATGGGCTCCCTCTCAAAACCCCTCGCCGCCATCTTTGATTCTCTGCTCCTTTCCTCCAGTTCCCAACAAGACGTGGTCCCTCTCCTTGCCAAAGTCCGCTTCTCCCCGCGTGGATCCCGCCTCCACTTGTCTCTGTACGTTATAGCCTCAATCCAGCCCACCACCATCCTCTACCTCTCTTTCCTTACTCGTTCCTTCCCTCCCATATCCAACGGCCGAGCGCCCCCCAACCCTCCTTACATCCTTCCACTGCCTCAAGTTACAGTCCTATTTGCCTCCCCACCTTCGGGGCCAGACTCTGAAAATACCATCTCTACAGGGTGCCAATTTTATTTGTTTGGCTATATCGATCTCATATATGGTGCTTGCTTGCTTATAGAGTTGTGTGTCCCATGTGATATATTTATATGTCACATATAGTCTACCTGTTTATGGTGTAACATACATGTTACATTTTGTCATATAGTTCTTATATATCTTTTGCTTATGTGTTACCTATATTTACATGTTATACTTTTGGTTGCATATTTCATATATATGTTTACTCGTTTATATTTTTTATTTATGTTTATATATATGTTTTATTTGTTATATATTTATACGTCATGTATTTCTTACATATTTCTTACATGTATTTCTTACATTTACATGTTCTGTATGTCACATAAGTTTTTCTTATATATTGTTTGCTTGTTTATATTTACCTGTAATAGCTTTACATATTATATTTATATATTACATATTACTTGCTTGACTATAGTCATATATAATATATATTTACATTTTATATATTTTCTTATTTTTGCATGTTTATATTACATATAATATATTTGCATGTTATATATTATATTTATTATTTGTTTGACTGTATATTCTTATATGTAGTATATATTTACATTTTATGTTTTTCTTATTTTTGCATGTTTATATTACATATTTGCATGTTATATATTATATTTATTATTTGCTTGACTATACTTATATGTAGTATATATTTACATTTTGTATATTTTCTTATTTTTGCATGTTTATATTACATATATTTGCATATTATATATTATATTTATTATTTGCTTGACTATTCTTATATGTAGTATATATTTACATTTTATATATTTTCTTATTTTTGCATGTTTATATTACATATAGTATATTTGCATGTTATATATTTATTATTTGCTTGACTATATGTTTATATATAATATATATTTACATTTTATATTTTTTATTTTTGCATGTTTATATTACATATAGTATATTTGCATGTTATATATTATATTTATTATTTGCTTGACTATATATATATATATATTTATGTATTTTTTCCTTTTGTTCCCCACCCCAAGAAGTGAGGAGAAAGTTTACTATTCCTCCCTACTTAACCCTTTAACAACTTGGCCTCCAGCCTCTTTCCCTGGGCTGAAGCGGCTCTCTCTGAAGTTGCTGATGATCTCGTCATTGCTGAATCTGACGGGTTTTCTTCCGTCAGGCCAAATCTTTGGCCACCTCTCTGCTGCCTTTGGCACCACTGACCGGCCTTTCTTTCTAGACAGTGTCTCCCTTCTGGGTTTGGGCGACTCTGCTCTCTTGGTTCTCTTCCTCCCCCTCTGATTGCTTCTTCTTCTCTCTTGCTGGCTCGTCATCCATATCCCTCCCCTTAACTGTGGGCATTCCCCAAGATTCCATCCCAGGATCTCTCCTTTTCTCTCTTCTCTTCTCTCCCTTCTCCTTCCTCCCTCTACCACTGGGAATCTCACTAGGTCCCAGGGGTTTATCATTTCTAACAAATAGCTTGATAATGGTCTCTTCTCCGTCACCATCTGGCTACTGAACTTCTGAAGTGCATCTTCAAGTGGCTGCACCTCGCCCTGGATTCGTTCTCTTACCTGCTAAAGCAGGCGGTTAGGTGGTGAAGTGGATAGAGTTCTGAGCCTCAAGTCAGAGACACTCATCTTTCCGAGCTTGAATCTAGCCTCAGATACTTCCTAGTAGGGTGACCCTGGGCAAGTCACCTTGTTTACCTCAGTTTCCTCCTTTGTAAAATCAGCTGGAGAAGGAAATGGCAAACTAGTCCATTCTCTCTGCCAAGAAAAGCCTAAATGAGGTCATGAAGAGTCAGACATGAGTGAAATGATTGAGCCACAGAGGCATCACCATCCTTCCATTGTCCCAGACTTGTGACCTGGGGATCATTCAGGACTCCCTCTTCTCCCTCACCCTCATCCAGTCTGTTGCCAAATCTTGGCGTCTCTACCCCATGTCAAAGTATTTTTCTTTGCTGGGTTCAAGGCCTCGTGCCCTTGGATGGATACGCCTGCCTCCTGATTGCTCTTTCTGCATCTTCTCTCCTCATTTCAGCCCATCCTGCACTCAGCTGCTCAAAGGATGTTCCTGATGGGGAAATCCGAGCAGGCCGCCGCTCCAGAGCCTTCGCACTCAATAAATGCCAGGAGCTCCAGTTCTAGCCTCCCGCTCCTCGGCTGAAGCTGGCCCCAGCCTCCCTGGACGCTCCTTCTCCTGAACCTGGGATACAGCAAAGCCGGCCTCCTGTGTTTCTCACGCAGGATGACCCTTGGTCTCTGGGCTTCAGGCCTCTGCTGCGGCCATCCCTCATGCCTGGAATGCCCTCTCCCCTGACCCCTGCCTCCTTTTTCCTTCCAGATTCAGCACCAGATTCTTTGCTGTCGTCCCCCCAAGGGCTGGGGTCCTCCCTCCTATTGCACTAAGTCACAGGCCACCAGCGGTACTGTGGACGGAGCACTGAGCCTGGAGTCAGCAAGATCTGAGTTCAAACCCAGTCTTGGATCCTCACTAGCTGGGGGCGAGTCACTGATCCTGTCTGCCTCACTTTCCTTAGCTGTAAAATGGGGATAAGAACAGCACCCAACTCCCAGGAGGGCCAAATCAGTTTGTATTGGTAACGCAAGAGTCCCTATCCATGCTATTATTATTATCATCTCTATTTTGTGAGAATCTGAAGGCAGATTTGAACCCAGATCCTCCCCTCTCTAGGCCTGGCTCTCAATCCACCAGACCACCCGGGGCTGTCCCATTCTTATCTTCCTAGCTGAGTGACCCTGGGCCAGTCACTCCACCCCCAGGGCCTAGCCCTTACCTCTCTTGTACTTCAGAACCAGAGCAAGCATAGATTTTCGGCCAGAAGGGGAGGGCTTAACACGACAAACAAAGGAGCAGCCCAGCAGGGTCCTTGCAAGGAGGGCCACCCAGCCGGGGGCGGCCTCTAATCAACGCTTGTTGTGCGCGGCCTTTGCCGCAGGCGAGGCCCGGGATCCCCCCCCCCCCCCCCCACACACACACACAGCCCTGTGGCCCCATTCTGCGGAGGGGCAGACTGAGGCTCGGAGTGTAGGCCAGGTGAGCAGCCAGCTGGTCTGCACCTCGCACACGCGCACGCTGAGGGGCGGGAAGAAGAGCGCATGCGGGGACCCGCCCTGCCAGTCCAGGCCGGAAGCGCCCGCCCCAATGGTGGATTGACGGGTCCAAGTGAGAGGCGGTGCTTTGCGGGAGGGCGCAGGAAGCGGCTGCCACTTTTCCAAGAAATCCGGAGGCTTTATTGTACAACAAACATAGGAACAGAGATAGAAACAGAGTCCTGCCAGGAGCCGCCCAGCCCAGCTCCATCCGGTCAAGCACTTTACACCTCCCGGCCCTCCCCTCACACCCCCTCCCCCTCAGAAAGCACCACACGCTACGGGCGGCGGCGGGGCGGCGGACAGCGCGACGAGAGCTCCCACTTCTAGAGCGCTTCCGAGTCTCCAGAGCGCTTCCTCACAACAGCCCTGTGAGGTAGGTAGTGCAAGGATTATTAGCCCCATTTGACAGATGGGGAAACTGAGGCCCGGAGAGCTGAAGTGACTTGCCCAAGGTCGCAGGTCTCTGAAGTGCTGCTGGCACTGGCTTTTGCCCCCAGGTTGGCCTCCAAGATCGAGGCTCATTCCCGTGCATGGCTCACATCTGGACGAAAGACGGGCTGACGCTGGGGTGGGTTCGAATGCCACTCCAAACCCACCCTCGCCCACCGGTCCGGGCGTCAGGGGCCACCCAAGGAGCAGGCCCGGGCGGCGCGCTTTGGAAAGGCCCGTTTATTGCAGGTTGTACTTGGCCTCTCTCCGCTCCTCATTCTTACAGGACTTGTTGATGTCCATGATCTTCTCGCAGATGTACTTGTTGACCTTGGACAGTCTCTGTGCAATCTCTGTCTCGTCCACTGTCTCTTGTGCTATCCGGTCGTAGAGACACTCTGCGGGGACACAAGGACAGAACAGAGGGGATGAGGCGGGACTGATGGCGGGAGTGGTGTGTAGGATGGGCCAGGAAAGGGGGCCCCTGGAGGATCCCAGAGCTCAGCTGGGCTCGGGGCCTCACTGATGACAAGGGCCCGTCTGGGGGCACTCAGGAGTCCCACCAGCTCCCAGGACTGGGCTTCATCCCTCCTACAAATGGCTTTGGCTAAGGGGCAGCATGAATGCAGGCTTTTCACAAAGCAATGAATGGTCCTCAGAGGCTGGGCCTGCCCCTCCTCAGGAATCCCTCTAAAATTTAGCAATGGTTTGTCTCTGGCTTGGGAAGTGTCTTCGTAATGGAGGGGGGAAGGGGAGGGGTCGGACACTCACGGATGCCATCCCTCCCCCACCCAGGCATATTCCTGCCATGAAAACTGGCCTCTGGGGTCTTGGGCCTAAAGGCTCCAGCCCTGCTGACCATGTGGAATAAGCTAGTAAGGACACACAGAATGCTACAAGAAGGGTCTACATGGGCCCAGCAACTCTAGGAGAACCGCTCTGAACAGACACAAAGAGGGGGAGGGGAAGAGAAGGGCAGATGAAGGGGCCAGAGGGAGGAGAGCAAATCCCTTTCTTTTCATCCTGGGAACCACAAGACCTGGGTTCTAGCCTTTCTCCATTAATTTTCAGCAGGAGGGATCTCGGGCAAGTCCCTGCCCTTCTGTGGGTCTATTTCCTTATCTGTAAAGGAAAGGTGAGATGATTGCCAGCCTGCCACCCAGCTCAGAAATTCTGTATTCTATGTGGAGGTCTCTCAGGGCTCTGATAGACCTTCTATATTCACACGGTCCTTAGAGCTCCCAGCCCTGACACGCCCTGTTCTCAGGCCCCTCCCCCTCTGGCCCTCCCTGTTCTCAGGCCCCTCCCTGTTCTGAGGCCCTGCCTGTCCGGACAATTGCTGTTCTCAGCCCCTCCCCCTGGCACTCCCTGTCAGGCCCCGCCCCCTCTGACCCTCCTTTTTTTTTTTTTTTTTTTTTTTTTTTTAAACCCTCACCTTCCCTCTTGGAGTCAATACTGTGTATTGCTCCAAGGCAGAAGAGTGGTAAGAGTGGGCAATGGGGGTCAAGTGACTTGCCCAGGGTCACACAGCTTCTGACCCTCCTTTTTGTTGGCCCTTCCCCCTCTGACACTCCTTCTCTCCATATTCCTGTTTTATAGCTCTGCCTCCAATTTGCCAATGTTTGCCATTCTGCACATGACAAAGTAAGGTCCCTCCTCTGCCACCCTCTCTGCCCCCACTGTAGGAGGCCAATGAGAGAAACAGTCTCAAATAGATTAAAATCTGAGACTCCTCTTTTGACCCCTTTTATGATCCATAACTTTTCTTATTGAAAAACATTATAGCCTTATTGGAAGCTTTAAGTTCCTAGCAAACCAGCAATTAAGAGGTTAACAACTTCTCTCCAAGACTAAAGACAGAAGTTAAGCAAAAAGCTGCCTGGGCTCTGAATCTGTTACTAGACAAGTCAAGGTCAAAACTGGACAAAATTTAGACGAAGCCTCCTCCAATGGGGGCTATTCGTCCCTGAGAAAGTATTCCCAGACTTAGCTTAGATAATGGGCCAGCCAAAATTCAGCCTAGGCCTTGTTCTATTCTGAAGCCAATGAGATCTTTTGTGTTTTGATATGACATAATCTGTATTTCTGTGCAACTGCAAAGTTTCAGGAGTTCTTTTGTGTGAAATGAGTCTTGAAATATATATAATAAACTCCATGCTACAGGAGACAGAGCTGGAACCATGAGCTGAAAGATCTTCTTTGTCTACTACTTTCTTATCAACTAAGCCGTCCTTATCAAATTATCTGGAAATGATAAATAGATTTTGACACCCCACCACTAGAACTGGCCTAGGCTGGGGCTCTGGAGGTAGTGATTCCCCCCAATCTCTGCCTTGGGCAAAGCCAGAATTCCCCCACCACATGCTGGGCAGTGTCCACAGTCAGCTGGAGCAGGTAAGGGCAGGAGGTCGAGGGGGGAAGGGCCTAAGCTTCCTTCGCAGACAAAATTCAGTGATGGGGACGGTAACAGGAAACAGTGAGGACAAGCAGTTTGAGGACTTCTAAAGCACCTGGAGCTTCCGGCCCAGGCCCAGCTGGAAGACGGCTGCCCATGAACCCACAGGAGCCCGGCCTGAGCCCTGCCCTTACGCTGGGGCCCGGTGCCCCCTCGACCTCGTCCTTACGAATGTTCCACCTTTGCAGTCTAGCACTCAGCTGTTCCCTCGTCTGCCTCCTGCCCCCAGCACTGGGCTCCCTTTCCTGTCCTCGCACTCTCCACTCCCAAGCTAACAGCTTCGACTTTAAACGAGAGACCAGAGATCATGGAAGAACCCGTTAGCCTCTGGAGGAGGAAAGGAGAAGCTGTGTTTGGAGGGGCCCGTGAGGCAGTCACCTCCTCCTTCTACACGGAGAATCAGTGTTGGCTTCGGAAGGGCCCTTGGAGTGCAGAGTGAAGGAAGGAATGGGAAGTGCCAGGGGCTGTCCTAGGGCCAGGGATGCCGAGAGAAGCAAGCAAGGACCTGGGAACCTAAACCCAGAGTGACCCATCTGAAGAAGACGAGTGAACACCAGAGCGGGACGGCTCCGAAGATCTCAGAACCAGGAATGTCAGAGCACAAAGCAAGCCCCGGTCTGGATCCTAACTGACCTGGTCACTGCACTACAGACTGTGCTAGCGGGAGACCCTGTATCTAACAGAGGAGACTGGATCAGGGTCAAGAGCAGAACCAAGCGTTCCCAAGCACTGGGCCTGTGATTGTTCCTCAGCCTCCCGGGTGGTTCCTAGCTGGCCTCGGGGGCCTCTCCCTGGTACCCTGGGCCTGGGAACAGGGCGGCCGGAGCCGAGCCTCAGAGGACACTCGGGGCTAGGCAGGACGAAGCCATTGAGGCCGGGGACCCAGGCACAGAGAGCACACGGGAGCGAGGGCCCACCTCTGACGATGCTGAGTTTGTGAGGGGACAGGGGCGGCTTGGGGATGGCATCCTTCTTCTTCTTGGTGGCAACTCCGGTGACGCTGCGGTTCTTCAGCACGTCAGTCCCCCAGATCATGACGGCCAGGTTCTTGGTGTACTTGGAGTCTCCTTGAGTGACTTGCAGTTGGTGCCATTTTTCCTCATCAACCCAGATCCCACTTCCAAGGTGGACCTAGATGGGTAGAAATCAGAGGAGCGGTTGGTTATCTGGGAACAAGACTGTGCAGAGACCAGCTTGTGGAGTCCTCTGAAGGCCGGGGAGGAGGGAGGGGACCTAAGGGGGGCCCTTGCTGGGAGCTCTCTTCCTGCCTGGGAGGGCCTGGAAAGCAGGAAGGGACCTGATGGAGGATGGAGGAGAACCCCAAGAACAGGGGCTGCCTTACTTTGGCCTCTGTGGCCCTGAAGGTCTGTTCCATAACCTGCATCCTCCAATCTGTGTGCAGGGCCTCCTGCTCAGACTGGAAATGACCCTCAGCCTGCCCCCATGGCTCCGGAGAGGCCCCCTTCTGCCCAGGCCCAGCTGAGATGCCACCACGAGGAGGAATGTGGGCTTTGAGGCTGTCAGAACTCCGAGAGAGCCTCTGGGTCAATGCCCTCATTTTACAGGTGAGGAAACCGAGGCCCAGAGAGGAAGGGACTTGCCCCAGGACACTGAGCTAACAAGCAGGCAGAACTAGGATGGGAACCGAGGACTTCTGACTCCAGGTCCAGAGGCTTCTCCCCAGCTACGTGGCTTCTTCTGGCCAGCTGGGATCGAGTCCCTCCCGGACTCAGGACCCTTCCAGGGCTCCCCCTCAAACACAAGTTCAGGAGTCGGTGAACCTGCTTTAAAAAGGCCCGACATCTAGATGTCCACATAAGCGGCTTTCCTCTGTGGTCTGGAGCATTTACGCCTCCCCGACTTTTAGACAGTGGGCCCGTCCATGGGTAAAAGAGGGCAGGTGGGGGGCTCCTGGGAGAAAACACCTTCTACTGCCCCACCGCCTGGAGGTACTCAAGGCCAAACGGGGCCCCAAGCCGGTCAGAAAAGGGACTTGAACCCAGGTCCCCAGTGCTGAGGCCAGCTCCCTAACCACTCTACCATACGGCCTCTGTACCGTTAGACGCTCCTGTACGGCGTTCTAGGCTCCCCTCACTCTGTTACTCCTCCCCCCATGGGATGCCCCTCTCTTCTGCCAAGCACCTTCCTTCCCTTCTCTGTTCCGCACTCGAAGGCCACAACAGCTCTGCCATCCCACTTCTCTGTCCCCAACCCCCTCCCAGCTCTGCCATCCCACTTCTCTGAGCACTGAATCCTTCTGCTGTTCATTTTTCAGCCATCTCTGAGCCTTCGTGACCCCATTTGGGGTTTTCCTAGTAAAGGATCACGTGGCCATCTCGTGCTCCAGGACTTGTTACAGATGAAGAAACTGGGCCAGGGGGACACAGCTAGCACGTGTCTGAGGCTGAATTTGAACCCAGGTCCTCCTGCCTCCAGGCCTGTGGCTCTGTCTGCTACCCCAGCTGAGGACATCCTTTAAAGCTGTCCAGCCTCCACGCTCCCTCCCTCGCCTCCGAGCCTTCTCCCTGGCTGTGCCTCCCGAGGCCCTTCTCTGGGAGGCCGGCCCTCCCCTCGGCCTGTGTCCGGCTTGCTGCTGCCGCCCGGGAGCTCCTTGAGGTCAGCACCCTTTGGGTTCCTTTCTTTATGCCTCGCACTCAGCCCAGGGCCTGGCATGTACTAGGTGCTTAATAAATGCTGGACTGACTGAAAGAAATGCAACCCATTTTTCTGAGGGGGAAAAGAAAGTCCGAGGAGAATTGGGCAGGCCAGAGACCCCGAACGATCACCTCCAAGGTCCGTCGGGCCGGCCGGCTGTGATCCGGCTGCGCTCGGAGCTCCGGTCCCGCCCGCTGGTCTTCTAGGAGTCTTCCGAGCCCTTGCGGAGGCCCACAGCTTCCTGGGCCGTCCGGGTGGGGAAGATGGAGCCGGGGCTCGAGGCCTGCCCGCCGGAGGGGGTGACCCAAGCCCAGAGCCTGGGATGGGTGGCTTCTCGGGGACCCAGACTCGAGGCGGCTCTGCCCCGCCTCTGGCTGCTCTTGGGTCCCTCCCCAGCCTCTTCCCTGCGTAGGCGAAGGCCGTTTAGGCCTGGAGTTTGTGCCGAGGCGGCCGGGCCTCCCTCCCTCCCCAGGCTCCTGCGTCTGCCTGGCTTCGCTGATCTCAGCCACGCGGGGCAGGAAGTGTCTGAGAAGCCAGAACCCGAGGCTCGCCGGCCTCCTCCTCTACATCCTCGCTCTGTCATCCGGTTCAGCTCTCCCAGGCTCAGAACAGAAATGGAGGCCCACAGAAGGAAGGAGGGCCACGGCCCGATCCCGAGGGCTCTTCCAGGGATCCCAGGGCCCCCCAGAGGCTGAGTGCAGAGAGCCGAGCGCCCCCCTGGGAAGGAAGCGCCCCTGGGAGCTCCCGGGAATCCTCCCTCCACACCGAGGGGGCCGCGGTGCTTCCTGGGGAGTCCATGCTCTAACGGTGGCCTCGTCCCTGGGGGAGGAGGAGCTCCAAATGCTCAGGAAGGAAGTGGCCAGGTTGGGCTCCAGGGAACCAAACAGAGAAGGCGGCCTTTTGGGGCAGAGGCCGAGCTCCTGGGCCACAGAGACGGGCCTCCCGGCCTCCCCCATTCTGTGAGCAGCTCTGAGGTGAGGCCGCCCTCCTGCCTGGGGACGCTCCGCTCCCTCCTTGCTCCAGGCAGTGGCTCCCTACGGCCCAAGTCACAAGGCCAGGCTCCTTGTCTTGGCATTCGAAGCTGCCCTTCTTCCCTGCAGCCGCCCCCAGGCTGGCCTCCAGGCCGCTCAGACCTCACTTTACACGGCCCCCAGCCTGTGCCCCCTGCCCCACTGCGGCCCTGCCAGATGCGGCTCCTCCTCCTCTCTCGTGGCTGCTGAGAGCGGCAGGAGGGGGCCGTCCCTGCGAGGCTGGTCCTGGGCCTGAGAATGGAGAGCTGACAGGCCTGACGGAACTGTCTCTCCTGTGGAGCTCCGAGCCTCGGAGCCACCTTGGACAAGTCCTTTCCCCACCTGTCTCGGCTTTCTTTCTCCATGAAGAGATGGGGAAGACGAGGCCTCGAGTGCCAGAACCAGGTGAGCAGAGAGGAGGCCTGGGCGTGAGTGGCAGGCAGCCCGCTTGGCAGGGACGGTCCTCTCTGGGGTGTCTCACCATCTCGGGGGTCCATGTCCAGCCTCCGTCCCTCCAGGGCCGGCCTCTCTTCTGCTCTCCCCGGCACCTTCCTGGGGGGCCCCCACCCTGCTTCTGGGCAGTCCGTGAGCCGTCCGGCGTAACCCCAAAGTTGGCTCCCTTTTCCGGTCAGTCGATGAGTGAGAAATCTGGAATCCGCGTCCCAGGAGCCGGGTCAGACCCTCTCGGGCCGGCCCGTTCAGTCCTAGTCAGAGCTCCCAGACCGCGGGGCCTCGGCTGTCCTAGGAGAGGGGGAGCTGGGAGGCAGCAGGACGCGGCGGAGGGGCCGGGAAGACCCGGGTTCTCATCGCTCCTCCCACATCTACTAGCGGAGCCCCTCTGCCTCAGTGTCCCCCCTCTGCCCCTTCCAGCTCCCATCCATGATCCCCTCTAGCTGGGCCAGTCGGTTCCCCTCCATGGCCCGGAGCCCCCTTCTCTGTGCCTGGGCCCCCCACCCCAGCTCCACCGGAGACACCAGGAAAGGGCTCCGGGAGGTTTGGGGGCAAAGAAGAGGGACCCCCGGAGCCAGGCAGGCGTGGAGAGGGCCAGCCAACAACTGGCTTGCAAGAGGAAGCTGGGGCGCAAGAGCGGCCTTGGGGGGCCTGACAGGGCCCCAGGGGGGGAGGCCAGAGCCCCAGAGGCCACCTGGCCAGCCCCGGGAGAAGATGGCTGACATGGGAACGGAGTGGCTGCCAGAAGGGGAGGAGGAGAGCCAGAGGACGAGGCCTCCCACCCCGCCATGCTCAGCCCGCCTGGATGGCCTCGGGGAAGCCACTTTTCCTCTCTGGGCCTTAGTTGCTTCCTCTGAAAATGGGGGTTGGACTCGCTGGCCTCCAGCACCCCAAGATTCTAGAATGTTCTTCCCTCCTGCGGGCTCGGGGCCTCCCGGGGCCTCTGCGCTACGAGAAGGGGCTCGTCTGCTTTTCATCTCCGCGTCTGGGTGCCGAGAGACCCCCTCACCGTCCGTGTGCCGAGGGCGCCCAAGAGACCCGCAGAGACTCGGGGGGGGGCAGGAAATCTAGAGGTGCCCCCGCCCCCCAGAGGGAAAAATCTAGGGGTGAAGGTGGGCCGGGAGGGCCGGGGGCTCTGCCTCGGACGAGTCACCACGACGGTGAGCCTCCATTTCCTCATCTGTAAAACTGGGCACCTCTCGCTGCCCCCTCCCGTGGGGGCCCCAGCCAGCTCGCCGCCCCGGGGGCCGGGGGCACCCCGGGCTCTGCCTACCCCAGCGGGCCGCCCTCGGGTGCGCTGCGGATAGTACCTTGCCATTCTCTAGAATATACTTGTCCATAACGGGAACGGGAACAGGATAATAAGACGACGTATTTGCCTCCTCACTGAATGTCTTCCGCAATTCCGGCTCGGGTTCAAGGGCCTCTGCCTTTACTTTTTCCAGCTCAAGGGCAGGACCTAGGCAGCAGAAAAGAGATCCGTGTGCCTCTGCCCAGACAACAGCAGGCATCGCCACCGCCAGCACCCCGCAGAGCCCCACGTCAGGCTCCTTCCGGCGGGTTCCGGGACGCTCGTGCCCGCAGCAGAGAGCCGGCCTGGGAACCCCAGACACGTCCCTCCTGCCCTCCCGCTGCACCTCCCCGCCTCCTCCCTCCCGCCTCCTCCAGGAAGCCTGCCTCTGATCTGTCACGAGTCGTCCGTCCCCTGGGAAGGCCTCCTGCCTTAGAGAACCAGGGGCTCCTCCTTCCCTCGAGCATCCGAAGTGGGGATGCTGGAGCGGCGGCGCCCCCTCCCCATTTTACAGACAGGGCATCGGAGGCCCAGAGAGGCCGGGCTCCCGTCCACAGCCACACAGCGATTTGGTGGCCAAGCTGAGAAGTGAAGTTGGGTGAGACTCAGAAGGGCCTCCAATTGCTCATGTAGGAAAGGGAGGCCGAGGGACCGAGCCTCCTGAGGCCGGCGCCAGGCCTCCTTTCCTGGCTCTCCCTGGCCCCAGGGGCCCTGCTTTATGCCCTCTGCTGGACAGCGAGCTCCCAGAGGAGCCCAGGCCCAGGTCCAGCAGAGGCGCCCCCCGCAGCAGTGAGTTCAGTCTGAAGCCCCCCTGGCGTCCACAAAGGAGCGGCTGCTCCGGGGCTGGGGTGGGGGGCTGCAGCCACGTGGCTTTGGGCTTTTGAGGGAGGCAGGAGGTTGGGTGGAGGGCAGGTCCACACTCCACACTCCACAAACCCTCCCCCGCTGGACGCCTCGCCCCCTTCCTATTCACGGGTCCCACCTCCAGCCGGAGTCTTCCAGAGAGGGGGAGGTCCCAGGGGGCGGCGTGGGGACAGTCCCCAGCGTTTGGGGGCTTCTCTGCAGTTGTCCCCCGCGCTCCCCGACTCTGCCCTTTAGGCCAAGCGGCCCGAGGTCCTCCCCGTTCCCTTGAAGCATCTGAGGGCACTTCCTCCCCTCTCCTTCCCCCAAGTCTCCTTCTAGTGTCTAAAAGTCCTCCTCCATGGAGCAGAGATCTAGAATCAGGAGGGATCTGGAGGCCGTCTGGTCCCACCAGTCCATCTGACAGAGGAGGAGCCTGAGGCCCAGGAAGGGATCCAAGGACACAGCCCGTCCTGTGACTCCAAAATCAGCGTTTTCTTCTATGGCACGAGCCGCCTCCTTGTGACAAGGGAGGACCAGAGGGCTCAGTGACAAAGGATGCAGGCAAGAGTCAGGACCACAGCCAAGTCTCCTGCCTGAGCCTGGAGCTCCTTCCAGTGTCCCGTGCTCTCTGCTGCTGCCCAGAGGACTGGCAGCAGGAAGGAGAGGGGGATGTGATGAGCTCCCTGGTGGAAGCTGGGACCTAGACAGAGGCAACGCTTTCCAGGAGTGGGTCTTCTCCTGAGCCAGCTGGGCTGAGCTTTTCTAGAACAATCTCCTTCTTGGCCAATGGAAGAGCACTGCCATCTTGGGATCCTGCATCCAGCCTGGAAGGAGCCTGCGAAGCCATCCACTGAAGAGCAAGCTGAGGCCCAGAGAGGTGAATGACTGCCCGAGACAAGCCGGGGATATCGGGGCCAGGTCCTGCCAAGGAAGAGATCTGGGAGTCTGAGAAAACTGAGAGCCCAACAGAAGTCCAACAGGGAGATGTGGTAGGCAAGGAAGGAAGGTCATCTGGAGTGCCACTAGGAGAGTGGGTGCTTCCAGCAACATGGAGGGGGTGTTCCCTGTGGCCTCTGCACCAGCCAGACCTCATCTGGAGGACCGTGTTTGGGCCTAGGTGTCATGGCCAAAGACAAGTAGAAAGTGTCCGAGATGGCAACCAAGATGGTAAAGGGCCTTGAGTCCACGCGCTATGGCCTGGGAGCATCCGCTGATGGAATGAGGCTCCTTAGCCTGAAAAGGAGAAGCGTAGGCGTGGTGGGGCCTGGGTGGGGTGGGGGGTCCATGACGGCTGGTCTCAAGTCGTACAGGGCTGTCCAGTGGAAGAAGGATCAGACGACCCAGAGAACACTAGGAGCTAAGAAGTGAATAATCCCTCCCAAACAGTGGGTCAGTTTGGTTTCAAGAAGTATGAGACGAGCGATGAAGAGCCCCAAGTACAATCTTGGAGGCGAGTCCAAACCTTCTCTTCTCTCTGAAGCTCCCCACAGCCCCTTCCTCCTCCCTCCTCTTGGCCAAAAACTGTAGAGAACAGAAAATGGACGCTCTTGGCCAGAGGCACCCTCTTTTCCCAGCTCCTGATCTCACAGGCTTTCATCCTCACCACTCCCTCTCCACGCGCTCTCCTGTCCTCTCCATCAGACGGCTGGGTCTCTCTCTAACCGTGAACCTGTCCTTGTCCTGGGCTTCCCTCTGCTTCTTAGGAATGGAGCCACACCTTACTCTGGACTTTAAAAAACAAACAAAAAGCCTCCCTGTGCTGCATCTACAGGCTGGTCCTGGTCCTCTCTTCTCCCTCTCAGCCAAACTCTTAGAAAAAGCCTGTGCTGGTTGGAGGTTGCTGCTCCTCAGCCCTTGGTAGGCTGCCTCCTGCTCTCTTCACTCAGCTGGTGTGGCTCTTGCTAAAGCTCCCCTGAGGGGCAGCTGGGTAACTCAGTGAATTGAGTCAGGCCTAGAGACAGGATGTCCTAGGTTCAAATCTGGCCTCAGACACTTCCCAGCTGGGTGACCCTGGGCAAGTCACTTGACCCCCATTGCCCACCCTTACCACTCTTCCACCTAGGAGCCAATACACAGAAGTTAAGGGTTTAAAAATAAAATAAAATAAAATAAAAATAAAACTTCCCTGAATCTCGCTGTCAAACCTAGCAGTCGCTCCTAAACCTCTTCCTGGTCCTCTGGGTGGGAGAGTCCAAGATCTGCTTCTCGAGCCATTGGCCCTCTCACCTGCTGGCTGCTGGGCATTTTGAACCCAGTGTCCCAAGGCATCTCGAATTTGTCCTCTTTCCCTCTAAACCTTCTTCTCAAACCAGCGCGCAATACTGCTATGGGCTGTACCCTTATCCTCCGCCTCTCGCCCCCAAGATCCAGATTGGTGCTCAAACCCTTGTCATCTCTAGGAGAGTCAGCAGCTACCCGGTGCTGGAAGGTGGGCAAAGCCCTTACATAGGTTCTCGCAGCCCGTTCTATAGAGGGGGAACCTGAGGCAGACCGAGGGTCAGTGTCGTGACCAGGGCCACAAAGCCCAGTGCATCTGCCTGCTTCCCAGGCCAGGACTCTCCCCTAGATGTCTCACAGTCTCTCAATAGGTTTCCTCCTCTTCCTTCAGCCGGCACATGGCCAGAGAAGGCTGGCAGTCATGGGAATAACAAGAGCACTCACTCTGCCAGATGCTGTGCTAAGCATGTCACCATGATCATCTCATTTGGGCCTTACAACCACCTTGGGAGGTCAATGCTGAATTTAAAGAAAGGTAGGCCTGAGTTCAAATCTTGCTTCAAACACTTACTCGCTATGCAGCCCTTGACAAGTCACTTCAACTCTGCCTGCCTCAGTTTCCTCATCTCTATAAGGCTGCATAATGGCCTCTAAAATCTAGAATCAAGGTCTCTCCCTATGATCCAAGCCCATCCCTCCTGGATGGGGTGCCTGAGTCACAGGCTGAGCCTCCCTGCCTCTGCCTCATCCGATCCAGCCTCCCTGGGGCTGCCACGTTCCTCCTGGGTCGCTGCCCGACACCACAGACTCCTCGTGATTCCAAGGACCAAAGAGAAACGCTTTCCTGTGCCATTTCAGCGCATTCATCCCTGCCCTCCCAGCTTCTTCCCCTCCAGAGTGCAACCACACTGGTTGTTCCGCACCCCCCCATCTCTGCCTCTTTGCCGAGGCTATGCCCTAGAGAATCCTGGGGGCTCTCAAGCCTCGGCCCAGGGGCTGCCTCCTACCAAAAGCCCTTCTTGATTTCTCCAAGCTCCAGGACAAGTTCCTCCCACGACTGCCTTGAATTGTGTCCATTTCCTGTGCCTCCTTCTACTTGAAGGGGTCCCTTGGGGGCACTTAGCCTCTACCAGCCTTGTCTGATGGAGCACCCCCAGGGCCTCGGGCCCTCTCAAGAAACACCAGCGTCCCAGAGAAAGTCCTCCGCCTGGCATCTCGGCCTTCCTGCCCAGCACCCTGCCCCAGGTCCTCGGATGTCCTCAGAGCACGCTCCACCTCTCCTCTCTGAGCCGAGCACGGGCCTCCCTCCCTCTTCCCATCTGCCGGATTCCAGGGGGCACAAGAGCAGATGTGGGCTCAGGGCCCTCGCCGCGCTCTCCAACCCCCCAATCCTGGCCCAGGGAGTGGGGGAGCTCCCTGCCCCTGCCGGGCTTCAGACAGAGGATGCTGCTCCAGACTTCCTGCCCTGGGGGAGACAGAAGGTAGGCTGGAGGGGCCTCCTTCCACAGGGCCGTTCGAGGACTCCCCGCTCTCGGAG
This sequence comes from Gracilinanus agilis, assembly GCF_016433145.1. Taxonomy (NCBI): domain Eukaryota; kingdom Metazoa; phylum Chordata; class Mammalia; order Didelphimorphia; family Didelphidae; genus Gracilinanus; species Gracilinanus agilis. The sequence goes on along the minus strand of NC_058133.1, from coordinate 29,700,518 downwards.
GCTGTGGCTGGCTTAGAGTCCACGGGCGCCCCAAGAGGTGGGAGCCATGAGCAGCTGTGTCCGGTGGGGAGAACCGGGAATCCAGGCCCTCCTGGGCATCCTGGGCACAGCTTCTCCTGGCACCCCTGGGCCGCGCCCCCCAGACAGGGAGGCCTTGGCTGAGCCCTCGCCCGCCTCCGTGAGAGCTCGCTTCCCCGGGGAGGGAAGGCCGGCTTCCTGGGATCTTCCCCTCCTCGGCCCCCGGCCCAGGAGAGCCCGAACAGGTGGCAGCCCCCACCGAGGCGACTTCTGTCTCTTCAGCAGCAGGTCAGGGCTGGAAGGAGCCTCGGATGCCCGCGGAGTCCCCAAGCCGTTACGGAGCGTCTGGCAGCGCCAAGTCCTGCCCCGAGAAGAGGAGCGTGAAATGGCGAGCAGGAGCCGAGCCGGGCCAGGCTGCCCCGCGGCCCGGCGGCAGAGGCGAGCCTGCAACGCCTTTCAGGGCTCTGCTGGGCATGTTCTCTCTGCGCAGACACCCCTGGGAATAAGCGCTGCTCACGAGCTGGGCCCCGGGAGCGCGGCGGGGTCCTGGCCAAGCCCCTACCGAGCCTCGACTTTCCTTGTGTGCAAACCCCAGAGGTCCCAGGCAGGAACGGGGATGGCTCGAGAAGTAACGGGGAGGAGCTCGTCATGAACCAGCGGCCCCCCATAAATGCTGCCCCCACAAACGCCTGGAGGTCTCCCGACACGGGTGGGTACCCTCTGCGCCCCTGGCCGCTACCCACGGGGCCTGCGCGGCATCCCTCCAGAAGAGCCCTGAGGCTGACGAGGGACGTCACCGCAGGGCGCGCTCGAGGCCTTGAACGAGGAGGTTGGCGGGGACGACGCTGGGCATCCTGCGTGGCCGGCCGGGCTCGGGCCCAGGGGCTCCCGGACCACTCCGAGGGGCCCCCCAGGGGTTGGAGAGGTCCCGGCAGGAGGACGCTGCGCCTGCACGCCGGAGGCCCCGGAGCACCCACGTTCCTGGCGGGGCGGCCTTGACGTCGCCGTGCCCGGCAGTGCCCGGCCGGCCCTCTCCTCCTCCTCCTGCACTCGGCCTTCTTCAACAAGTCCGGCCCGTCTCCCAGAGCCCCCCATTCCCCGCGGCGGCGCCCCCAAAGGCAGGGCCGCCCGCCCAAGCCCCCATTTACGGTCGGCGCGGCTCAGGGGGGCCAGGAAGAGCAGACACGTGAGGCCGGAGGGGCCTTTGTGGTTACAGACGGTTTGGAGAAGGGGTTCCTGTGGGCGTCCCCCGGGGCCAAGAGCTGGTGAGGAGCGGCGGCAGCGCCCCCACCCAGGCCCGGATGCCCCCTTCCAGGACCCCAGGACGGCTGGTCGGGGAAGGCCGCTCTGCCTGGGGCCGTCGGGGCCTGTCTGAGGCCAGGCTCAAGTGGGGGGCCTCGTCCCTCCCTCCCGAGGTCTGTCACACCGTGGGCCGGGCAGAAGGGGGTCCCTCGGCCTCCCTGCACTTCCTCCAGCCTGGGGAGGCGAGATCTGGGACAAGGAGGGAGTCAGGGAGGCCTGGGCTCAGGCCTCTCACCCTCACAGATTCACCTCCGACGGCCCTCCCGGCCGGCCTCACGCACACCAAACTTCCTTCTCCCGGACCCCGGTTTCTGCTCTCTCCTCCCATCCGCCCTCAGCCAGGTGCTTGTCCTCCACCCGGTCACTCCATACCCTCATTTCCTGGGGTCTGCACAGGCACTGCCTGCCCCAGGGCCTCCCCCTCCAGGCTGGCCTCCTGGGCCGCTGCGGTGATTTTCCTGAAGCAAAGGCCCAAACCTGCCCCCCTCCAGCTCTCTCTGGCTCCCTGAACCCCAGGGGCTCCCTTGGGCCTCTGGGACCAAATCTCCATCCCACCCTCACGAATGACCCCCTCCACACCTTTGCCCTGGCTGTGCCCCCCACTTCCTTCCAGGCTGGCTGCCATCCCACCTTTCTACTCTGAAAGCTCCTGGGGGGCTGGGGGGGGGCTTGTGAAGGACCTCGCCAGGGCAGGAAGCTGCTCGCCAGCTTGGGGGGAGGAAGCTGAGGCAGCCGGGGGAGAGCGCCCAGCTCCGAGAGCTCCTGGGCCCGCGGGGCACATTGGACGGAGGACTCCCAGGCCTGGCCCTGTGGCTGAAGGGCCCACTTGGTTCTGGTGGGCCCCAGAGGTCAGAACCTACTGCAGAGGCCCATTCCTGGCTCGTGCCGGGAGGCCCGGCCTCTCTCTGCACCCCCCCGGGGGCTGCCTCCCTGCCCCAGGGGAAGCCCAGGACAAGCCCTTCGTTCCACACAGCCCCCTCGGGCACAGCTTCCCCCACGAGGCCCGTCAGAGGCAGAAGCATCTTTAGAACCCAGAGCACGGACTGTTGGAGACGGGACTGGAACCTGGGCCTCCACAGACTCCATCCTGCGGGGCCTCACCAGACAGCACGAAGGGAGCCCAGCCGGAGAGGCCTGTAGGCCCTGGGCCGGACCACGGATGTCTTCCCTCCCTGCTTCTGGCTGGCCCCCGGCTGGCCCCTGGCCCCTCCCTGCCCCCGGTTGCCCCCCAACACCTCCCTCTGCTCAGCTCCAACGCGGTGGCAGGTTGTGGGGGGTGGGCTCGGGGGTCCCCGACCCACACCCCTCAGCTTTGGCAAGGCTTCTGGGGAGGACCCCCCAAGCAGGGGCAGCGGGGCCCCCACAGGGGCACCGTCATCTTCATGGTAAAAAAGGAATATGAGGTGGGGGCAGGAGCAGAAACTTTGTATTCCGTGCTGGTGAACCTATGGCACGCATGCTGGAGCGTGCCGGAGGGGGCTGTTCCCCTCCCCCTCTCCACCGCACCCCTGAGGACATTTCTCCCATGCCCCGCCCTCTGCCCTCCTGGGATAAGGTGGGGGCGGGGCTCACAAGCAGGGTTTGCCATCCCTGTCTCTGTCTCACTCCCTGTCATGGGCTCCTGTTCCTGCCCTCCTGGAGCTCTAAATCTCACGGGAACCTGAGGGCCTCGGCTCAAGCTGGCGGGAACGAGAGCTCGGGAGGTCCAAAGCCCCCACTGTACAGAGGGGAGGCCGATGACCAAAGGGAGGCCCTGAGTGGGGTCACTCGTGTGGGACCTGAGCCCTGGTGCCCCTGAGGAGGCAGGGAGGCCACGGATCCCCGGCCCAGGAGGCTCACCGCGTTTATGCCAAGGCCTGGGCTAATGGCTCCAAGGCCGGCCCTCCTTCCCCTGTCCTGGGAGCAGATGGCGCCTGGATCCTCCCCATCCTGAATGCACACATCTGGGAGCACACATCCTCCCTGCCTCCAACCGCCTTCATTTGAGAAGCTTGGTCCTTGGCCCTGACTGCCCCTGCCTGCCTCTGCCCTGGGCACCCTTGGGGCACAGCCAGTACCCCGCCTTCCTGGGCATCCCTGAATGCCTTGAAGAGCCCCAGCCAGGGCAGAAGCCTCATGCCTCTGGCCATGGAGCCTGCCCCCTGGTCACCCGGCAGCCCTTGGGGGGCTCCTCCTGTGCAGAGGAAGCGTCCCAGCCGGGGCTCTGGACCAGATCTGGTCTGGTTCCTAAGTCCTTTTCTAGCTGCTTCCATGTGAAGGATGGGCTTCTGCATCCTCCAAAGCATCACGTGGGGCGAATTTCAAGGTATTCTTTGGAAAGGGGGGGCCTCTCGCCTTTGGGAGGGCTGCAGGACACCCAGAAGGGTAAGAACTCTGGGCGAGAGACACGCCTGGCTGGGAGGCTTCTCCCACCCGGGTTCAGGCGAGGTTCAGGCGAGGAAGGAGAGGAAGCCGGCTGGGCCGTCGGAAGGCCAGGGTCGTCTTGGCTCTGGGCCGCACTGGTGAGCTGGGGGGCCTCGGATGTGCCCCTCGACTTCCCCACCACAAGGGAGCCCCGGCAGCCTCTCTAGGGCAGAGGAAGAAGCCTCCCCGCTCCCAGCACCCGGCCGGAGAGGCCAGCAATCCCGGAGTCAGAGGCTGCGGGAGCGCCGAGCCACCCTCTCTAAGACGGGTGGGAGCACCGTCCTGAATGGCGTCCTGGAGGGCGGTCAGCGCCCAGGGAGGGCCGGCCGAGAAAGCAGCGCCGCTCCTGGCAGACCCCCCGGCCACCTCGTCTCACAGAATCGCGTCCTGCGGAAACAAAGCCATGGAAGCTCCCCAAGGCCCGCGAGCAGGCGGCTCTCCTGGCTTCAGGGAGGGCTGTGGCACAGCGTCCGTCTCTGTGTCTGTCTGCAGGCCCATGGAGGGAGGACGTGCCTGCAGGAGACTCCAAGTCATAGAATATGGCGATGGGGAAGGAGAAGGACGTGGGCCGGCCCCGGTGCTGCAGAATCCAGTGCCCAAACGGCATGAGAAGCCAGGCTTGCCCTGGCCTCCTGCTCGGCCTCTGAGGCCCGCCCTGGCGGCTGCCCCTGCGACCCCTCCTCCTTTTGGAGGTTGTAGCCCAAGTTCATGCCTCGTGCGGCTCCCCGACTTCCGACCTCTCCCCGCTGTCTTGTATCCCCAGGAACTCGCCGGGGAGCGGCGAGACTCCTCCTGGCCGGGTCTGGCCTCAGCCTTCGCTCGTCAGGGCGGTCTGCCTCCGTTTCCCCATCTGGAAAAGGCAATGGCCCAGTGCTGCTGGCGAGCCTGCCCGCCGGGGCCTGCGCAGGGGCCTGGTGCTGGCTATCAGTTGCAGAAAAAAATGAAGGGGCTGCCCAGCGGCCGTGGAAGCTCCTCCCTGTGGCTCCTGGCAAGGCCGACATCCCTGTGACCGTGGGCCGGCCTGACCCACTGAGCATTCCCTGGGCAGCCCCTCAGGAAGGGCCTCTGTCCTGGGAGGCCTCCTGGCCTCCTCTGGGGCGGCCACTCCCGCCTGCAGCCCCTCCCCAGCCGCTGCCCTTTCTTCTGCCCGTTTGACTTTATGCCTTTAAAAACGCTGCTCTGGGAAGGGGTCCCCTGGCTTGGCAAGACTTATGGGGGGAGGCCCGATCCTGAGAGCCCCCCAGAACCCTGTGGCTCCCCCACCAAGAGGCCAGGGAGGCAGCCTGGGACCCCGGAGAGCCCCCGGGGCCAGGAATGGCACTCTCGCTGGGGAAGGCCCAAATTAGGAGGTGAGTCTAGACGGCCTTAGAGACACGGAGTTGGGAAGCCGCTCCGTCACCCTGTTCATGGAGCTCTCTGGGTGGGCCTGGCCCTGCTCAGTGGCCGGGACATAGGCTGCCCGTAGGCCGAGCCTGGGTGTCTGCTTCCCCAGCACCGCTCAGGGGCCTCTCTAGCGTCCTCTTCTACAGGTAGGTAAACTGAGGCCTGGGGGTGGGGCAGTGACTGGCCCACAGCTGCACAGGGAGCAGGCTCAGACAGGGCCCCTTCCCTCGGGGTGCTGCCCCTCACCCCCCTTACATGCTTCTCTGATGACCCTCCTGAGAGGGGGACCCCGGGGACACGTTGGGGGCCCTCCCCATCCTCCCCTTAGCACGGCGCCCACTGTTAGCAAGGCCAAGCGGGCCTCACAGAAACTTCCAGAAACGGGCCAGGCAGAACCAGGCCCCACGCATGACCGTGCTGTCCCCCCACCCCCACCCCCAGCGGCCTGGCCGGTCCAAAGAGAAGGGCGGCAGCGGCCGGGCAGCTCCCAGGGAGGCCCCTCCCCAGGCGGCGGAGCGCAGCCCCCTCTCAGGAAAGGCCTTCCTGGCGGCTGTGGGATGAGGCCGCTCGGCCAGGATGACACTCCAGGGAGGCCCCTCCCCAGCCGCTCTGGGTGCTTCTGGCCTCTGAGGCGCCCCCAGCTGGGGGGTCCCCGGGCCGTGCTGAGACCCCCTGAGCAGGGCTCCCCCGGCCGGCCCGCACTTACCGCTGCCCAGCCGCAGCAGCAGCACGTCCTGGAGCCGGCGGTTGAGGTCGCGCAGCTCCTTCATCTCGGACACGAGCGAGCCGCACTCTTTGAGCTTCTTGGCCTGCTGCACCAGCTGCCTCCGCGTCCGCTCCAGCTCCTGCTGGATGTGCCGCATCTCCTCCTGCTGCTGCTGGTAGCTCCGGAGCAGCTCCTCGTACAAGGCCCGGGGCACCACGGCGTCGTCCAGCCCGTCCATGCCGTCCAGGCCGTCCAGGCCCCCCGAGGCATCCGCGAAGAGGTCGTCGGGGCTGGCGCCGCTGCCCAGGCTCAGCCCGTTCTGCTTCTCCAGGCGGGCGACCACAGCCTCGATGCTCTTGTGGGCCCCCGATTCACTCTGCTTCCGGCCCTCTTGTCTCTGGAGGCGACAACACAGGGGAGGGTCAAAGAGCCGGCCGGCTACCCAAGGAGAGAAGGGCTGGGGGCGGGGCGAGCGGGCGCGGGGTGAGAGGCCGGGCACGAACACCAAGTGCCTCCCAGACACGGAGCACCGGGCTGCATGCTGGCAGCTTCCCGGCACCCGAGGGAGTCCACTGCCTTGGAAAGGAGACGGGGCGCCGGCTGAGGGAGCCCCAGTACAGCAGGCACCCCGCAGGCTGCCCCAGCGGCTGGGAGATCTCCCAGATGCCTCTCAAGGACCTGGGGGGGGGGTCTGTCTATCCTCCTCACCCACGCCCTGGTCAGAGCCCAGGAGGACAACAGGCTGGAGCACATGGAGAGAAGGCGGCCGGGGGGCAGAGGGGACGGGCCTCTGTGCCAGGAAAGGCTCCGGGGAAGGCCCTGGGGACACCTCCTGGAGAACACTGGGGAAGCGGGACCCTGTCATCAAACACCTGCCTGCCCGCCTGCCCTGGGATGGGGGGACGGACTTGGGGGGCACAATGAGGCCTAATGGAGGAAGGTGTGAAGGAGCCAACGGGGCAGTGCCAAGGAAGCGGGTGCCAGCCCACTCTCCGCACAGGGCCAACAATGGGGCCAGCTGCCCCCTGGCCGACAAGCATCCTCAAGGGCCTGCTGGGTACCTAAGCCAGAGCAGGGGCGGGGAGGGGGAGCAAAAACCCGCCTCAGGAGACAGGCCAGGACTCCTGAGGAACCCTGGGAGACTCCGAGATTCTGGGATTCCAACAACGCTCATGCTGCTGCCACGGCCTCTGCCATTTCAAGGCCTTCTGGATGAGCACAGAACCAAAGAATGTCAGGGGAGGCCAATGCTAGGAGAGAGCTTAGAACAGGGAGTGCCAGAAGGGGAGGGGCCTAGAACAGGGAGTGTCAGGGGAGGGGCCTAGAACTGGGAGTGTCAGAAGGGGAGGGGCCTTAGAACAGGGAGTGTCAGAAGGGGAGGGGCCTTAGAATAGGGA